>NW_028327174.1:185073389-185376420 GCF_987537825.1 Furipterus horrens | reverse complement strand
ATGTTGCAAACGTCTACCAGACATTCCTCAAAAATAGTGTGGAAAAGGTAGGAAAACCCTAAACTAGATCATCCCCCAAAGAAACATCCCATCTTATAAGCTTTCTCAGTTTAGTCCCAACCATCGGCACTGTTTATATATTCTGACCATGGCTTAGAAATATACAATTCAAGTGAGTTCAGCAGGTCATTGCAGGCCCTATGCCAAGCACTGGGATCCAAAAGAAACATCAACAACCGCTTCCACTAGGCCATTTGGCAATGTAAGGAGAGAGGCTCTTGGCAGGGCTTGGAGCCCTGCAGAAGGGTCAGAGCAGTCCTCGCCAACCTGACCTAACAGCAGTGAGTGTTCAGGCAGCCTCTAAGATGCCCCTCAAAGGTGGAATGCCTTTGTGTTATCCCCTTTCCTTGAGGGTGGCCTGGAGTTAATGACTCACTTTAATGAATAAAATACAGCAGAAGTGATGGTGTGTCACTTCCAATATTGGGTTATAAAAAGACTGCTGCTTCATCCAGGGTATTAGAACAATAGGACCTCATGAGGCACAAGGAGGCCAAAATGCTGAAGACTGGATTGAAAAACAGTCTAAGGAAGAAAATGTTTTTAATTACGATTTTGGATTTAAATGTGACGTTTAAGTCTATATGACATCCAACTAAAAGTGTCCGCTAAGCCAGTCAGATTTAGGTCTAGAGCTGAGGAAAGAAGTTTGGACTTGAGTATCAATTTGTTAACAGCATTTCAATGTTGATTGATCAATCATGAGACAGCAGAGATTGTCATAAGCAAGTATACGAGGTCTGTCCAGGAAGTATCCAGCCATGTAATATGAAAAATAGAGACATTTATTAAAGAAGATACAAGAAACATTGTACATGGAACAATGACTCCTCAGTCCACTTCAAAGTAGACTCCTTGGGACCTCACACAGTTCTCCCAATTGCCATCAGCTGCCCCATTGTACTTTCCTGAATCTCATCGATGGTCTGAAATCTCTCCCCTTTCGAAGGTGATTTTAGTTTTGGGAAAAGCCAGAAGTTGCAGGGCACCAAATCTGGGCTGTACGGGGGCTGAGTCACCTGGGTGATTTGATGTCTCACAAAAAAACTGCAGGAGATGTGATACATGAACAGACATGTTGTTGTGATGAAGCTGCCAATCACCAGTTGCCCATAGCTGTGGCCTTCTGAGTCACCTACACAGTTTCCACAGAGGAATGTCCAAGCTTAACACAAAATCTGATGCAGATTTGTTGCTCTACTTGCTCAGTCATTTTGAATGCGATGGCCACACAGTACACATGCTCACTCAACAGCATCTACTGCCCCCCACTGACTAGTACAGTGAAGTTGTCATTGTTCACGCATGCGCATTCCAGCCACTCTCCTTGGCTGCCAGGTAACATTGATGTCATGCAAACCATTCTTGTTATATTAACAACGGTTGGACTTTTTTCCGGACAGACCTTGTACATGGAGCAAAATTGAGAGTCCAGGATTGAGCTCTTAGTAATGCCAATGTTAAGAGGCTGTATTAAGGAAGAAGAGCAAGTTAATAAGTTGGTAAGGCAGAAGAGAGTAAGAAGCATCTGTCAGAGAAGTTGAAAGAAATCAATCTTGTGGAAAGGTAAAACAAGTTCCTCGAGGAGAAAGAAGTGGTCAGCTTGGTCAAATGCTGCTGAGAGGAATTTAGGAGTGGCGAGTGTCCATCTAATTTAGCCACTGGTGGTTACTGCTGACCTTGACAGGAATCGTTCAAACTCATAGATTTAGGGCTAACATGAGCACAAAAATACAAGATTACAGACATCTCACGTGATGAATCTTCAGGTGATCTCTGCATTTACTTAATTTCAGTTTGATTTATTTTGATTTATACAATCTTCATTTCAGAAAACTAAAGCATAATGTATTTGAACTGTTAACACCATATTTAAAGTAGCTTTGCAAATTGCCTCCCAAAATTACTAGCCCTTATTTTTGCCATGTGATTTGAAAGATCAGAAAGTAAGTACTCTCAGTCCACTCTTCTCCTTACCTAGCAATACTTGCTATTTGCACACATAGATTATGAAAATTCTTCTTTATATGATTGAATTAATCATTTGAATAAGTCTAAAAGATGCTATATGCTTCTTCTATAAATAACACAGTACACTAATAGTGACTATGCTGAATAAGTAAAGGCTCAAGAAGTGTGTAGTAATGGAAATGCAGCCTGGAAAAGAATTTCCCAGTTTTGAAAATATACCACCTCAGGGAAAGACAATCCTTAATTTAGTCCCTCAACAGCTCAACAGTGCATAATAACACTAGAAAAATTACACTGCACACTGAATCAGTATGACATGGTCCATTTATTCATAGTCTATTTTTGCAATGATCTTGTTGAGCTATGCAAGGATTAATAAATGGGGTTTATGCATAACTCTGACACCCTCGGGAGACTTAATTTAACAAAAATATAAACGCACAGATAAGTCTTATGTTTGTAATATTCTGGTAATCCCCAGGATTAGGGTCAGCAGAACGACCACGCTTCTGGGTCTTTCTCAGAGCCTGGATGTGTGGCCTATTGACCAGCCAAGAGGTTGCTTTAGGTTAGCCCAGGGCAGGGGCCAGACAGAACCATGCTGATGCAGAGAAGCTCAGAGAGACTTTGAGCTGTGATTTACACAGGGCCCTTATGCGTTATTATAATACATACTCAAGGAGACATTTTCTGTGGTTTTCTATCTTCAGGAGTGAAGTATGATATTTGAGATGTTCTTTGGCAATAGTTTGATAAAACAGTTGCTGGCTGTATCTCTCTGGATTAGGAAATATTTGAGGACTACAATAACTGATGTGATTTTTAAGCACTCTTAGCTTTCTGATAGTTTCTTTTCAAAAATCTTTTCCTGATTTTAGCCATTCATTGTAAAAAATAAGAACAGAGTAACTACAAAATATTGAGAACAATAAAAACAACAGTCAACCACTTAACAATAGTACCCAAACTTAGAAAACAAACATTATCTCCACACTTGTACATTTATTTCTCAACTTCCTTTGTATTAAATATATAGAAAATATATGGTAAGTAAAATCTGAAGCACACTGCATGTGGTTTTGTGTACATTTCTACCATCACTGATTATCACAAATTTTATTTTAACATACAGATATGCTATTATCTGTGTAATCACTCATCCATTTTAATTATTTCTAATTTCTAACCATTAGGGATAAACTGTCAGCCTTTCAACAATTCTGTTTCATCTGATCTTTGCATGATGGCCTTCAGATAAATATATATAGAATTACTGAGTCAAAGTGTGTGAATGTTTATGAGGCCCCTAGTATGTCTTTCCAAATTTCCTTCCAGATATTTTCACCAAAATGTATTCTATGATAACATTATCATTTTTAAACTATCTATGATAATTTGATAATTTGATGGGTTAAAAAAGTGATTTTGTTGTTAGTGTGAAATGTAACCTTTTGCAATAATATATGTATTTGTCATTAATACTGCTCTTGTAAATTTTATGAGTTTGTTCTCAGTCTATTTTTCCTCTAGGATGTTTGTCTTTCTCTTAATTTATATAATCTTTATATTTTAAGACCTTTAAGTATTATACAGACTCCTAAACTTTTTCCTGTTTGTCAGTTTGTCTTTTATGACTGAAAAAACGGTTTTAATTTTTATAACACCTAAACTTTCAGGCTTTTTTCTTATGTCCTTTCCCTAGCCCCGGTTTTATAATCATACAGGCTCTCAGTTTGTAAGAAAATATAATATTCACCTCTATTCTCTTCTAGACCATCTAGGAGTTTGTTATTTTTACATTAAAATTTTCAGTCAATCCAGAATTATCCTTAGCATATGATGGAAAGTAGAAATATCTCATTTTTTAAAGTATCAATTGTTCCAGCAGAATTTATTGAATAATTTTTTATTTATTCCATTGACCTAAAATCTCATCTTTTTAGTAAAATCTATCCTTTAGAACAATAATATGGTAGGCCTGGGAAAGGCAAAAATGAATACGTTGAATGACAACTAAGATGATCGCACAGAGCAGTATGTTAAAACATTCTGGAGCAACTGTAAGACCCAATTGGTGTGCCATGATTGATTACTAGACTGATTACTGGTGTTACGAGGCAGGCACTGTCACTGTCCTCATTTACAGATAAGGAATCTTCTTTTGTAATTTACTTAAGCTCACACAGTTATTAAGAGGCACAGCCAGGATTTCAGTTGAGGGAGCCTGAATCCAGCACCTGTGCTCTCAGCCACTATCCCATGCCGCTCCTGGATGAGCACTCATTTAGTCATTTAAGAAGTATGTACTGAGTGCTGGCAGATGTGGCGGGCACCGTGCTTGGTACCGAGAACCTAGAGGAATGCCGAACAAACACGGTGCCTTCGCTCCTGGAGCTTACAGTCTAAAGGGAGACAGAACTTAGACCAACAGATAAATATATAAGTACTAATTGAGGTAGGTGCTATAAAGGGAAATTACAGCATTCTTTAGAGCATACAGTGGGGGCCCTTTCTTAGATCGGAAGACTAGAAAAGGTTTCTCTTAAGAAAGTGATAATTAAACTAAGATTAGGTGGATTAGTAAACATTCGTGAAGAACGGGTGAAGAATGTACCAGGCTTTGGGGAGAGAAAGCAAAGTGTTCCTAATCCCTTTGAAAAGACCTCATAGGGAGATGGACCTATCAGACTCTCAGTGCCATGAAAAGTAAGTGTCACTGTGCCCTCGTCTTCTGACTTTATGTCCACTAACCAATTTTATTATAATCAAGCTTTACAGGTAGTTTAACAATATGAAGAGAATATCCTGATTGTGCAGACTTGTAGCATTTTGGTCATTATCAGAGTTCTTTCTCCTTATAAATTAATAAATTCACATTTATATTAATCTCCACTATATTCTCTTCTTGCTCCCATATTTGTCAACCTCAGACCCTGAGCCTTCAAAACAGAAGACCAAATCCTCAAATGGCATGACCTGGATTCCAAGCTGAGTTCTTGCCCAGCTCCAACCTGCCTTTTCTTTGACACCTTAAGTGCTTATGCCTGATCCAGCTTGTTTGTGAATATGCAATATTTGTATTAATATGCAATATTTGGTAAAGGTGAGTGCTTTAAGGGAAAAAAAATGAACAATAGATTCAGTGAGCACATGATCCACAATTATTTTGATTAGTTTTACTGAAAAGAAAGCTCATCTGGGAAAGAGTCTGAATGAAATCATGTTTTGAATATTTAGGGAATAAAACAGAAACCATCTTGTCTTAGCAGCCTTGTGCTGAGTGAGTAATGCTGGTATTCTTTTACAAGATTGTTTTAGTATAAAACTGTAGTAAATTGTGCTAGTTAGTGTTTCCCCACTACAAGCATGGAAACGAGACTTACTCATAATATTTATTTCTTCTCCAGAGTGCCTTTGCAGACCTGAAACATCTGAACTAACAAAAGGCCTCCAACTTATAATAAAACCCAGCTGCTCTGAGGATTGCGTGCGTGCATATGTGTGTGCGCGATGGGAGGGGATTTCCTTTATTTATTCATTTATGTGCCCTCTGGAGAAGGGGCAAGTTTAGTCCAACTGGAATTCTAAGTGCCTTTTACTGGGCATTTGTTAGATGTAAAAAGTTGGCTCATGTCAAAAGTATCTTCCAGGCAGTGTGCAGCTGAGAGCCATGAAAGACAAGATTTATATTGTTTAAGATCAATGATGCTAATGGGTTGCATTTCACAGTGAACGATTAGTTTTTCTATCAATGCATAATAGTGCATTTAATGTGAAGAAATGGGAATTATGTAGAAATTCTTATCAAAGATGTCTTTATGTAGTTATTTGCTATTAATAATTATTTGAAATCAATAAGTTAACCTCCAATACATGCGCTATGCTTCTAACAGAGCATAAACAAAAATGGTTGTCAGCTTAAGGTGACTTTTTCTTTATTTTTCACATTTGTCCTCCCAAATTGGTGAAACAGAGCATGAGAGACCTTAAATGTTGTCAGCTTAGGAACAATCTAGAAGTTCTGAAGAAACTTTCCTTCTTATCTTTCCTCTCTCTTTTCTAAACCTGTTCATTCATTTCACTAAATGAACATGACCCTAGGAAAACAGTAACGAGTAAATCTCCATCAAAGAGCCCACAGTCTGGCTAGGGATGTGGGTAAATACATCAACAATTATGATGAGTGCAATAAGTGATAGGCATGTTTAGAGCACTCTGGGGAAAGGGAGTATGGGCACTTATGGGGGGTCAGGCCAATAGTGGGGGCAGCCAAAGACGACTCCCCAAAGAGGGTAGCATTTGAGCTGAGCAGTTGTTAACTACGTAAATGGCAGAGCAGGGAGAAGTCTCTTTGAGATGTAGGGGTATGAGAAAAATGTGCTCTTTCTTTTCTTGCCTCATTCATTTTTGCCTCATACCTTTCAATGAATGCCAAGAGAAAGTAATGAGACAAGAATTCAAAGGAAGAAATGAAATAAAATATAAAAAGAACTAAAGCAGATCACATTGCTGTGTGGGAAGGTGGTTGCTTGACAACAGATGTCTAGCATTTCCCTTCCTAGTAACGAGTGAAATCAGCCAAGAAACGGAGAAACAACTGCATTCAAATAGAAAACTAGGGAAGGGTACCATCCAAATGCTAGGATTCCTGTTAAGTACGGGACACACGGGACCTGTTTAAAGAAGGTTAGTCAGGACTGACTTGCAAATCACTTGCCTTAGAAAGTAGAAGGAATTATGAATGTTGTAAACATACATTAGTTTATATGGTCTAGGGCTTAAGTTGGAAATGGACCATTAGATCATAGGAAAGCTCTCCTCCTGAAGGGCCTTTGGCAGCTGCTGCTCACCAGACTTCTGTGGTATAGGTGACTGGGGGGGAACCCAACAGGATTCAAGAGTAGCTATTCTCCGAGGTCTGAGCCATGAATGGCTTATCAAGTCACTGGCCACTGGCAATTATGATATTGGAAAACTTTTGTCAGGCCCAGACTGTTACTTGTTCAGAGTATTAAAATGAGGGGTGGACAGAGGTGGGGGATAGTCTCCCAAAGGTGGCATATTTATATCAGGTATCTGTGGCTTATGCCACACCAGAATGGGGTCCAGCCATATAGGATGTGGCATCTGGTATACAAGTTTGGGCAACAGAGATGAGAAACTCTCCAGAAAAGAGGTTTATTTGCCAGGACTGCCCACTCTCCCAGATCCCTTTCCACCCAGTTTTGGCTACTAGGTCAAGGAGCCAGTCTTCCTTGTGGAAATCCAGGGGGATCCAAGCACCTATTTCTAGTGAGATATAACAGGTCCCTATCAGAAGAAAGAATAAACAAAATATTTCCTTCACTAAAAGGGGGGGCAGACTTTCAGGAATACCCTTTAAAAAAATCAATCACTGCATAAAGCAAAAACAGATTTTTATCATATAAGAAACATATTCAAAATGTTGAAATTTCAGGTATAGAAATCCATTGTTGGCATATTTATGTGTGAGTGTTTTCTTTTTTCTCCTTTTTTTTCCTCTGCTACCCAACACCGAGGGTCTCTGCCTTCCCACTCTCAAAGTCTTGCTAAGGAGTCAAGGCCCTGCCTTACATTAAAGAAACCCACGTTTCCAGATTCTTCCCAAGTAACTCCAAACCCAGAATCAGACAATCAGATGCTTCTGACTAAGACTCTGCATCTTGAATGAGTCAGCAAAAGCCAAAAGACCCTTCACAAGTCACTCACTGTCATGGCACTGACAGAGAACGGGCCCCACCAATCACACATTACTTCTGTTCAAGTTTCTGTTTGTTACATGGTGGCGGAGTCCAGAACAGAAGTGCTGGTGCCAAGAGCCCAGCTGCACCCAGAGCATGAGTTTGACTCAGTGCCTCCTGCCTAACTTTCCTTGATTTTTATCCACTTTCAAGTTCAATTCTCTAGACTTCCATTGATTTTGTGAGCTTCCCCATATTCTTCCAGTAATTACTTCCCAGCCTAAATTAGGCAGGTCTGGTATTCATTGGTGCCATCTAATATAGCAGATCAAGATGTTTTTAAAGCTTCTCCTGATGAAGAGATATATTTGCCTTCTCTCGTGGGCATTTAGAGTTTTCACAGATATAAAAATGTGAAAAATTATTGTCATAACACATGAAGGTTTAGTGCTGGGATCTCCTCCCAAGGAAATGTCCTACTGATTGGCACTCAGCTACCCTGCATTGTTCATGCCTGTCCTGATTGCTGTCTCGCTACCCCAAAACAGAATTCTTAGACGATATCTGCTCTCTCAACATACTCCTTGCTACCAACCACTTTCTGCATTCCTAGTTGATGCTATATTCCTCTTATTAGATTAAAAACTCCAGTTCCAAGAGTTTTCATCATCATGGCTTAAATGCTAGGCCCTGGGCTACACCTCACAGCTCAGTTAGGTTAAAAGTGTGACCTCATTAATTGTGTGGAATGAGCAGATTTAATTCTCTTCTTGAATACGAGCCAACTGTCTCTCTCACAAATGGGTGTCAGAAAAGCTTCAGCAAGACCTTCTCATGGCTCCAAGAGAGACACGCCTGATTTACGGTTTCTCAATAGCACTTAACATTTTATTTGGATTTAGAGATAACTCTAGACACATCAATCAAGGAGGCTGTTTGCAAATCTTTCTTCTCAGCTGTTCCTGGTGCCAGGTTGTCTGACAAATAGAGGCTTAAACAGATGTAATTTGTGATTGGTAGAGACCACTCTCTGTCATGCACTGGGCCAACTGGTATCACAATCCACAGTCCAGTCCATGGCCTAACTCACAGGCAGTAGGTTTTCCATTCATCACAAACACAAACATGTTTAAATATCACATTTGTAAAATAATTAAAGTTTATTGTAGGAAACTAATTTAAAATTTGTCTTCAAACTTGATAGTTGAAAACGATATTTTTATTATACATGTATTTACATAATTAGATCTTGCAAAGTAGAACTTTCTTTACCCAATAAAAAATATATATGTAGCTATTGTAATTAAAAATTAGACCTTCAGCAAAAAAACCAATAGGATGTATATATAGTTAACAATCCAGAGACATGATATATATTAATATGTATTTAAACACACACATGCATATATGTGCACATATACATAACATATATGTGTATACATATATACAAATGTGCAGAAAGTATCCAGCCATGTACTATGAAAAATAGAGACATTTATTGAAGAAGATACAAGATATAAGAAACATTGTACATAGGACAATGATGCCTCAGTCCCCTTCAAGGGAGGCATCTTGGGACCTCACACAGTTCTACCATCAGCTGCCCCATCATATTTTCCTAAATCTCATTGATGGTCTAGAACAGTGGTTCTCAATCTTCCTAATGTCGTGACCCTTTAATACAGTTCCTCATGTTGTCGTGACCCCCAACCATAAAATTATTTTCGTTGCTACTTCATAACTATAATTTTGCTACTGTTATGAATCATAATGTAAATATCTGATATGCAGGATGTATTTCCACTGTTACAGATTGAACATAATCAAAGCATAACGATTAATCACAAAACCAATATGTAACTATATATGTGTTTTCTGATGGTCTTAGGCGACCCCTCTGAAAGGGTCGTTTGACCCCCAAAGGAGTCGCGACCCACAGGTTGAGAACTGCTGGTCTAGAATCTCTTCCCTTTCAAAGGTAATTTTAGTTTGGGGAAAAGCCAGAAGTCACAGGGTGTCAAATCTGGGCTATAGCGGGGCTGAGTCACCTAGGTGATTTGATGTTTTAAAAAAAACTCTGCATGAGACATGATGCATGAGCAGGCACATTGTTTAATGAAGCTGCCAATCACCAGTTGCCCATAGCTGCAGCCTTCTTAATTATCCAAATAGTTTCTGCAGAGGAATGCTCAGGCTAAATGGAACGTTTGATGAAGATTTGTTGCTCTACTTCCTCAATCATTTTGAATGCAACAGTCACACAGTACACTTGCTCGCTCAATGACATATACCGCCCCCGCATCATTGTTCATGCATGCACATTCCAGTCCACTCTCCTTGATTGCCAGGTTACATTGATGTCGCACAAACCATTCTAGTTATATTAAAAATAATTGGACTTTTTCAGAACAGACTTCATTTACAGAGGTTGGTAAAAGTAGTTTTACAGTTGTGAGTATGCAAAACAGAGTTTATTCTTGTATTATTAATTAATTATCATATTATTTTCCATATGAGCAACTGTAAACCTACTTTTGCAACACCTGTATATGTGTGCGTGTATATATGTACATAATTACATACATATACATACACACATATAGTGTACACTATGTATATAGTCGGCGGCAGCCGTCCGTCTCGAGAGACGATGGTGTAGCTTCTTAAGAGTCTATCTGCACTGCCGAGAATGGCTGTGCAGTCCGACTCGGGAGTGACACGGTATCTGTCTCTTCCCGTGTTGAATCGACATCTTACGATGACGCTGGAGTGGTCTCCAGTGAAGCTGAAGCTACAGAGCCTGGGCAGGGTGATATGGAGGGTCTGCTGTTGCCCATGCAGCAGACCCCCCCTCTCTTCGCAGCTGAAGGGTCCAAGGGAAAGACGGAGTCAATACAGCTTGGCTTCAGGTGCGCCGCAGGAGTTGCCGGTGTTGACTGCAACGTCAAACCGCCTTAGGGACTCCGGCTCCGGATTTTCTGTCGGGGTTTACTCCCTTAGCCTTTCCCCTGAAGAGGTATGCCGCAAGGCAGCGGAGGTTTTTTGGAGTCAGAGTTTTCCTTCTCTGATGTGCCCTGACTGGAAGATCGAACCAGCGACACTTAGCTCGCAGGTCGACGCTCAATCCACTGAGCCAAACCAGCCAGGGCTACTATGTCGTCGGCAGCCGTCCGTCTCGAGAGACGATGGTGTAGCTTCTTAAGAGTCTATCTGCACCGCCGAGAATGGCTGTGCAGTCCGACTCGGGAGTGACACGGTATCTGTCTCCTCCCGTGTTGAATCGACATCTTGCGATGATGCTGGAGTGTCCTCTCCAGTGGAGCTGAAGCTACAGAGCCTGGGCAGGATGATATGGAGGGTCTGCTGTTGCCCATGCAGCAGACCCCCCCTCTCTTCGCAGCTGAAGGATCCAAGGGAAAGACGGAGTCAATACAGCTTGGCTTCAGGTGCGCCGCAGGAGTTGCCGGTGTTGACTACAACGTCAAACCGCCTTAGGGACTCCGGCTCCGGATTTTCTGTCGGGGTTTACTCCCTTAGCCTTTCCCCTGAAGAGGTATGCCGCAAGGCAGCGGAGGATTTTTGGAATCAGAGTTTTCCTTCTCTGATGCCCTGACTGGAAGATCGAACCAGCGACACTTAGCTCGCAGGCCGACGCTCAATCCACTGAGCCAAACCAGCCAGGGTTAGGGCTACTATGTACATAGTATATATGTATATATCTGGTATATGATTAGGTGATTGTAGTTTTGTGAAAAATTATTTGAAAAAACTGTGCTAGATATTTTCTTAGTTATTTAGAAAAAGAAATCTTCACATCAAGGATATAAGCTAACTTCCAGTGGATTTAAATAACATAAAAACCCAAACTATGTAATAGGTGGATAAAAACATAGATGAATCTGAAAGATGTTAGCACGGGAAGATTTTCTAAGGATAAATGCAATGTAAGAAATTAAGTAAAGCAGCAATAACTTGATTTCACAAAAAGTTTTATTTCTTTAAGAAGCAAATCCCAAATTATTGGAATTCAAAGGTCCAGGAAATACTGCTCCTCTACTCCATTCAACTTCTGAACCAATTGAGAAATGGAAGGAAACAGGTCCATACATGGACAACAAAATTTTATCTTTACTATTATTAAGCTAATGCTGGAGATTGTTGTTGAACAAGTGGTAGACAGTACATTTACTAATATAGAGTCCCTGAATTAAGCAGATATGCCCACACACCTAAGTGGGGACTTCCCCTGTTAAATTTACAGACTGAAAGAGCAGAATAAAATTTGTCCGTCTTGTCTGACTGAGGGGAAGTTTGCTCCCAAACTAGAAAATACTTGAAATGTGTGCTGGGCTAGCTATGACCCATTTCTTTTTCCAGAACTCATCATTTGGATCCTGGTGCTTCTTCATCAGAAAGAAGTGATAACAAGGTCATAAAATGTCCAGCAATCTTATGCAAATGAAATTCACACATAAACACCAAGGATGATGTCAGACCATTCTCTGCATAACAGAAATTAAGGGTAAATATTTATTACAAAAATTGCAACAGATTACCAGCTATAGTGCACAAAGAACTTATATAAACTAATAAGAAAAATTCCAACAGAAAATCAACTAAGAATATAAAAAGCTTACAAAATTACAAATGCAGAATAAAATTACACAAAGCTTTCAAAATCATCAGTATTCAAAGACGTGCAAATAATAAGCATTAATGTGAATATAAAGTTTCTTAGAGTTATTCCATTTTGGGAGATGAAGAGAGAGAAACAGGGCCCATTAGCTTCTGTGCAGTTATCATCAAATAAAGCACAAAACAATGACCTTGTACCAATCAGCCACTGGTAATTATAAGAATGTCTTAATTCCTAATGTTACTAAGCTTTATCCCATCAAGGAGTTCACCGAATGCACCAGTAGGAACTAGTTCTCTGTTTCTAATTAGCAAATTGTAGAAGAATGTCAGTCAGTGAGCAGCATTACTATCCTATACTCCTAACTTGAGCCCTAACTTGCTTTGATCCAGTCTCTATGGTCAATGGTGGGCTGACATGTGCTCAAGGCTAGAAAGATCAAGTTGCAGGGAAGTGCGGGATGAGATGGTAGAATGTGGGGCTGGTGTGGTGGAGGGGTGTGTGCAGCTAGGATGCAGAAGTTTATTTAGATAATGTATTAACATAGAACCTGACCCTTTGCCTCCTTAACCAGCCACGTTTATCCCAGAGAGAATGCCCCAATTTGAGTTTCTGTAGATGACACAGGGGATATACAGAATAAAATATGATGTCTTTAAATTTGGAAAATTACATTTTCTAAGGATAATTATTGCTAGTGGTGACATAGATGGACACTCATACACATAGAGCAGTTGTATAAGTTAATTGAAAATTGTTATCAAAAGCTTTAAAAGGATAATATCTTTTGACGCACTAATCTCACATTCAGGACTCCATCCAAGGCAGAATCATAAAAGATATTTATATCTATGTTATATATAACAGCCCCCCTCAGAAAAAGATCTAAAGGCCCCCCAAAGGGAAATATTTAGAAATTACAGGATATTTGTAGAATATAATGTTATGCAGATATGTTAAAAATTACATTTTTAGAATTTAAGACTATTGGGTTTTGTTCATTATGTTTTTTAAATATAAGAATAAAATTTGCTTATATACTATGGCTTCCAACATGTATATATGTAGCAGGAGGAAATACATGGAAATGGTAAGATTTTTTTTTCATAAGCAGAATTACAAATGATTTATTTCTTTATAACTTTATATACTCTCCAAATTATCTGCTATGGTTCTATATTACTTTTTACTATACATATGCATATATAATTTGATAAATATACAATATATTTAGTGTTCACATTTATGTTTGGATTTATATAATGGCTATGCTTATAAGACTCTTTAGATAACTGTATACATTATTCATGTGCTTATCAGTTCTTATGTGTCCCCAAATCATCTCGTGAATGTTGATTCATGTTTCTGCTGACTAAAATACTTTACTGTTTTTTCAAGAAGGGCACATAGTAGGTATACCTTTTCTGAGGCTTTGTATAACCAAAGACTATCTACTCCAGGCTCTATGTGTAAAAGACAATGAATTGAGTGTAGACTATTCTTCACTGTTGTCTGACGTTCTGTTTTCTGACTTGTGTAGTAATCATCCATAAAATCTGGTGTGTTAATCAGGAGTGATTCTTTTTAAGTCCTACTTTTTCTGTCCTCCAAGCCTTGACTGTACCATTTGCAGATGCTTTGGTGAAAAGACTACTAAAGACCTGGGAATAACTAGGTATAAGTCATTGCAGGCCAGGGATAAACTGTGGCTGTACGAACCAATCCTTTGATTTTGCTAATGTAACTCCTGCCAAGTGGTTTACATTGCCCTTGCCTTCTCTCTACAGCTTCCCCTCCATAGTAGAAGAATCCCTTATTTTTCTAGGCCAAACTAGCAGACAGGTAGAAGTAGGGCTATTTGTCAAGAAATTAGCAATTTTTTTTTTCCTTTTTTGCTTTCAACTCTACCCTGTCATGTGGCATCTATTATATTCACTGAACGTCCCCAGGGTGTGTATGTGTGCATGTGTATGGGTGGTTAGCATTGAATTCACAGCTGAGTCTAGTCAATTGCCCCCATATTTGCTATTATCATTTTTTCTTGCACCAGCCCCTTCAATAAGGCACCTTGCCAAACCTCAGTTTTAGGAAGCCCTCCTCACTGTCACTGCTTCTTTTTGCTAGCTGTAATAATGTCACCAGGCCTGCCAAACAGACTGTCTCTAATACTCCCTAAGCTGTCCAAACAATCTCCACTGCTGTTGCCTAGGTGATGCTCTGGGCACCCCAGCCACAGGGCACCAAGCAATGCTGTGTCACTCACCATCACCTTACAGAGTTTTAAATAAAATCAGCACTTCGGTTTTATTTGCAGGCCTTGCTCTCTCAAGCTTGGTTGTAGAAATAAAACCACAACTCAGATGTTTTCACTGCATGAGTTTCAATCCTGGGTGCCTTACCTTGAGCAAGTTAACTTAATCTCTGTTTTCTCATTTCTAAACTGTTGTAATAATAATAATAATAATAATAATAATAATAATAATAATAATACCTATGTCATTGAATGTTTTGATGGGTAAATAGGCCTATTCTTTGCTCAAAAACTTTAAACTATTTCTGAAAACACTGTCATTAGGTAAGTGGATATTATTGTTTTTTAATCCATTAATTTAAATGGGAAGTATTCTATACCAACAAGGCAGCCCCTTAAACGTTAAGCATATAAAAGATCCTACATCTTCTTTTATAACATTTATATTATGGAACTCAAGCCCTAGTAACCCACAATAGGTGATGATGACATGGACTTGGACTAGGGCTACAATTTGAAAGAAGCCATTGAAAAAGCAAGAAACATTGTGAGTAAAACATTTAAAGCTACTGAAAAATCAAACCTTTCAATCACTTTAAGAGCATCTAATAATTGCTATATTGACAATATACTTATTGACACATTAACTAAGAAGCATACCAAGGGTAATTTGAATTTTAAAAAAGGAAGAAATGCTGAAATACGTCAAATAACATTTTTTTAAACCAAAGTATAAAATCCACAATGAATATATGGGTTAAAAGCTTTTATGCATCAAACAATATAATAATAAAATCTATAAATAAGAAACAAGTATAAGTGAAAAGAAACATAATTGTCACAAATTCAGCATCTCTTCATGAAAAATCAAGTGGTAAAAAATAAGTATCATTATATAGGTAATTTGAGAAATATAACAGGATTGTAAAATTGTATGTCATACAAATATACACAACCCTGTTCAGAGCCCCTTTGAGACACTCTTAAAAATTAATCATAAAATACTTAAAGAAAAAGTTCAGAAAATTTTAAAAAGAGATAAAATATAATCTTTCTAATGTAATGCAATGCTCTCCCAAATAATTATTGGGTTAATGGCATTGGGGTGTATAGAATAACCTTAATGACAACGGTAATCTTACTTTATAAAGAGTGCTTACAAAATAAGTAGAAGAATCATGAATTAGTCTGTTGTTAAAAAAGGGGTAAAAAAACCATAAAATAAATACAAAATTTACAAAAATCAAGATTATAACCTATAAAAATTATGAAAATATTTACTCAGAGACAATTTTTTTTAGGTTTATATTTTGTACCTATTTTGAAGCAAATGATTTTTTTATATGCTATTCAGTGTCTATAAATCAAAGGAAAAAAGAGAGTGGCAAATAGTATTTCCTTTCTTGGGACCAATTTTAAAATAATACTTTAAAAATATAAATATATTTTAAAACAAAAGTTCTACTTCTAGGAATTTATCCTGTGGAGACAATTAAATATATGACCTCATACCCTAGGAATTAGGCACAAGGATGTTCATGACAGTGTTATTTATGAGAATAAAAATTGGAAATAACCTAAATTTTAGACAATGTTATTAGTTAACTAAGTTATGGTATACTTTTACAGTCATAAAAAATAATGGTGCTGAGAAAGATTTAATTACATGGCAATTGGTTTAAAATATATTGTTCATTTTTAAAACCTGGTTACTAAACCCTAATAGGATAAATCCCATTTTTGTTAAATGAGAATATAAAACTTGGCAGTGCACTGAATGTTAACAGTAATTTTGTCTGCGATTATGGATGATTTTAAATTTATTCCATCTGCTTAACTTCATTTCCTCATTTTTCTGCAATACACATGTGCAATGAAAAAATAGTGACTTACATTTTTTTAAAGTTATGTCTCCATTTTAAAAAATACATCTGGGAACCGGTTCTTCAAGTTAGCAGTGCCATCTGCTGATCATTTGGGAGTGAGTGTTTCTAAACCAAAAAAAGGAAAAAAATCAGATATTAGAGACTTCGGTAATTACCAAAACTAAACATTATAAAATATTTAAGAAAAAAAGATGAATATATAGGACAAAATTTTATGAAATTTACTTTATTTAAGTTCAGTATGAATGGTGCCATTAAAATGGTTGTCTGAAACTGAATATGGACTTGACCATTCTTTTATGTCATCATTTTATAGTTTTATTATCTTCAATTTATAAGCATCCTTTTTATAGATGTAATCAAAGAGATAATATGATTCCAACTGAGTGTAGTCAGCAATTTGTAATGAGTAATACTTCAAAGGTTCAAAGTCAAGTCATAAATGAAAAAATTAATCAGGTCAGAAGTTGGGGTAAAAATAACCATGAAAGAAATAAGGAAAAGTTGTTTAGGATTTGGTAGTGAAAAAGGTCTGATGCAAAGATACGTCTAACAGCTTGGAGGAAACAAGAAGATAACAGATGATATTGTAATACAGCCTATATTTTTCCACTTTGCCCAAAAGGATATAAAGATTTGTCAAATGTTTTCTCAATCCAGATACATTATACTTACAATAATCCCCAAGTCTATCTATCCTGTCTGCAAAACTAGTCTAGATAACCCTACAGTACTTCTTTGCAATGAACCCATGTTCAACTAGTGGTTTATCTTAGCAACTGCAAAATACCTTTTAAATAGCCATTCTAAAATCCTATGTACGCTCAAAATCAAAATTTGCTGTAATTACCTCATGCAACTCATCTCTCACTTTCTGAAAATTTAAACATTATTTACCCATTTGCAATATCTTTGCAACTGTCCCATGTCCTCTTTATGTCTCCAAGACCATTACTGATTAGAAGTGATTCTGGTATCTCAACAGCAATTTCTCTTTGAGTATAGGCTTGATCTACCAAGGTCATTACAAGTATGTCCAAGAAAAATATCAAACCTGAACGTTTGTTTTCCCCTAAAATAAGGCTCTGTGAATGGAAGGCTCTTGATTTTCTCATTGGAGGGGTTTCAGAGTTAAACATGTGAGCCACTGGAGGGCAGCAGAGACAGGACTTTAATATACAAATATTTAGCATTCATTGACCAACTGAAGGATTTATTATGTAACACATTAATAAGTGCCTACTATGTACAAGGCATTCACGTTTTATTGTGACCAAAGTTATATGTAAACCTTTTCATTAATTATTTCTATTATGAAAGAACATTTGACATATATTTTGACTTGAATACTTACTCTATCCATTATGGATTGAAATCTATATATTTTTGTATAGTATAATTGAAAAATCATAAAATCATAGCACTTTAAGCTAGCAAGAAATTTACAAAACACTCATATTTACTGACTTGTCTCTTGAACAATCCATCCCTTCTGCTTTTTCTGTGTCTAAAAATGTTTATTGGTTTTCTTTTTGACCTGTTCATTGTCAAAGTTTAGAAAAATATAGGAAAATAAAAGATGAAAGTAAAATGCAACCAGAGATAACTACTGTTAGCATTTTGATGCAATTCTTTCCAGTCAAAATGTACCTAGGTGTGCATTTGTTTAGTTCACAGGTTTGATCTTAGAATCTATAGACACAGTTAAAAATTGTGCTATAATACTAGAATGCCATATCCTTATCAATAAGTATTTAAAGAAAGGATACCAATAAAGTAAAACTTGTTTAGAAGTTCAGTACTTTTTATGTTATACTATACAGATCAAAATACTTTATCAACACATCTTTCTACTAAAAGCATATTTATTTCCATAGATTAGTTAACCTGGCTGGTTTGGCTCAGTGGATTGAGCGTCGGCCTGCGAGCTAAGTGTCGCTGGTTCGATCTTCCAGTCAGGGCACATCAGAGAAGGAAAACTCTGATTCCAAAAAACCTCCGCTGCCTTGCGGCATACCTCTTCAGGGGAAAGGCTAAGGGAGTAAACCCCGACAGAAAATCCGGAGCCGGAGTCCCTAAGGCGGTTTGACGTTGTAGTCAACACCGGCAACTCCTGCGGCGCACCTGAAGCCAAGCTGTATTGACTCCGTCTTTCCCTTGGATCCTTCAGCTGCGAAGAGAGGGGGGGTCTGCTGCATGGGCAACAGCAGACCCTCCATATCACCCTGCCCAGGCTCTGTAGCTTCAGCTTCACTGGAGAGGACACTCCAGCGTCATCGCAAGATGTCGATTCAACACGGGAGGAGACAGATACCGTGTCACTCCCGAGTCGGACTGCACAGCCATTCTCAGCGGTGCAGATAGACTCTTAAGAAGCTACACCATCGTCTCTTGAGACGGACGGCTGCCGACGACGACGACGACTTCAAATTTTTACCCTGCTTTAAAAAAAAAAGAAAGATTTAAGTTGATTTTGGAAATGCCTTGTAATCTGATTCATCATAATACATCAAAGAAAAAGTGAGCCACTTTATCTTCTCTACAGGTAAATTGGGATATTACTGATTTCAGCATAAAACATTTTAGTAATAAATTAGAATTAGGCCCTGACTGGTGTGGCTCAGTGGGTTGGGCATTGTCCCATAAACCAGAAGGTTGCCAGTTTGGTTCCTGGTCAGGGCACACACCTGGCTGACAGGCCAGGTCCCTGGTAGGGGGGTGGGGTGTGAGAGGCAACCAATCGATGTTTCTCTACCACATCAGAGTTTTGCTCCCTCTCTTTCTCCTTCCCTTTCCCCACTCTCTAAAATAAATACATAAATCTTTAAGAAATAAATTAGAATGTGTAAAAAAAGAGAATAGAATATACTTAACACATGTACATTTAGCATCAAGTATTTCGATTCACGTCATCAAATAGTGAGGCTAAGGACAGTTTCCCTTTCCTCGCACACTTGCCACTATTAAATGACCTCACCAAAATAAATGGGAGGAATGCATTGTTCAGTTCTCCACTTACTCATTCAACAAATCATCACTGAGATGTGCCAAGGCACACTTCACACAGTCAGATTTCTGGAGCAAATAAGGCATATTTCCTGACCTTGAGGGGTATACAGTCTAGTAGGAGAGGCAAACAAGTAAATCACTGGCTACTTCAGGCATTATATAGAAAGATCACGTGTTATTTGCTTCGTGAGAGGCTCACCCTGGGGGCATAGTCCAGGGAAAGAGTATTTGACTACATAAGAGGCTGCACCTGACCATGCTTTGTTCCTTACAGAAGTTTTAGCAGAGGAGATGCTTAGGCCAGAAACCAAAGAGCAAGGTAAGAGTCAGAGCAGGGGAGGATGAAAGCATTTGGGCAGTGGAAATGGTATGCAAAGGCCTGATTTCTTTGGTGACAGCTTAGTAATTCAGTATGGCAGGAAAGCGAGGTGAGCCACTACACCAGAGAGGTGAGCAAAAGCGAAACTATAAAGGTCTTTGTAAGCCATGTTAGAGAGTTTGAACTTCAATATAATAGAATTTTAACTTTACTGGGTTAATTCTGGTTAAGATGTGGAGGGAGTCCAGTTATATCTGTAAGATGATGGGTAGATTTTATTTTACTTTATTAAGAAAAGTATCAATTTATTACAGAAACTGAAAGAATCTAGACACAGAAGGTGTTTGATGTATATTGAATAATGACTGGAAGGATGAATATATATGATTGAGGTATGTCTGGAAAAAGTCCAACGATTGTTAATATAACTAGAATGGTTTGCACAACATTGGTGTAACCTGGCAGCCAAGGAGAGTGGACTGGAATGTGCATGCATGAACAATGACTACTTCACTGTACTAGTTAGTGGGGGCAGTAGACGCCGTTGAGTTAGCATGTCTACTGTATGGCTGTTGCATTCAAAATGACTGAGCAAATAGATCAACCAATCTGCATCACATTTTGCATTAAGCTTAAACATTCCTCCATGGAAACTATTCAGATGATTCAGACGGTCACAGCTATGGGCAACTGGTGAGTGTCTGCTTCATCACGACAACGCCCCTACTCATGCATCACATCTTGTGCAGTTTTTTTGGCAAAACATCAAATCACCCAGGTGACTCAGCCCCACTCCAGCCCAGATTTGGCACCTTGCAACTTCTGGCTTTTCCCAAAACTAAAATCACCTGAAGAGATTTCAGACCGTCAATGAGATTCAAAATAATATGATGGGGCAGCTGATGGCAATTAGGAGAACCAGGTGCCTACTTTGAAGGGGACTGATGCATCATTGTCCTATATACAATGTTTCTAGTATCTTCTTCAATAAATGTCTCTATTTTTCATATTACATGGCTGGATACTTTCTGGACAGGCCTTCGTATGTAAATCATTTTACAGCCATATTTAGACTTTCCTAAGAAAACTATTGGCCTATGGTTTTTCCTTCAACCACAATTTCAGCATTACTGTCATAACACCACTTATTTATATTTTTAAGTCAATAGCAAATGGGGAGCTGTACACATTAAATAAATGACCCACTTAATTCTGCATTACTGATGTCAAAAATTGGAAAAGTCTGATGTATATCTAAGTGTATGCTTTAATTTCATAGAGAAAGAATCTATTAACTTTATTGGATTTCTTTTAGTAGTATTATTGCTACAGTCTATTAACTTCCCTTGGAGAATTTATTTTGGCAACCTAATCATTTGTTAAATGTTTATCCATAAAATGAATGACGCAACATAAAAACTCATCACTTTATAGTTTGAATTATAAAACCAGATCTGTCTATTTTAAAGAAAATATTGCACAAATTACTTTCGATTATGCACATCGTCATCGTTGTCGGCAGCCGTCCGTCTCGAGAGACGATGGTGTAGCTTCTTAAGAGTCTATCTGCACCGCCGAGAATGGCTGTGCAGTCCGACTCGGGAGTGACATGGTATCTGTCTCCTCCCGTGTTGAATCGACATCTTGTGATGACGCTGAAGCTACAGAGCCTGGGCAGGGTAATATGGAGGGTCTGCTGTTGCCCATGCAGCAGACCCCCCCTCTCTTCGCAGCTGAAGGGTCCAAGGGAAAGACGGAGTCGATACAGCTTGGCTTCAGGTGCGCCGCAGGAGTTGCCGGTGTTGACTACAACGTCAAACCGCCTTAGGGACTCCGGCTCCGGATTTTCTGTCGGGGTTTACTCCCTTAGCCTTTCCCCTGAAGAGGTATGCCGCAAGGCAGCGGAGGTTTTTTGGAGTCAGAGTTTTCCTTCTCTGATGTACCCTGACTGGAAGATCGAACCAGCGACACTTAGCTCGCAGGCCGACGCTCAATCCACTGAGCTAAACCAGCCAGGGCAGTTTATGCACATAGGACTTAAAATATTGTTTTCTTAGGTACAATACAGCCATAGGGGCAGAGGGAAAATACTTGATGATAACAAAACATTTATGTAGCTCTGTGTTTCTTGAGTAATTCACCTCCTATTTGTTAAAAAACAAGATAGGAGGAATGGAAAATCGTTTTCTAATTTATTTTCTTTAAGAAACTTTCATGGAGGTATCTCAAAAGTGCAGAGTCTAAATGAAATTTTTTAAGCATGCCAAAGTATTATAAGACCAAATGGTACTAAGGAATTTTTTCAAAATATGGAAGAAAATCACATCAAAACAAAAGACAGTGAGTCAAGGAAACATTTGAGTCATCTATTAATATTTTAATTTGATCATTGTCTGTGATGTTCTCTTGGAACTGCTGAAATACAGGCCTTCAAAAATTTTCCTTTTGAATTGCAAGTAAGTTGTAATATGCTGTCTGAAAAATAGAAGGAAAACAAATGTAGTAAATACCATTGCTTAAATAATTTTTGAAGAAAAAATCATTTTCATATGTAATTATCAAAAGCATATTATATCTCCAAAACCCAGATGAGATGACTTGAGCAAAAATACCAATGTTTTCTAAGCCAAACCTTTTGGTAATTTCTCAAAGATCATGCAATTTGGGTATGCATCTGTGTAATTATAATAAAATTACAATTGAAAACATCCTTCAAATAGTACTTTGGTATTACAATTTTTTCTCCTTGCTCTTACAAAATCGTATTTTATTTAATGAATTCCCTAGCCTTAATAGTTGACTTGCTGTGCTCTAATCTTTCACTGTATGGAGTGCGGTCCATGGATCAGCAGCTTTGGAATCACCTGAGGGCTTGTGAGAAATGCAAAATCTCAAGTCCAATGCCGTAAGTTCTGAAGCAGACCTGCCTTTGAACAGAATCACATGTATGCGAAAGTACCCTGAAGTGAAGTGTGGCCTCCGGACCAACGACTTCAGCTGGGATTTGGTAGAAATGAAAATCAGCAGGCCCTACCCAAAACTACTGAGTCAGAAACTAGCAATCTCTGTTTTATGAAACTCTCATTACTCTGTTCGCCCTGGCTGGTTTGGCTCAGTGAATTGAGCGTCGGCCTGCGAGCTAAGTGTCGTTGGTTCGATCTTCCAGTCAGGGCACATCAGAGAAGGAAAACTCTGACTCCAAAAAACCTCCGCTGCCTTGCGGCATACCTCTTCAGGGGAAAGGCTAAGGGAGTAAACCCCGACAGAAAATCCGGAGCCGGAGTCCCTAAGGCGGTTTGACGTTGTAGTCAACACCGGCAACTCCTGCGGCGCACCTGAAGCCAAGCTGTATCGACTCCGTCTTTCCCTTGGACCCTTCAGCTGCGAAGAGAGGGGGGGTCTGCTGCATGGGCAACAGCAGACCCTCCATATCACCCTGCCCAGGCTCTGTAGCTTCAGCTTCACTGGAGAGGACACTCCAGCGTCATCACAAGATGTCGATTCAACACGGGAGGAGACAGATACCGTGTCACTCCCGAGTCGGACTGCACAGCCATTCTCGGCGGTGCAGATAGACTCTTAAGAAGCTACACCATCGTCTCTCGAGATGGACGGCTGCCGACCGACCATTACTCTGATCATGCTAAAGGGTGCTGCCCAAATGAGTCATTTTGGTACATAACAGTCACCCGGGAAAAAATTTTTTGAACCCAGATTGCAACTCATGTAAGTTAAATCAGAGTCGTTGTGGGTGAGACATAGGTATCAGTGTTTTATGAATTCCTCAGGTCAGTCCAATGTGCATTAAATGTGAAAATCACTGTTCTAAAGAAGAAAGACTATGCAAATTCATTTTACTGATTACAGGAACACCCTGTTTCACGGTGCTTTACTTTACTGTGCCCCTCAGATATTGTTGTTGTTTTTTTTAAATTGAAGGCAAGACCCTCCACCAGCAAAACGATGATGACTTGCTTTATGGTTCTGCTCGCTTTATTGCAGTGGTCTGGAACTGAGCCTGCAATACCTCTGAGATGTCTGTATTCACACTGGTTAAAGTTCCCAGAATTACTATAAGTTAATGGATGATCCTAATGTTTTTCAGAAAAACATCATCGACTGGCATTTTGGTTTATCTGTTATAGGAGAGTTTTCCCATTCTTTACCTCACACTGTCTTTGTTTTCACTTAATCTACTCTAAATCCTCCGGTGACATTTGTGCCACAAATGTGGAAAACATTTCAAAGTGAGAATCAAGGCCTACATTTAACATCCCTAGGGATGTAGAAAGGGAAACAGGAGAGCAAAATGGAAAATACCTGTTTAGAACCTGAAACTAAAACAAAATAATACAGAATATAAACTGTAATTGAAAAAAAGTAAAAATAAAAGAATAAAGGGGGAATAAAATATTTTCAGATGAAGAAAAAATTTTTTTAAAAGAAAATACCTCTCCAGAGAAGGGGTAGAACATAAAGAGGTAATTATGTGGAATGGGCAAGGTGGGCGGTGCCTGTTGGCTGCTGAATGGTAGCAAAGATGGGAGTAGGAATTACATTTTCTTACAGAAGCAAGGTTAGCACATGCCATAGGTTCTGGTTCTGTAAGGAGATTTAGAAAAAGAAAAAGAAAACAGAGGTGAGGGCTCAGCTCAGGGAAGGGTTGGTGCCAGCATTTCAGTGCTTCTGCAGAGCTGCGGGTCACTTCAGTGAGAAACTGGTTGTCAACATGTAACTAGGGGGAGAAGTCCAGTCTGGGAGAGACCATAAAAACCATGTCCTCTGGTCTTAGTCATAGGGAGGGTCTTGGATGGGAGTCCGAATTCCCAGGGAGTGTGGGAGAGGAATAATGCCCAGGCTTGGTGGTTTAAAGAAATCCATATTAATTGTGGGGGCGACTCTTGGGAGGTTCAGACATTGTAACTTTTTGGCTTAATTAGTGAATCTACTGCACAGGCTAGTGCTTTTATATTCTCTCAAAGTATTACCAGGAATGCACCTTGTCATGCCTATCAAGGTACTGGCAAATACTGCCTGGGAGAATATATACTTGTTTCTCACAGGCAGTATTAGTTTGGAATGCCACTCTAGAAGTATAAGAAATTGATAAAAACCACTTAGTCACTTTGAGACAGAGACAAGAACTATGTGTTTGGTGTATGTATTTTCCATCTTATAAACTAACACAAACTAACTGGAAAACTGACAAGAGAGGAGGGACTCTAGATGTTAATCCATAAAGCAGAATCTACAGATGAAAACTCTACAAAGCACATCGAGGTCTTCCTCAGATTAGAAAGGAGAGCTCTAGCAGACATCCTCTTAGTGTTCTAACCTCGCCGTTGTTATTTGAGGACTCTCAGTCCTTTAAAGGCGGAAATAAAGCTTACACAACAAGCCACATGCTACTGAAAACTGGTTGATTTGGGGAGTAGTGTTGCTGGACGAAGACAAGCCCTTGATGGAGGGCTTGGCCACGTAAAGAGCAGCTGGCAAGTGCTTTGACCCCTTCTGAATGTGCACTGTTACAAAGTACACGCATCCTTCTGAGAACGTTTTGGTGGACGGCCATGGGGAGAGGCGGTCCTGGGAAGAGAGACTAATTAGACACTCTTCAATTCTTCCTACAGATGCCCAAGCTGTCCAAGGTTCCTGAAGATTGTGTCAATTATCCTCTCAATTGAGATGGTCTGAAGGAAGGGGAAAGGGATGAAATTAGAGGTTTATAGGAAAAAGAGTAGACCAAGAAATTCATGGCCAAAATTAGGGACCAAACTTTGAGGGTAGCTGGGGCTGTGGGGATAGGAAATCATCACGAGGCTGGAGAAACAGTACAGAGACCGGACAATGGTCCTGAATAAAGTCTGGAGAGCCTCCTAAGATAAATGCTCTTGAGTCACCAACATTTTGGTTTAGGATGACTTTTGATACTTTCTTGTTTTCAAGGAGTTGATCCATCTCATCTAAGTTGTTGAATTTTTGTGATAGAGCTGCTCGTAGTATTTCTTTATTGTTCTTGTAGCAATGCCTGTGAGGTCTACAGCAATATCTTCCCTTTTAGCCCTGATGTTGGCAATTTGCATCTTCCCCAGCCCCCATGATCTGTCTGACTGGAGTTTTAATCAGACAACCACTCTTTGGTTTCATGGATTTTCTCTATTGCTTTTCTGTTTTCTACTTTATTTGTGTTCATTTATGTAGGATGTATATGTGTATATACATATATGTATACCCTATAAGGTATACATTATTTCCTTCCTTCTGTTTGTGTTGGGCTTAATTTGTTCTTCTTCACTCATTTCTAAATATGAGATTAGATAATCAACTTGAGACCTTTCTTCTTTTTTAACGTAAGCATTTAATCCTGTAAATTTATGTTCTAGTCACATTGCATAAATTATGATGTGTTGTATTTTCATTCAGTTTAAAATATTTTCTAATTCCTCTTCAGATTTTTTTTTTTTTTTTTTTTTTTTTTTTTTTTTTGGCCCATAGGTTAATTTCCAAATGTTTTTGAGATTTTTCGGGATGTCTTTTCTGTTATTGATTTCTAGTTTAATTCCATTATAGTGAGCACATACTTGGTATTATTTCAATTCTTGTATATTGGTTAAGCCTTATTTTATGGCCCAGGATATGATCTCTCTTGGTGAATATTCACTTAAAAGAAATGTATATTCTGTTATTGTTGAATGGAATGTTCTATAAATGGCAATTAGTCTTCTATACCATTGCTGATTGATTTCTGTCTAGTCCTATGGATTAGCGCTCACATCGTTCATTAGCCAAGACCTAAAACAGCAAAAAAAAAAAAAAAATCTTCGTTAGCCAAAAAATTCATTAGCAGGGTCACTCATTAGCTGAGGTATCACTGTATATTTAAATATAGTATACCTTTTAATCTTTGGTTTTCATTAGCTTGATTATGCTATGTTTGGACATCGTTTTCTTTGAACTTAACCTATGGAGGTTTCTCAGAACCTATTGGCTTTGTAAATTGAAGAAGGGTTCACCAATAATTTTTAAAATATATATATTTTTGCACCAATACATTTCTCCTCTCTTATGGGACTCCAATGACACAAATGCTAGAACTTTGATATTGTGTTACAGGGGCCAAAGCTTTGTTTTCTTTATTTCCCATTATTTTCTTTGTCCTTCAGACTAGATTGATTTTCAGGTTCACTGAATATTTCCTCCATTATCCCCTTTTGCCCCTGAGCTCATCCAGTAAGTCTTAACATTTCAGATACTGAATTTTTCAGTGTTTAATTTTTCATTTGGTTTATTCTTAGTTTGCTCAAAACTTCTACTTTTCTATGCATTTTAAGAGCATCAACTTTTTCCTTATGGAGCATGTTTATTACAGCTGCTTTAATATCTATGTCTGATAACTCAAATATCTAAACCATCTTAGGATTTGCCTTTGTTGATGGTCTCTTCCCAGTAAAAAGTGATCAGATTTTTCTTTTTTACTTTTCTTCCTTTTCTTTTCTTTCTTTCTTTTTTTTGATGTAACTTTTAATTGTATTCTGGACATTTTGAATATTATATTGTAAGATTCTAGATCCCTCTTAAGATCCTCTGCAGATGCCAAGTCTTTTGTTTGGTTTTAGCAATCCATCAAGCCAGTTAAGTTTAGACCATGAGTTCTGTCTCTCCTGTGGATGCCAATTCTAACATAAGTTCAGTTTTCAAAGCTCCTTCTGTGCTGTTCGGGATTTCTCTATGATTTTTAGGAACCCACATTGCTGCTGTCATGGCAAATTACCCTAAAACTTAGTGGTTAAACACAACAAACCTTTAGTATCTGACATTATCTTTGGCTCAGGATTCCAGGTGCTGCTAAGTTCTGGCTCAGAATGTCTCACAAGGTTGCTGTCATCTCAGTGCCTGACAGTGCGAGGCTCTGCTTCCAAGCACACTCACATGGCTACTGCCAGTTTCAGAAGTTCCACTTCTAAGCTTATGACACAGCTGTTGACAGGTCACAGGTCCTTGTGGGATATCAGTCCCCTGTCAGTGGGCTTCTCCATGGGGCATCTCACAGCATGGCAACTGGCTTTCCTCAGAGGAAGCAAGGGAAAAAATAAAAGAGAGTAAGTAAAATGGAAAACAGTCTTTGTAACCATATTTTGAAAATGACATCCCAACACGTTTGCCATGTTTCATTTGTTGTAAGTTAGTCATTAAGTCCAACGCACATTCAAGGGGAAAGAATTGTAAAAGAGCATGAATATCAAGTGGCAGGGATCATTGGGGTGCAATTCAGAAGTTGCCTACCCCTTTCTTAAACCAAATACTGTCACATGTTTAGTTTTTCTTTCTTTCCTGGCTAACATAGATTCCATCTGGGTTCCATAGAAATTAAGGATGTTGAAAAATAGGAGAAATATCTAGAAAGAGCCAAGGATATGGAAAATAAATGTTTGCTGCATCGTTTCCATGCTAGAATGGTTTCCTAGTCTGAATATTATTAGGCAGATTAAGCATAAGGAACATCTGGCTGGAGCAAAACAAAGTACAAATTAACAGGATGAACAGAAGTTAGTGGAGTATGTTACATCATTTTAAACCATTCAAGTTCGCAAACATTGTACGTCTGAGATCAAATCACATTCCAAAAGGGATAAATTAAGCTACTGCAGATTAGTCCTTTATCAAGTAGTGAAACAAAAGAGACATTCCTAATTTTTAGCTTTTATATCATCTTAAGACCCACTGAGTATACTAAAGTTCTATGAAGAATTATATGCAATTCTTGGGTATGAGGCCGGCAAGTTGAAGAACAGGTAGGAGATTTCTAAAAGTGATAAGTTTGCTTCTAATATTGAATGGCCAAGTGCATTTTCCAAAGAGGTCCACGACAATGTTTTTCATTCCATATGATCTCCCGCAATGTGATCTTGTTACTCCTCTATAAAGAGGTAGAGTCTATTTCTTCATCCCCTTGAATCCAGACTGGCTTTCCATCTGCTTTGATCATCAGAATATGGCAGATGTGATGCCATGGCACGCCCAGTCATCACCCTTAACAGATCCAGCAGCTTTGACTTCCTGCCTGTTGGAGCCGTGAGCCACCATATTACAAGTCTGGGCTACTCTCTTTGACAGAGAAACACATGGGCTTCAACATCTGAATGAAGAAGCCGTGTGGACATCCTGCTCAAATTAGCCTCCAGGTAACTCCAGCCACAGCCTCCATCTCACTGCGATTACATGAGAACAATGTGAGACCCGGTCAATGGATCCCAGTTAACCCACAGAACCATGAAAGAAAATAATAAATTATTATTTTAAATAATTAAGTTTTGAGGTGTTTTGTAAACCATAGTAGATCACTGAAAATCGCTGCTTACTTATAGCCAGAATTTGAAGAACATGTTTTTATTATACAAAGACATTTTAGATTTTAATATTAAATTATTTAACCATAGAATACTCCTGATACATCTTAGAGTGTTTACCTCGTTGATTCAAAAACTCAAAAATTTCCTGGATGAAATCTGAAACTGGCCCCCATACAAAGAGGCCAAAAACAGACCATAGAAAGAGGCAGACCACTCCAGATTGGTAGGTAGCAGGTGTACAGTAGTCAGCAAGGGAACTTACTACGTAGGTGGTTTGTCTTGGGTGGCTGCAAGGCAAGTAAATACTGCACCTGTTGGCCAGAATCTTTAAAGTTTCTGTAAGGCTCTAATGGGATTCAGTCAGATATATACTGCCCACATGATCTCAACAACACATCACTCTCTCAAGGCTGCATCCTTGGAAACAGTTCCTACTATGCAGACAATGGGCAGAATGTACATTCCAAGAACAGAAGAAGGGCAAGGAGCCCCCGATTGCCTGGGTCCAGCTTGAAGATTAATTGGTGTTCACATTCTTTCTATGATCTCCCAATACATTATCTGGATATAGATACAAAAGTATATTCTGTAGCTTCAAATACAATGAATAAAATAATAATCAATAGCAATTGCTCCACCCTAAGATAGACAATATTATGTATTTATGTTTCCTTTCATTTTTTTCTAGTGCATTTCAAAAATTTCATATTACAGGAGTGATTTTTTCCTCCCCCTCACAACTTAAAAGGATGTATTGAGTATTTTTATAGCATTAAATATTTTTGAAGACATAATTATGATTATGTAAAAGTTTTAATGCATTTAATATGCATTATCTAACCATTCTCTTATGATTATAGGTTAATTGTTTCCAATGTTCACAATATTTCACTTTTGCATTTAGTACTATAAATTCCAGCCTTATATATGTGTGTGTGCTCATCTCTGATTAGCTCCTTAGAAAAGATCCCTAGCTAAAGAATATGATCATTATCAAACCTTTAAAAAACTATATTATTGAATCAGGCTGCCAAGGACTAACCATGTAGAGCAGCCCCACCTTCATCAAACTTTGGAGATGGCAAATAGATTCCATCTGGAACCAACATCGATTAATTAGTAGTGGTGACCTAATGAGAGAGACTTCGAGACCACTTCAGGATCCAGCAGCCAGGAATGCTAAGACGAATTAGTAATGTTAACCTTAATGAGGAGGGAAGAATGGTAGCACATGGGCTTTGTGTCTGCCAGCCCAGCCTTATGCGGTTCTGGGACTGAATATATATTCATACACTTTTGTCAACAAGAACTGCAAGAAAGAAGTGTCTTGTTTTTCTTATAATGCATATCTCCATAATTTAAAATGTGGTTGAATGGTTTTTCATATGCTTGGTGTCCATCTAAATTTATTCTTTTGTGAATTGCTTTCCCATTATCCTTTGTTCATATTTTCAATTGTCTTGCTAATGTAGACTTACAAAAGTGCTTTATATATAAGGATAATAAGATTTTTTCTGCCATTTTCCAATTTGTCATTTTTCTTTTAATTTGTATATGATGATTTATGATGAGTAGAAGTATTAATTGCTATGTGGTCAAATAAATGAATGTTGCTCCTTATGGCTTTTTTGTTTGCATGATTAAAGCATTCTTCTCCACCCTATAATCTTATAAATGTTCATCTATATATACATTCTTCTTTATTTTGATTTAATTTATATTTATCTCTTAAATTCATCAGAAATATAATCAACTCCTAATGCATCTCAGAGAGAGACAGACTGAAACAAGAGATAAAAAGACTGAGTAAGGAAATATCAAGCAAGTTGAAAATAGTGATATTGATATATTAATATAATATAATTATTATATTAATAATAATTATTATAATAAAGTTGGAATGACATCCAGACATAGTAAAATTCAAGATAACTATATTAAATAAATAAAGGCTAATATGTCGTTAAAGTAATAAAGTTAATAACTGAATTCTTATTCACAGAGAATATATAACTATTACAAACATTTATGCATAGAATTTAACATATCACAAAAATTATCAGCAAACCCTAAAAATAAAAATATAAATTGTCAAAGAATGACTTTACCAGAATTAAACATACTTTCAGTCTTGAACAGATGGAATAGATTAAAGATGAAATAGAGTATTTGGTTAAAGTATACAATAAAGTTGATTTATAAGATAGAAGAATTTATATCTTACAACCAAAAATGCTTACTTTTCTCAAAATCTAATGATATGTTTCACTGTATTCATATATCAGGTCCTAAGACATTTCAGTAAGAACAGAAAATGTACAGTCCTGTTCTTTGACCTCCCTGAAATAAACTTAGGAATTAATTTTAAAATAGGTTAACAAAACATAACAAATGCTGGAGTTAAAATAATAACAAAAGTAAAATAAAATAAATCACTCCCCTTCAATAACTTCTGGGCCAAGGAGGAAATAAAAGTCCCGTTAACGGTAGTTGAGAAATTAATAATGACACTAGCATGAGTATTAGCTAAATCTGTCGTCGGCAGCCGTCTGTCTCGAGAGACGATGGTGTAGCTTCTTAAGAGTCTATCTGCACTGCCGAGAATCATTGTGCAGTCCGACTCGGGAGTGACACGGTATCTGTCTCCTCCCGTGTTGAATCGACATCTTGCGATGACGCTGAAGTGTCCTCTCCAGTGAAGCTGAAGCTACAGAGCCTGGGCAGGGTGATATGGAGGGTCTGCTGTTGCCCATGCAGCAGACCCCCCCTCTCTTCGCAGCTGAAGGGCCCAAGGGAAAGACGGAGTCAATACAGCTTGGCTTCAAGTGCGCCGCAGGAGTTGCCGGTGTTGACTACAACGTCAAACCGCCTTAGGGACTCCGGCTCCGGATTTTCTGTCAGGGTTTACTCCCTTAGCCTTTCCCCTGAAGAGGTATGCCGCAAGGCAGCGGAGGTTTTTTGGAGTCAGAGTTTTTCTTCTCTGATGTGCCCTGACTGGAAGATCGAACCAGCGACACTTAGCTCGCAGGCCGACGCTCAATCCACTGAGCCAAACCAGCCAGGGAACTAAATCTGTACTCAGTGGAAAATTATACCTGTAAAAGCTCTACTTAAAAAACAAAATTAATGAACAAAGGACTTAAGGTAAGAAACTACAAAATTAATTGTTTGGGATAAAAGCATAAATTAATGTATCAGAAAACAAAGAGTCCAAGTGTTGGTTCTCTAAAAAACATAACAGAATAGATTAAATGTCCATAAGAGTAATCAAGAGGAAAAAAAGTAAAGTTGCCAATCTATAATATTAGAAAGAAATTAAATGGCACCATACATATGGAGGAGCATATAAGAATTGAAAATGTATGCTACTTAAATCTTTATGTTAATAAATTTAAAAATCTACATTTTTATTAAAACCAATTTCCCAGGAAAATTAAATTACTAAAACTTTCTTAAGAAGTAAAAAACTTTTAAGTGAACAGATAACCCTGAAAGAGTAATGACGGAAAATAAAATTATTTAAAATATAAAGCAATGACTAATTCTGAGTAAGATGGAGTAAGTATTCTCTACCATGTCTCTCCTATTGAATACAACTATAAAATCTGTACAGGGTACATGGACCAACTATTTGAGAAGTCAGGAACGTTACTAATTGCAGGTAACATGGGGAAGAAGATCAGAATTCAAAATACCACTGAACCTTGAGCGTCGACCTGCGAGCCAAGTGTCGCTGGTTCAATTCCCAGTCAGGGCACATGACTAGGTTGCACGTCAGGTCTCCAGTTGGGGGCGCAAGTGAGAGGCAACCACACAGTGATGTTTCTCTCTCTCCCTCTCTTTCTCCTTCCCCCTCTCTCTAAAAATAAATAAATAAATAAATAAAATTTTAAAAAAATAAAAATAAAAAAATACCACTGAACCAGCAGTGAGTTTACCATTTTCTTCCCCTCCAAGGTCACCTGAGCTTAATGCAACAGTCCGAAACTAATGCAACAGTCCGAAACCCAAAAATAGGCAGAGAGGCAGCAGAGAGCACTCCAGAGGAGGCATTTAAGTAACTTCAGGCTTAGAAAGTGGGAAAGAGAGCATTCGTGTTTGTTTTTCTTCCCTTCGTTTTCATACTTTTCAAACTTCAGGCAGTCTCTTGTAGAAGGGATGGCAGAGGCTGCAAAGAAACAGGAATCTTCAGGAGGCAAAACTTGAAGGAAGAACCTTTCTCATCAGCAAAGTCAGAAATCCAGGAAGGTGGTGCCAAACCTCCCAGTCTTGCCATTTGGCCCAAATGAGAGCACAGTTACAAAAGCGTGCAGGAGACTGAGGTAATGAAAGTCTCAGCTTTGGGTGCAGAGGACTGAAAAATGAAGTCCTGGAAAACTGAAATGTAATAAGGAGATCCTGGGGAGCAAAGGGTTTGGGAACTTCTGAGAGGCTCATGCATGCATCTGATCTTAATTAGTAACTGAACTCTAAGAGAGAACAACACCCAGTCCCAAAATGACCACTCGGGGGCTCCCACACGGGAAAAAGCCTCCTAAGGCATTGCAAAAATTTTGAGATATGAATGAGCATTGGAACCAAGGCCCACAGAATGCTGGTTGGAACTTACGGTCTGAACCTCCCCCAGTTAACTGCCAGCTAAAGCAAAAATATCAACATTTTCTATAGGATTTAAATAAGACCCCAAATCACATAATATAATATCCAAAATATTCAAGATATTTCTTGCCATACCGAAAAGAACAAAAATTACCACTTGCATGGAAAAAGACAATGCCAGCTGACTGATTTTGGAATTATATCATGAAGACTTTAAAACAACTATCATACAAATGCTTCAACAAGCAACTATAAACTGTGTTTTTTAGAGAGACAAATGGTTTACTTGGTAACAAGAAGCAAAAGAGGAATTCTCAATCCTTTTCTCTCTCCAGTGACTGAACTGAGATAGTCAAATGGATAGCAACCTATACGAATTCCCTTGTAGCCCCTGATCTTTTGCAGAAGTGCAAGGATGCCTGAGTTGTGTGATTTGCAATTATTATCTTCTAGACAGAGTGCCAGCTGTTGTTCTTTCCAGCAGTTGTATCAGCAGTTGCTACATTGTCCTTCTTGTCTTCAGGTTTATGGCAGGAAACAGAAGTACTCCTCTGATGTTACTGGAGTCTGTGAGAAACATGGTAACCAGGTTGATACCCATGTTCCAGCCACCAGTGGTGGGGGGTGGGGCATAGCAGTGGGCGGGGGTGGAGATGGCAGGGGAGAGGGGTATAGAGCAGCCCTTAGCCCAGGGCAGTGCAGAAGTTCTCATCTATGAACACGGGTCATTCAGCTCAGTGTAGGCATTGCATTATTTCCTTTTCCAGGATAAAAAGCTCTAAGAGCAATGGGGGGAAATTGGGACAACTGTAATAGAACAAAAATATAAAAATAAATAAATAGCTCAGAGCATTCAGTCAGATCCACTTTGGAGCAGCTGTGTCATGTTACCAAAGGGCTTGTTATCTGCTGGTGATCACAGATGAACGTAGGATTGACGTATGTCATTTCTAGGAACTCCTCAACAAGCTTATCAAGGAACCTGGCTGTGCTTTTGCCACACAGATATCATCAAGAATTTTGTGAATTCCTTCAGTTTTGAAGAAAACATTGGTTGCAGGGCAGCTTCCCCCTCACCCCCACCTGAGGCTTTCTCAAGCTCTTCTACCCTGCTGATTTTCTGGAAGGGTGGGGTGAAGTCAATCCCATAGGCTTGGCCCTATGGACCATCTGGATAGTAGATAACCCTGAAGCCACCTGTGTTGTATTTTGCCACCCCCGAAATCATCTTCTCCGTGATTTCCATGAGATGGTGATAGTCTGTGTAGGCTATGAAGAACTAACAGGCGGCAAACTCAGGATTGTGAGTCATATCAACCCCTTCATTCTGGAACTGGCGTCCAATTTCATAAACCCAATCAATGTCACCAAACACCAGCATCTTATGGTAGAGTTCTGGAGTAGTTCTTATATATATATTTGTGTCCAGCTCATTGTGGTAGGTGATAAAGGAAGTTTCAGCCTAGGAATCCCATCTCATCCAAGAAGCTTCTTATCTGTGTGATTATCTTTGAGCAGATGATACATTTCTGCCTCACAAAGTCATTCAGGATCAAGTCCAAGTATCTCTGACGATAATTCTGTTCCCTTGTCTTTGAGGCCAAAGTGAAGATGAGGTAACATACGCAAGCAGGGAGACAACAATGTGATCAGCTTACCATTCTTGGACTCCCAGGATTCCCCTGAACCCCAATTATGTCTCCTTGATGCAGTTTGTTATTGATACAAATAAATACTTCTTTGGCCTTCCTTAGTTGTTTCTTACTGAGCTCCTTCTGCTTGGCCTCCTTTTCCACTAGTTTCTTCTCGGCCTTCAGTTGTCTCTTTAGCTCATTTTTGCTCAGTTTTGGCTCACCACCATCCACATTTACCTCAGGGCCCTGCGTCACAGCCATCTGTCTGGAGGCCCAAACTGAAAGAAATGAGGGTCGTCCTGCATTTTCTACAGTCTTGAAACCAATGGAAACAGAAAGATTCTTCCTTAACAAAGATATAAAGGATCAAATGAAAATTTTAGAACTGAAAAATATAATAACTTAAATTAAAAACTTAATGGGTCCAGTAATAGACTAGAGATGATAGAGAAAGAGGAGTACTATCAATCTAGAATTATATAAAATATAACTATATACACAGGTATGTATGTGTATGTATACACATACACACACAATACCAAATGCTGGATAGATGCAGAACCTCTAGACTCTTGTACATTTCTATTGTGAATGAACAATAGTACATGCACCAATATGGAAAACACTCTGGCAGTTTCATATAGCATTAAACATACTTTGCCATATGATCTAGTAATCCCACCCTTGCATACTTATCCCAAATAAATAAAAATTTCACACAAAAACCTGAACACAAGTTTACATGAACCTTAAAGTTATTATGCTGAGTGAAAAAAGTCAGTCCCCAAAACTTATGTACTATATATTCCAGTTATGGGACATTCTCAAAAAGACAAAACTATAGTCATGGAGAACAGATCAGTGGTTTGCCAGTGTTAGGGCGTAAAGGGAGAATGTAACTATAAAGAGAGTTTTTTTGAGTGATGGAATTGTTCTGTATTCTGATTGTGGATGTAATTACATGAATCTGTGTATGTGTGTGAATTTATGTACCTGTACACATGCGCACAAAAGACAAACAGTCATTTTTACTGTATAACAATTTTTAAAATAAAATTTGTTAAATAACAATAGCTCTAGCTGTCTCTGAATGGGAGTGGCAGTGGTATAGTTTTTCAATAGGAGATTGTCTTTACTGGTCTCTTCATATTTTACACACTGGTAGGAGAAAGAAAAGAAATACAAATCTAAAGGATATGCCTTTTAAAACTATTATTATTGTTAGCATTATTATTTGTTTTTAGAATAGTGTTCAAGATTACACGTGGAGTTGTGACCTTGAATATATGTGCCTAGAAAGATATATAACACTATTACATTTTTTACAGGTTCATGATGATGAAAGATGAACACATTGAGCTCCTACTTCTAAGTAGAAACAAAGGCTGGTCCTTTCAGTGAATCTAAACAGCTCTTCAATGACTCTTCTTCTGGAAGAGATACCATCTCTCATAGCACCTTTGGAAAGTTGATTCACAGATTCAAGGATACAGGCAATGTTTGGGTCACACTACTTTGTGGATGACTGTTTCTAATAGGAAATGGCCAAGGTGAACATAATAGTCAGTGCAGAGAAAGTCAGCTCACCAAGCATACTAGAAACGAGGGGTGCTTTTCAGTATCAACTTGACAGATTCCCAATCCATGTGCCCCTCACCAGTTGAAGATACAAGTCCTGCAGAGTTTAGCTGAGGATAATCCCAACCATTGTTTGGAAATGTGCTCCATGGCACCTAGATCCCCCAGATAAGAATGCCTGCTTTTCTGAAGACAGTGTCTTCTTATGTGAAAAGGGAGGCAAGCAAATATTGGGCTGGCCAAAAAGTTTAGTTTTAAAGTGAAAATAAAAGACACATTTTTCAGTTTCACCAATAACTTTATTGAACAACATACTCACCATTTTGTTCCACTACCTTTTGCCATCTTTCAGGCAACTTTATAATTTCATCTTTCCAAAACATTTTATCTTTCTGAGCAAAGAACTGTTACAGGTACCTTTACAGTCTTCCAAGGAACTGAAATATTTTCCATCAAGAGAATTTTGTAAACACCTAAATAAATGAAAATCTGAAGGTGCAATGTCTGGTGAATATGGTGGATGAATAAGAACTTCCCAGCCAAGATGTAACAGTTTTTGTCTGGTCATCAAAGAAACATGCGGTCTTGCGTTATCCTGATGGAAGAGTATGCATTTTCTGTTGACTAATTTTGGATGCTTTTCATTGAGTTCTGCTTTCAGTTGGTCTAAATGATAATTGAAATTAACCACTTGGTTTTTTGGAAGGAGTTCTTAGTAGAAGATTCCCTTCCAATCCCACCACATGCACAACATCCCCATCTTTGGATGAAGACCAGCCTTTGATGTGGTTGGTGGAGGTTCATTTCACTTGCCCCATGAACTCTTCCATGCCACATTATTGTAAAGTACCCACTTTTCATCACCCATCACAATTTGTTTTAAAAGTGGAACGTTTTTATTATGTTTAAGTAGAAAATTGCATGTGGGAATATGGTCAAGAAGGTACTTTTTGTTTAACTTATGTGGAACCCAAACATAAAAGCGATTAACATAACCAAGCTGATGCAAATGATTTTCAGTGCTTGATTGGGATATTTTGAGTTTGTCAGCTATCCGCTGTGTGATTTAACATTTATGGTTCTCAATTAATGTCTGGATTTGGTCACTATCAACTTCAACCTGTCTACCCAACCATGGAGTATTGTCCAGCAAGAAATCTCCACCACAAAACTTCGCAAACCACTTTTGACACGTTGGATCAGTCACAGCATCTTCTCCATACACTGCACAAATCTTTTTTTTTTTTTTTAATTTCAGATGTATTTTTACCTTTCTTGAAATAATAAAGCATAATGTGCCAAAAATGTTGCTTTTTTTTTCCATCTTCAATATTGAAATGACTACACAAAAATTCACCTATTTTGATGTTTTTTTTTAAATACACACTGATATGACAGCTGTCACAGTACGATCTACAAAATCGTTTCGAATAAAGTTAAAGACGACTAAGTGCTCCTCGAGACATCTTACAGGAGAAAACGGAATGCACTTTCTGGCCAATAGTAGATGCCCTGTTGGGTCAGAAGACGATCAAGACAACCCACACTGGACTACAACTGTCCCAGCTCAAGGCAAAGGTCATGGTGTGGTGTGTCCTGGGGAAAGAACATGTCTTGGGGCCATTTTTCTTTGAAGTCACGTGTCTGAAGAGATGCATTTCATCATGCAAAGTGACCAACTAATGCCTGCTTATGACAGACTAAGGATGGGGTGCGTGGAGTGGTTCCAATAGGCTGGCACATGCCGCCTTTATGCCAGAAAGGTGAGGGACTGGTCGGATGATAATTTCTGACACTGGATTGACCGACATGGTTGTGTGGGGTAGATGCCAGATCTGAATGCCCTTGCTACTTCCTCTGGATTTATTCAGTGGAAATCAGAGGCCAAATTAACTGAAGCACTGGGTGCATCATAGATACAAACGCAGGGACTGACACAAATGATCTGTGAAAGCACCACCTTCACTCTCAGGTTGCATTGCTAGCAAGGGGACAACACACTGAACATGCACTTAAATGTAATAGATAAACATTTACAGTTCCAGACTTTATGGCTTCCTTGTATAGCTCTATCTCTTTACTGGTAAAAAATGGAGCAACCTTTATATTTAATTGTAGATTTATGGTGGGATTAAATGAGATGAACTGCATAAAATGATGTGTATTTCTAAATTTATCTATATCTAATGTTATAACCAGATTTACATTTATTTATATTGATTGCTTTTTAATTATATGCAATACCTCCATGAACTCCATCTTTGGATAATTCTATTTAAAGAACCATACAAGGTGGCATATGTTCCCAATCTCTGTACGTGAGGGAGTGTGTCTTTCTTAAATCCGGGATGGAAAGACATTCTTATAGAGTCACAAAGTGGTGTCTTCCTCCTATCAGTACTGCTTTTTGCTGTGATTTATTAACACTGTGTTATGGATTTAAAAACAAAACAAGACACTCCTTCCAGCATGCATGGAAACTGAAAACTTTTCTGCCCCTGTTCCCATTCACTGGACTTGATTCTTAGTATCTTGGAGGATCTTTGCCAGCACTATTCTCTGCCTCTTCCTCAGTCCCTCCTTCTGTCCCCAAACACAAATTCATCCAATCTTTTTACAGAATCTGCATTAATGTGGAAAGGTGATTGTAGTGAATAGTGGGGTGAAGGTGGGTGGCCTCTAGCCCAGGTCCCAATGGATCAACAGGAATTGAGGTTCAATTTCTGACTGATCAACTCTGGAACTCTGAATCAAGGTGTGGGTGGCGAGAATAATGTAATGTATCTGGCTTCCCCTGCCCCACCAATAGAGTATTCCCCCCTTATCTTCGGGACATACAGTCCAAGATCCACAGTGGATGTTTGAGACCATAGAGAGTACTAAACCCTAGATATATTCTGTTTTATCTTACCCATATGTAACTTTTCATTTAAAGAAAGCACTTTATGGTTTCTCTTTGGCATATTGGAATTGCTAGCAACGCCACTCTTGTACTTTGGAGCCATTATTAAGTAAAGCTTACTTGAACACAAGCATTGTGATGCTGTGACAATCGATCTGATAATCAAGAAGGTATGCTGGGCAAAGGAATGAGTCATGTCCCGGGCAGGATGGAGCAGGATAACACAAGATTTCATCACACTACTCAGCATGGCATGCAATTTAAAACTTATGAATTGTTTATTTCTGGAATGTTCTGTTTTATAGTTTTGGACCATAATTGACTGGGTAACTGAAACCATAAAGAGCTAAGCCACAGATTAGGGGGGACTACTATACACATTTTTTCCCACACAGAACTCTTATTTACATGGGATGAAGCCAAAGTAGTTTTTTTTTTCAATTCAGCTTCATGTTGTCATTTGAATACCTTCAGGTTGCTTCTTCAATATCAGTTTTGGATATGGCGAAAGTTTGTCATTTTCTGAGTCTGTTATTTATTGTGGTATACACCAGGGTTTTTGAACCTCGGCACTATTGACATGTTGGGCTGGATGATTCTTTGTTGTAAGGGCAGTCCAATACATTGTAAGATGTTTATTGCATTCCTGGCCTCTAAGTTAGATGCCGGTAGCACCTTACCCCCACAGATGGGGGTGGAGGAGTGCAAAATCACCCTCTGTTAAGAACCAGTGCTTTACTCTAGAGAATATAAAAGAGTAGGGAGCACTAGGGAGCAGTGCCAAGACAAGAGCAGCAGGCTTTGTAACATGCGGGCAAAACTTCTCAATGTCGTCACTCTTACAAGGAAGACATTTAACATAGGCCTGATTGTTCAGCCTCCTGGAAGTGCACAATGCTAATTATATTGACCTTATTCTCTAACCCCTACGGATGTTTCAGAATTATATAGGAAGTTTTAAATGCACCTAGACCCATGGCAGACATCTCAAAATATTGTTACTTTCATCACTACTTTAAAAATAAGGCATTTACTACATAATTGATAAATGATGTTATATAATGTGATCATGAAGAAGTATATGTATTACTACATGACAAACTTAGTTTTAAAAAATATTTTGATAACTGTATTTTAATATAATTGGGTGTTTTGGGGTCAGGAAAGACAAAGAGTCCAGAAGGGCTGAAATGAAAAATGAAGAAAAGATTAATTTAATCCCCACAGGTGCTCAATTACAAACTCTTCTGGAATCAGGCACAATAACTCACCATGGTTATATGTAAATAGAATAGGGTTATATATTAAACATAAACTTACTGTCCCAAACTAAAGACCAGAAAGTCCTTGTAGAAACTGATTTATAAATCTATCTATAGGAACCTCCTGAGTTTTAGGGCAGACTTAATTTCTCAAGATTTTGTCTCCACTTTGCTTTTGAACTCAACTGTCTTCCCATTGTTATGTGACTCAATATGGTAATTATTTGTGTTGTTCAACAAATATGTCTAGAGTTTTGCCTTCTGGGAATATGGTAGGATTGTACTTCCCTACTTCCTTTGGAGTTAGACATGGCCATGCAATTTATTTTTTTATTTTTATTTTTTATTTTTTGGCCAATGAAATGGAGCAGATGTGATCTGTGTCATCTTTGGGTAACTTCAGAAGGCAGTAAGCAATTCACTATGTCCCCCTTTCTCTGCCACAGCATTCATGAAAGTCTATATTGAGAGGACAGGCTCCATGGCTACAGGTGTGGGTTTATTAGTCAAGATCAAGTTCAGCTGGATGTGACAGAAAAGGGGTTGACTGGCAATCTGAGATTAGTATAGTGGTTCTGCTCTGAAGTGTTCAGGAATAAGGCTCTTTTCAGCCAATGACTCACCCGTCCCTAGACTGTGATGTTCATTCTCATGGTAGCTAGAGTTTTGGCACCACATTCATGTTTCAGATAGATTAAGGGATAAAAGGAAGATACACAACAGATAAAAGATAGCAACTGTCTTTAAAGAGGTTTTCTGGAAGCTGCCACATAAAACCAGCACTTATACTTCATGGCCCAGAACCTAGCTCCATGGCCACATCTAATTGCAAGAGTGGCTGAGATATGTAGTCTTTATTTCAGGCAACTTTGTGCCCAGCTAAAACACAGAAGCTCTATTGCTGTTTAAGAAGGGGAGATCAGATGTGGTGGGTAGGTGACTAGGTGTCTCTGGCATAGTGAACACATGACCTAAGTTAGTAATGACCTATCCCCTCAACTACAGTCTGGGTTAAGGAATAGGTGTATAACTCAATGCCTGCTCTAGTGGAGTTCTTCTTTTAAAGGTATTGGTTTTTGTTAAATTTTTTAAACTTCAGCTTGTGAGAAAGAGTCTCTCCTTCTCCTATCATTAATCTGGAGACAGAGATTAAATCTAACATGCAAAGAAAAGCAGAAGCAAGAGAAAAATAGAAGCCCTAAGAAGTTCTTGATTTCCTTTTCCAAGCCTTTCTGAGACTAGTCCGCCCCTGCGCTTTATTCAGTTTAGTTATGTGAGCCAAGAAATCCCTTTTTGTTTACATGAGGAGAAGTTGGGTGTCTATTTCTTGCAAGCAAAGAGTCCTAAAGCAATTGTCTACCTCCCTGGGTTTTTGTGGGGAACACATGAGCTAGTACACATAGTAGTTGCCATGGTTCCTGGCACATAAAGGTCCTGAAGCATTTGTGCTTGATGATGTGTTTGAAATAACACAGAGTAGAGAAAATTTGGACAAACTTTCTCTCTTTTTAAAGTCTCAGCTCAAATGAGGTCTTCTTCATTCACCAGGAAGATTTAGACCTTGCTTCCCTTTCCCCATTTTTGCAGTCATCCTACTGCTTTATCATTGTTTGCAAACCTATGTTCCCTTCTAATTTCCCTTGAACATCTACAGAACTAGAACTGAGTCTTACTCTCCTTAAATCATCAGTATCTAACATTCTGACACAGTAGATAGTCTATAAATATCATTAGAAAAATAAGCATTTGAAGAGTTTTTGTCATTACAGGTGGCAAAATAGCAACAAGCATTTATGGAGTACATGCTCTATTCTAGGCAGAATCCTAAGAACTTTAGTTTTTATATATTAAATCTTCACAATATCCCTTAATAGACTATTACCATTACTCCATTTTATAGATGAGCAAACTGATGTCAAGTTCATTCAACTAGTGAATGGCAGAGCCACGATTTCATCTCGGGCAAACTGATTCCAGAGCCCTAACATTTCAACCAATACATTGCCCTATTTCCCACTGAAGGTATATCATTAAATATAAATGGGATTAAATCATTTTATTTGAGAGACAGGAAGCTAAAATCATTGAAGTCCATCATGAAATAGATGCAGAACTGAAGCCAAGTATTAGAAGTGGCTTAGTTCAGGTGGTTTATGGAACTGCAGAGACATTATCCACACAGGAGTCTTGACTCCTAGCTGGAATCTTAACTAAAGACTCCCCTGCTTATTCCATGTGTGCTCCTTCTCCATACTTCCACCACCCCCTCAAGGATCTTGCTTTGGAAAAAATCACTCCCAGGTGAATCTTGTGCTTCAGAGTAGTTCTGTGCCAGGTACCATTCAAAGCCAAGGGAAGAGACTTCTACAGGTCTCACCTGTTGAAACAGACCACAAACAGGTGAAAGGGGGCTGGGGAGAGAAACCCCAACTCATTCTTCAGATTTCAGCACAAATTCCATATCCTCAGAGAAGGCTTCCCTGGCCTCCCCAAGGTCAAGTCTGTCTACCTAAGCTCTCCTTCATAGCACTTAGCACAGTCTCAGCTGTGATTATATCTTATTTGTGAACTACCTGGCTAATGGCCACCTCACTCATTACCCTGTAAGTTCTGTGGGCACAAGATCCATGTCAGCTTTTGTTCCTCCTTCTGTTCCCGATGTCCTGGCACATAATAGGCACTCAAAAATATTTGTTGACTTTGGGTAGTGGGCACACAAGGCAGTATACAGATCCTGTATCATAGACACGTACACTTGAAACCTATATGATCCTATCAACTAATATCACCCGAATAAATTTAAAAATTTTATTAGTTGAATGAAAAAACGGATGAATAAATAAATGCATGACTGAAGCACCACGACATTTCATCCTTATGGGGCAGATACGTGTGATCTGAGGGTCCCCTCAAGAGTCTACACACACACACCACGCGTGGGCGAGAAAACCCCACCAGGAATGTCAAATAAGCATCTATTTGGTGAAGACTTTGGGGCACCGAGAGGGGAAATGAGACACAAAAGGTGACCAAGCAGTTTTCAAAGGATGCTTTCAATTCCCGGGCCAGTCCGTGTGTGTTTTCCTCTACAAAGTGTTTCCAATTACTGTGGCACTCTCGGTATCTGGATCCATCTCCAGCGAATTCCTCTGCAGCTCCTGCCAGACATATGGGATCAATCAGGGCTTGGGCGCTGGTTGCGCTTGCTGCGGGAATGTTGACAGCCTGACAGACGCGGGGTTCTGGTGTCGTGGAATCTCCGAGTCTTTGGCTTGATCCCGGGAGACGAGCGAGAGGGGGAGGAGAGAGACAGAGGCAAGAGAGGGCAGAAGGGAGCGGGAGAGACAGAGCTAGGAGGGAGAGGAGGGAAGCGGGAGATTTTTGGACTGCCCCCTTTCCTTCAAACATTTTATAGTCTTCAGGGAGAGAAAGGAGGAGGAGAGAGGGAAGAAAAAAGACGAGGGGGGTGGAGGTAGAGAGCGCGCGCCGTTCCCTCCCGAGTCCCCGCGCTGCCGGAGGAGTCTGGGTTGTGTCCCCAGTGTCAGATAAAAGGGCGCTGAGGCTCGCGGCGCACGGCGCACGCCCCTCCACGAGCACTGCCGCCGCCTGCGCTTCGGGGCGGCCGCTCCGTCTCCAGTGCAATGTGGCCTCGCCTGGCCTTTTGTTGCTGGGGTCTGGCGCTTGTTTCGGGCTGGGCGACCTTTCAGCAGATGCCCCCGTCGCGCAATTTCAGCTTCCGCCTCTTCCCCGATGCCGCACCGGGTAGCCCGGGGAGGCTGCCCGCGCCGCCGGCGCCCAGCGAGGACGCGCCGGAAAGCAAAGTAGAGCGGCTGGGCCAGGCGTTTCGGCGGCGCGTGCGGCGGCTGCGGGAGCTCAGCGAGCGCCTGGAGCTCGTCTTCCTGGTGGACGAGTCGTCCAGCGTGGGCCAAGCCAACTTCCTCAGCGAGCTCAAGTTCGTCCGCAAGCTGCTGTCCGACTTCCCCGTGGTGCCCACGGCCACACGCGTGGCCATCGTGACCTTCTCGTCCAAGAACAACGTGGTGCCGCGCGTCGACTATATCTCCTCCCGCCGCGCGCACCAGCACAAGTGCGCGCTGCTCAGCCGCGAGATCCCGGCCATCACCTACCGCGGCGGCGGCACCTACACCAAGGGCGCCTTCCAGCAAGCTGCGGTAAGGCCCCCGCCCCTCCGGATCCCGGCCCCCGCTCTCCCGCTCCCCCGCTCCCCACCTCCAGGCCCCTTCGCGCTCACCACTGTCTGCCCTATTCTAACCGGGGTTTCACCTTGGGCAAGCCACAACCTCCTCAAGTCTAGTGTTCCCGTGCACAAAATCAGTCATACTGCCTACTGTTGTGGAGGTCCCATGGGATAATGGATTTTTAAACCCTTACCTAGATGGCAGGCTCCTTAAGAGTTCATCTTTGAGACCGGCCCCCTTAGGAAGGTGTCTTTAAGATGCTATCCTCATTCACACGTGTAGTAACAGACCGTGTCCAGCCTGGAACAGGTGAGTGTTATGAAGTGTCTGTAAAAATAAGAAATGGAGTGACCTATTTCCCCAATTCTTTGATAAGGTATTTTATGCTTTCAATATGCATTCCATTGCATGCCCTCTGAATCCTTTACAAGATTGTTAGCATCTCAAAGAGGAAGTCAGTTTTAGATGATGGACTTTTACAAAACTTGACTTTTTCTGATTACAAAATAATACATATTCAGTTGAAGAAAATTGGAACATTTAGAAATGTCTGACACATAATAGCAAGCCAATGTTTGTGTAAATAATGAAGAAGAAAGAAAAGAAAAAAAAAACCCTATAATCCCATCACCCATAAAAAGCCACTGTTTATTTAGTGTTGAACATTTGCCCAGTATGCACATCTGTACATACTTTTATCCAAACTGGTGTCTTGCTGTGCTGTAGCCTACATTTTCCATTTGTCATATCATGAAATGTTCTACATTATACTATTGAATATATGCCGAATATGGATAATATGGGTATTATCTATATTAGTTTCAGATTCTTCCATTGAATAAATGTATCATAATTTATTATAGCTATCACAGGGTTTTTATTCATTAAGTTATAGATAAAAATATTTTTGGACTCCTTTGATTACTTCTTTAGGAAGAATTTCTATAAAGCTTCTGAATTAAAGAATATGAACATTTATGAATTTCTTGATACATGTTGTCCACTCTCCCTTGAAAGGCTGTAGAATTTACATTCCCACCAACAGAGTATCACAGCAGTAAGTTTGCCACATGGTCACGAATATAATATGTACTTTTATTTTAAAAGATTTTATTTATTTACTTTTAGAGAGAGGGGAAGGGAGGGAGGCAGGGGGAGAGACATCAATGTGTGATTACCTCTCGCACGCCCCCAACTGGGGACCTGGCCCGCAACCCAGGCATATGCCCTGACTGGGAATTGAACTGGCAGCCCTTTGGTTCACAGGCCAGCGCTCAATCCACTGAGCCACACCAGCCAGGGCTGTACTTTTATTTTTTAATATCTGCTAATTTGATAGGTGAATACAGGTACCATTTTGCAAGTTCAATTTATTTATTTAGTTTTTAGTTTTTAGTTTTATTGAGGATGAACATTTTTCAATACATTTACTGGGCATTTGTATTTTTCCTGCTCCTAAGTTTTGCCAATTTTGCAATGATGGTGCATATTTTTTTCTGTAATGATTTGTAAAAGATTTTTATATAATAAAACTGGTAACTTTTTTTGTATATGATGTACATTACCAGTACACCACCTTTCACTTTGGTTCATTGCTGTGCTGTAAGATGGGTGATTTCAGTCTTTATATATTAAACCTATGAAACTTTGTCATTCAGATCCCATATTTGCTTATATTCTTAGAATGGCAGTCCCATTTTCCAAGTCAGAGAAATAGTTCTCTATTTAACAGTTTAAATCATCTGGAACTTATTCTAGTGTATGGTATGACAAAAATGTCTAATTTTATTATTTAAATAAATAGTTAACCAGTTGCTTAGCACTATTTGCTTAATACCCATTCATCCTTTTCCAATTTAATTGAAGGACACTTTTATCATACTCCAAATACGGGTATTTGATTTCCTCCTGGCTTTATTAATTTTTTATTATTCTGGATAATAGACTATTTCTACTACCTATCTATTATTAAGCTTTGCAAATATGATTTAATTATTATAACTTTACAGCATAAATATCTGGTAGTGAAAATTCTCTCACCCTTTTTTTGATCTATTTTTTAAACATCAACTCTTAAAGTATTTATTAATATGAATTTTTAATTCATTTTCACATATGCCAAAGGAAACCTGGTCGGATTTTTATTTCAATATAGAAAATGTTTAATTAAGTTGGGGATTATTTACATTTTATATTAGTAACCTTTCCAAGTCAAAGATATGGTATGTCCACTTATAACCAGTCATTTTCATACCCTTTAGTAAAGTTATAGAGTTCTAGTAATTAAGTCCTGTATATATTTTCCAAATTTAGACCTAAATATATTCTATTCAGTACTATTATGAATGGCAACTTTTCAGATTAAATTTTAAACAATTATTCTTGTTGTATAGAAACATTGATTTTTTTTTTTTTGACTATGTCTTCTGTAACTGGATTCTTTTTTTTTTTTTTTTTTTTTTTTTATTTTGGTTTTTCAATTACAGTTGTCCCCTTTTCCCCCAATTTCTCTCCCCCACCCAGCCCACCCCCTCTCCCGCAATCATATCCCTCCCCGCTGTCCATGTCCATGAGTCCTTCATACAGGCTCTTTAATTAAACCCTTCCCTTACTTATCCCCCTTCTCTCCCTCTCCCCTCCCCCCTATTGACTGCTACTCTGCTTTTTGTTCTATTTAGTTCCTTTGTCTGTGTTGTTCTTTAGTTTCCTGTATTAGGTGATATCATATGGTATTTTTCTTTCTTTGCCTGGCTTATTTCACTAAGCATAATTCTCTCTAGTTCCATCCATGTTGTTGCAAATGGTAGGAGTTCCTTCTTTCTTTCTGCTACATAGTATTCCATTGTGTAAATGTACCACAGTTTTTTGATCCACTCATCTACAGATGGGCACTTAGGTTGTTTCCAGCACTTAGCTATTGTAAACAGTGCTGCTATGAACATAGGGGTGCATAAGTTCTTTTGAATTGTTGTTTCAAGATTCTTCGGGTATAATCCTAGTAGTGGAGTCGCTGGTTCAAAAGGCAGTTCCATTTTTAATCTTTTGAGGTAATTCCATACTGTTCTCCATAGTGGTTGCACCAGTCTGCATTCCCACCAACAGTGCAGTAGGGTTCCCGTTTCTCCACATCCTCGCCAGCACTTGTTGCTTGTTGATTTGTTGATGATGGCCATTCTGACTGGTGTAAGGTGGTATCTCATTGTGGTTTTTATTTGCATCTCCCTGATGGCTAATGATGTTGAGCATTTTTTCATGTGTCTATGGACCTTCTGTATGTCCTCTTCGGAGAAGTGTTTGTTCAGGTCCCTTGCCCATTTTTTAATTGGGTTGTTTGTTTTCTTGATGTTGAGTCGTATCAGCTCTTTATATATTTTGGATATCAGTCCCCTGTCTGTGATGTCATTGGCAAATATGTTTTCCCATATGGTTGGTTTCCTTTTCAATTTGCTGTTGTTTTCTTTTGCTGAGCAGAAACTCTTCAGTTTGATGTAATCCCATTTATTTATTTTTTCCTTTATTTCTCTTGCTTTAGGAGATGTATCCGTGAAGAGATTGTTACGTGAGATATCTGATATTTTCTTGCCTATGTTTTCCTCTAGGACTTTTATGGTGTCACGGCTTACATTTAAGTCTTTGATCCATCTTGAGTTTATTCTCGTGTGTGGTGTAAGTTGGTGGTCTAGTTTCATTTTTTTGCAGGTCCCTATCCAGTTCTCCCAGCACCATTTGTTAAAGAGGCTCTTCTCACTCCATTTTATGTTCCTTCCTCCTTTATCAAAGATTAGTTGACCATAGAGGCCTGGGTTTATTTCTGGACTCTCTATTCTGTTCCACTGATCTATATGTCTGTTCTTATGCCAGTACCATACTGTTTTGATTACAGTGGCTTTGTAGTATTGTTTGATATCTGGTGTTGTGATTCCTCCTGCTGTGTTCTTCTGTCTCAAGATTGCTTTTGCTATTCGGGGTCTTTTTTGGTTCCATATGAATTTATGGAGTATTTGTTCTAGGTCTGTGAAATATGTCATTGGTATTTTAATAGGGATTGCATTGAATTTGTAAATTGCTTTGGGTAGTATGGCCATTTTGATGATGTTGATTCTTCCCATCCAAGAACATGGTATTTGCTTCCATTTATTTGTTTCTTCCTTAATTTCTTTCTTCAATGTTATGTAATTTTCAGAGTACAGGTCTTTTATCTCTTTGGTTAAGTTTACTCCTAGGTACTTTATTTTTCTTGTTGCTATAGTAAATGGTATTTTCTTTTTTGTCTCTGTCTCTGCTATTTTATTGTTGGTGTACAGAAATGCCTTGGATTTCTGTATATTTATTTTGTACCCTGCGATTTTGCCAAATTCACTTATTATATTGAGTAGTCTTTTAGTGGAGTTTATAGGATTTTCTAGGTATACTATCATATCATCTGCATATAATGAAAGTTTCACTTCCTCTTTCCCAATTTGGATTCCTTTTATTTCTTTTTCTTGTCTGATTGCTGTGGCTAGGACTTCCAACACTATGTTGAAAAGGAGTGGAGAGAGTGGACATCCTTGTCTCGTTCCTGAGTTCAGGGGGAATGCTTTCAGTTTTTGTCCATTGAGTATGATGTTGGCCTCAGGCTTTTCATATATAGCCTTAATTATGTTAAGATATGCTCCCTTTATTCCCATTTTGCTGAGTGTTTTCATCATAAATGGGTGTTGAACTTTATCAAATGCTTTTTCTGCATCTATTGATATGATCATGTGATTTTTGTCTTTCATTCTGTTTAGGTGATGTATTATATTTATTGATTTGCGAATATTAAACCATCCTTGCATCCCTGGAATGAAGCCCACTTGATCATGATGTATGATCTTTTTGATGTGTTGCTGGATCCTGTTTGCCAATATTTTATTGAGGATTTTAGCATCGATGTTCATCAGTGATATTGGCCTGTAGTTTTCTTTCTTTGTTGTGTCTTGACCTGGTTTGGGGATTAGGATAATACTGGCTTCATAGAAAGAGTTTGGGATTTTCCCTTCTTCTTGGATTTTTTGGAACAGTTTGAGGAGGATAGGAGTTAGTTCTTCCCTGAATGTTTTGTAGAATTCGCCTGTGAAGCCATCCGGTCCAGGGCTTTTGTGTGCCGGGAGATTTTGGATTACTGTTTCAATTTCCTTCTTTGTTATTGGTCTGTTGAGACTTTCCACTTCTTCTTGATTCAGTTTTGGAAGGTTGTATGTTTCTAGAAATTTGTCCATTTCTTCTAGATTGTCAAATTTCTTGTCATACAGTTGTCTGAAGTAATTTCTAACTATCATTTGTATTTCTGAGGTATCAGTCGTGATTTCTCCTCTTTCATTTCTGATTTTGTTTATTTGTGTCTTCTCTCTTTTTTTCTTGATTAGACTGGCTAGAGGCTTGTCGATTTTGTTGATTTTTTCGAAGAACCAGCTCCTAGTTTCGTTGATCTTTTGGATTGTTTGTTTAGTCTCTATGTCATTTAGTTCTGCTCTGATCTTGATGATTTCATTCCTTCTTCTTGCCCTAGGCTTTGTTTGTTGTTGTTGTTCTAGTTCTTGTAGCATTGTGGTTAGGTTTTTTATTTGAGATTCTTCTAGCCTTTTCAGATATGCCTGTATTGCTATAAACTTCCCTCTCAGGACTGCTTTTGCTGTGTCCCACAGGTTTTGGGTTGTTGTGTGCTCATTATCATTAGTTTCTAGAAATTTCTTGATTGCTTCTTTGATGTCATTGTTAGCCCATTCATTATTTAATAGCATGTTATTCAATCTCCATGAGTTTGGGTGTCTTTGATTTTTTCCTCTGAGGTTGATTTCTAGTTTCAAGGCATTGTGATCTGAAAAGATGCTTGATATGATTTCAATTTTCTTGAATTTGTTGAGGCTTGTTTTGTGACCTATCATGTGGTCTATCTTTGAAAATGTCCCATGTGCACTTGAAAAGAATGTATATTTTGCTTCTTTGGGGTGAAAAGTTCTATATATATCAGTTAGATCCATGTGGTTTAGTGTGTTGTTCAATGCCTGTATATCCTTGGTGTTTCTTTGCTTTGATGATCTGTCTATTGTTGATAATGGAGTGTTGAAGTCCCCTACTATGAGTGTGTTGTTGTTGATATCCTTTTTGTGGTCTTCTAGTATTTGCTTTATGTATTTGGGTGCTCCTATGTTGGGTGCATATATGTTTATCAAAGTCATATCTTCTTGATGGATTGTTCCTTTAAGTATTATGAAATGTCCTTCTTTGTCTCTTTTTATTGTCCTTGCTTTGAAATCCATTTTGTCTGATATGAGAACTGCTACCCCGGCTTTTTTTTCCGGTCCGTTTGCTTGGAATATTTTTTTATATCCCTTTACTTTCAGTCTGTGTAAATCTTTTGTTTTGAGGTGTGTTTCTTGTAGACAGCAAATATGTGGGTCCTGTTTTCTTATCCATTCCGTTACCCTATGTCTTTTAATTGGAGCATTTAATCCATTTACATTTAAGGTTATTATTGACGTGTATTTATTCATTTCCCTTTGTACCTCTGTTCCTCTCCTCTCTTGTTTTTTCCTAGAACAGTCCCTTTAGCATCTCTTGCAATGCTGGTTTGGTGGAGATGTATTCTTTCAGTCTTCCTTTGTCTGAGAAACTCCTTATTTCACCTTCTATTTTGAATGAGAGCCTTGCTGGGTAGAGTATTCTTGGTTGTAGGCCTTTGTTTTTCATTGCTTGAAATATTTTTGACCATTCCCTTCTGGCTTGTAATGTTTCTGTTGAGAAATCAGTTGATAGCCTTATCGGAGCTCCCTTGTATGTTATTTGCTGCTTTTCTCTTGCTGCTTTTAGGATTCTCTCTTTGTCTTGGAATGTTGCCATTTTAACTATGATGTGCCTTGGAGTGGGTTTTTGGGGGTTCCTCTTGATTGGAACTCTCAGTGCTTCTTGGACTTGCATAGCTTTTCCTCTCATCAGGTTCGGAAAATTTTCTGTCACTATTTCTCCTATCAGATTTTCAATTCCATGTTCCTTTTCTTCTTCCTCTCGTATTCCGATGATCCTTAAATTATTTTTCCTAATGCTATCCTGTAATTCCCTTACATCTTGTTCATATTTTTTCAATCGTTTTTCATTTTGCTGTATTGTCTGGGAGTTTTTCTCTACATTATCTTCTAACTCACTAATCCGATCTTCTGCTTCGTTTAGTCTGCTTTTGACTGATTCTACTGTGTTTTTCAGTTCAGAGATTGTATTCTTAAGTTCTTCCTGGTTCTTGTTAACGATTTCTATGTCTTTTTTTATGCTGGTGTAGTTCTCTGCCAGTTCCCTGTAATTTTCTTGGAGCTGCTGGTAACTTCCTTGAAGGTTGTCATAGTTGATTTTAAGGATGTCGAGTATATTGAGCTTCTTTACCACCATTGTTTTGAATTCCATGTCTGACATTTGGGCTATGTCTATTTCGTCTATCTCTCTTTCTGAGGATTCCTCTTTTCTTTTCATTGAGGGGTTATTTTTGCGTCTTACCATGTTGGATTCTTTTTGTTTTTATTTATTTATTTATTTATTTATCTATTTATTTATTGGGGGGGTAGTCTGCTTTGACTTCCCTCCTTTGTGGTGTAATATTCTTTATCGAAGGTCTGGGAGTTTCAGTGGTGCAGTCTCTTTGATATCCTGAGCCTGATGGTCTTAAGTTACCCTTTATGTCGTTTGTTTATGCTGTTCGGTTATATTTCAGATGTTCTTTGATAGGATCTTCCTTCTGGCTACTTGGTTGAGAGTCACTCTATCTGCTTTGTCTTGAGTTCTTTTGTGGATATGCTGTTAAAGACATAAACACACAGCCCAGGCAGGAGACCCACACCCTCAGAAAGTATCCCCCACTCTATCCTGCTATCGTTAGCCAACTAGCCCGTATTAATATAAATGTAAAGAGATTTGAGCTTTTATACTATAAGAAGAATAGATACGAGTTGTTTTTGGGGAGGAAAAATATAATTTTTGATAGAGGGGTTGATAGATTAATAATAGTTGAGACTGTGCAAGCCAGTTAGTAATATTTACATTGTATGTTAAGAAAAATAGAAGAAAAGGATAGAAAAATGCTTAGTATAGTAAGAAAGTGGGATTGTATTGTATTTGGGTTTATATAGTAATTATATTGTATTATTTAAAGTAATAGGGGGGCTAAGCTAGACACACAAACGAATAAACCACTATTAAAGAGAAAGGATGAGAAGGAGAGGTTATATGCAACACGTTAGAGATAAAGTTTGTTATTATTGGAAGAGGTGGAGGAAAAACACTCCCCCAAAAAATCCCCAAGAAAATAGGAGAAAGAAAAGAAGAAAGAGAGAAAGAGAAGAAAATAAAAAATTTACCACAACCCCCCCCAAAAAACCCCAAAAGGTTAGCAAGAAAGGAACAAAGAAAGATAGAAAAGAAAGAATACAGAAGAAAGAAAAAAGAGAGAGAAAAAAAAAAATTGAACCAAAAAAAAAAATATATATATATATATATACCCCCCCAAACCCCCCCCAAAAAAAACCCCAGGAAAAGAATAAAGAAAGAAGGAAAGAAAAGAAATTATTAAGAAGAAAGAAAGAACAAGGGAGAAAAAATTTGGGAGAAAAAATTTGGAGAAAAAAAAAAACGATGTTTTTACTCCGTTTTAGCCTTGGTGTGTTGCCTTCTTTTTCTGGGTCCGCAGCTGGTCTAGTGTGGCAGGTCAGAGGTTCTTGTTCTTTTGCCGGACTGGTGTGCGCACCCGGTTGCCGCTATGGTGCGCGCCCGCGATTGCCGGCGCGGCGCGCTACCTTGCTGCCCGCTGTAGCCAGTTGAGGTGCCCTTGCGCGTAAGCCCCTGCGCGCTCTGACGGCCCGAGAGTTTGCCCTGCGGTTGGAGCCCACTGCTGCCGGGCCGCGGTGGTTCCCCGTTCGTGCCAAGGTGTCTCTGTCCGCGCGGGCGGCCCGAGCGCTTTCCCCGGGATTGGCTCCTTCTTTCGCTGGGGCGCGGCAGTTCCCCGTTCGCGCCGAGGTGACCCTGCCCGCGCGGACGGCCCAAGCGCTTTCCCCGGGATTGGCTCCTTCTTTCGCTGGGGCGCGGCAGTTCCCCGTTCGCGCCGAGGTGACCCTGCCCGCGCGGACGGCCCGAGCGCTTTCCCCGGGATTGGCTCCTTCTTTCGCTGGGGCGCGGCAGTTCCCCGTTCGCGCCGAGGTGACCCTGCCCGCGCGGACGGCCCGAGCGCTTTCCCCGGGATTGGCTCCTTCTTTCGCTGGGGCGCGGCAGTTCCCCGTTCGCGCCGAGGTGACCCTGCCCGCGCGGACGGCCCGAGCGCTTTCCCCGGGATTGGCTCCTTCTTTCGCTGGGGCGCGGCAGTTCCCCGTTCGCGCCGAGGTGACCCTGCCCGCGCGGACGGCCCAAGCGCTTTCCCCGGGATTGGCTCCTTCTTTCGCTGGGGCGCGGCAGTTCCCCGTTCGCGCCGAGGTGACCCTGCCCGCGCGGACGGCCCGAGCGCTTTCCCCGGGATTGGCTCCTTCTTTCGCTGGGGCGCGGCAGTTCCCCGTTCGCGCCGAGGTGACCCTGCCCGCGCGGACGGCCCGAGCGCTTTCCCCGGGATTGGCTCCTTCTTTCGCTGGGGCGCGGCAGTTCCCCGTTCGCGCCGAGGTGACCCTGCCCGCGCGGACGGCCCGAGCGCTTTCCCCGGGATTGGCTCCTTCTTTCGCTGGGGCGCGGCAGTTCCCCGTTCGCGCCGAGGTGACCCTGCCCGCGCGGACGGCCCGAGCGCTTTCCCCGGGATTGGCTCCTTCTTTCGCTGGGCCGCGGCGGTTCCCCGTTTGCGCCAAGGTGACCCTGCCCGCACAGGCGGCCAGAGAGCTCCCACTGACCCCGGGCTGAGGTGCTTTCACGCTCGCACGCTGCCCCGTGCCCTCAGTCCCGCTGAGCCGAGCTCCGGGAGTTGGTCTCTCGCCTCTTAGGGCAGGGCCAGGGACACTTGCGCTCAGTGGAATCGAGCGTCCGTGGGTCGCCGCCTCTCGCTGTTCCCGTGCTGCAGCCGCCCGCCTTCCCTCACCCGTCTGGGCGGGCACAAACAGAGCCTGCGCTAGTGGTCTGCTTTCCGGCCTGGGGCCCTACGCCCACGGGAGCTGTCTAGGGGTGTCTGTGCACAGTCCTCTGCGTGTTCAGTGGGCCCTCCCTGTGCCCGTTGGGGCACTGATCTTATGTCCGTTGGGGAATGTCCGAGGGACGCCTGGACTCACGGCCCCGCGCACCTGGGCCAGTGAATGAGAGCACTTCCCTATGTGCGCCCCCGCGACCCAATGGTAGGGTTGAGGAGTGGATTAGCGCGCCCCTGCGCCTGGGCTCCTCCAGAACAGCCTACCCCACCCAAACTTTCCTCCCGTCTCCACCATCCACTAGAGAAAAATATAAAGGAGAATTATGTTCTCACTTGCCCGGTAGCACGCTGTCTCCTGTCCTTCAGCGCCAATGCCACTTGGTCGAGTCCCGTCTCTGCCAGCGGGCAGAGATCCGCTCTCCGCCTGACTCCTCTCTGGGGTAGCCTGTGGTCGCCAAAAATCCTTTGTGTGCTTCCCGCCACAGCTCGGGCAGCCGCCCCAGTCAGGAATCCCGTTTCGTCCCCTTTTTCTCCGCTATCCTCACTAAACAGGTTGTTCCCAGGTGGATTTTCTCTAATCCAGCAGTGCCTTGGCTCAACTCCCGCCAATGTCCAGCTGCTCACTGAGATGTTCTGTCTGCAATTAGACCAAACTGTAGACGGGTCTCCGGAGCCTAAAACCGCAACCTCTCCTCACTCCTCCGCCATCTTACCTCCAGAAGCTGTAACTGGATTCTTGTTGAAGCCTCTGGTTCATTTTTTTCCCTTCCTTCTTTATAAATGCATTTTATTTTACTGAAGTTTATTATATATAAAAATAATCAGAAAAAGTTTCTGTAAATACACTGTAATATCTTGGTACATACCCTTCTTGACTTTTTCAGTTGTCTAATTAATAGGTATTTTTTTTTTTGTATATGTACACCTATTGTGCATAAATAATATTTATCAAAAAAAAGAATTGCACTGTGCATTCTCTTTTGTAACTTGATTTTTTATTCCACCATATTTTCAATCTTCTTGCCATAACAAGAGGTATTTTATCATTTCTTCATAGTCACACAGAATTCCACTTTAGAATGTGCCTTTATTTTTATCATGTAATTATTGATTATTATATATTTAAGCTGTTACAAACTACATTGTGTGACTAATCTTTGCCTGTATCTCTAATAATTTCCTTAATGCAAATTTCTGAAGTGGTAGGTATTATTTCATCAAAGAGTATGCCCATTTCTTTAGGGCTTTGATAAACATGCCAAGTTGCTCTACCAAAGATTGGTACCAAATTGTACTTCTAGAATCAGTACCCAGGATGCAGCCAACACAGGTTAGTTTCATTTGAATATGTCTCCCCAACCTTAATTGAGTCCTATTTAAATTGCATTTCTTTATTAATGAGGCTGAATGCCTTGTTTCACATATATAGAGCTCTTCTTTTTGAATATTCATTAAAATATTTTGAGATTATTTTCCATTTTTCATTTGAGGGTGATTCTTTTTCTTATTGATTTGCAAATGCTTTTTAAATCTTCATGATACTAATCACCCACTGCTATGTACAAGGCAAATATTTTTTCTCAGCATTTCACTTGCCTTTTAAATTTGTTTATGATAGCATCTATCATTTTATCAATATATTGATAAATTTGTGCTGTTTTGGTCTCTCACGAGGTTTGAAAGACTTTTGCCTTTAAGAGATAAAAGAACTCCTGAAAGATGCTCCTTGTTTCTTGAAGCAGTTGCACCAGGCAGGGTTTGGTTTTGCAGACTCAGTTCTCTGTAGGTTTCCATTCCAAGTACTCACAAGGTCCCAGTGGCTGGCCTTCTTCCCGATGTCACTGCCCCCTGCATCAGAAGAAGCTCTCTCCATCAGGGGAAAGCTTGCCATACACTAGCTCCTCTGTTTGGCTTGGCCAGGTTTATGGGGCCTCCAAGTGCTGTTGATCCAAAACAGTTAAGTGGGTAATGAGTCGAGTACACATTGCTCGCCTCAGGACCTACTCGGTCTTCAGCTTTCTCCTTCCAAATACTGCATCCTGTCTTGGAAAGTGGGCTTGCCAGCAAGGTTCCCAGTGCCTTTCTTCAGTTTGAATCCATGTGTACTCTAACAACTGAAGACTTCTCAAAGTTAGTGTTAACTGAACTTCCCCTTGATTTTCTTTTTTCTTGTTTTGGTGGGTTATGAGAAGATGCAGGAGAGGATCAGCTGGACTCAATTTCCCGTCTAACCTGGAAGCTGACATGTCTTTACTGTAACTTTTCCAAGCCTCTGTTGACCATTCCTATGAATAATTAAAATGTACTTGGAGTTAATTGACAGAAGATGACCAGTGTTTAGAGAAGACATTGGTGGAGGTTTGAATATGGAGTTTTCCGTAGAGATCAGGCAAACATATTTCATTGCAGAATTAGTTTGAAAGTGGTAAGCCATCTAGTTTGGCTACAAAACCTGTATATCACGAAAGTGAGGCAGTTCATCAGATTCTCATGTGTGCGCAGAATGGTAATATTGGAACTGATTGTGCTGTGGCCTTTAAGTGAAATTGAAAATCATAGGGATATTTTTATGGGTATGAATTACTTTCCCCAGAAAAGTAGTTTTTCAGATCTTTTCCGTTTGACACTGGATGCCCACACAACTACACACAGACACAGACCAGGCAGACAGATATACAAGTACATAAAAATATACACAGACACGCGCATGCGGGTACACAATATCCCTCACAATTCAGATATCTTACTTCTCTTATGTAAAATCTCAAGATGTAGAATTTCCTTTACCAGTGTGAAATTTGCTGTTGTATTTCAGCACATAGGAGAGACTAAACAAAAAGGACAACTGTGTTGCTTTATTTATTTTTTTAAAATAATTTATTTGTTTGTTTATTTTTATTTTTTTTTTAGAGAGAGGGGAAAGGAGAAAGAGAGGGAGAGAAACATCACTGTGTAGTTGCCTCTCACTCGCACCCCCAACTGGGGACCTGACGTGCAACCTAGTCATGTGCCCTGACTGGGAATCGAACCAGCGACACTTGGCTCGCAGGCCAATGCTCAATGCACTGAGCCACAGCAGCCAGGGGATGTGTTGCTTTATTTTAAAAACTTGTTATCAGAATTGTACAACTTGATGGGGAGTATATGTGTGGACATGATTATCACACTTTATTTGAAGGGACCTTTCCTTTTTAGACACCCTCCCCCCACCCTCACCCCCACCCCCTGAACTCATCAAAGAGTACAGAGACTGAAGCAGTAAAATCTGTAGTCAGCACAGGTTTTTCCAGAGACACAATCGATAGAATGGGGGAAAGATTTAGCACCTGGAACTTAATTACATGAAAAGCTTTTACAAACTTCACAGAAAGTTCTTCAGCTTTTCCTCTCCAGGGAACAGGTGTTTTGTAATGATTTTTTGTCTGGGTTTGTCTCCCACTGCATAGTTATACACTGCCATTCTTAGACAGCATATTTTAGATTGGGCTCACTGTGAATGCAAGATGCTCCATCTCCTAAGTCTTCCGCATCAAAATCAAATCAGAACTCCTCACTCCCGCCTCGCTTTGGCTAAATATCTGTTAAACAAAAAAAGCATGATACTTGCTTTGGAAAAAAGAAAATTCTGCTTTCTTCATTGTTCCAAAGTTCCCGAAATATAATCCTCTGGTGGGGACTATACTGTCCCACCAAAAACCTTAGCTATAGAGGAGACTGGGAGGAGAGAGACAAAAACTCTTCCTAGCTTCAAGGACAGAGCATCATTGTATATGTTCACACCTTTATCTGGAGAGTAACCTGCTCTCAACCTCATGGAAAAAAAAATATCTTCTTTGAACTTTTTACATAAAACCTGGACATATGTAAGATGCCACTAGAATAAAACCCCGATGAACAAAATGAGGACCATTTTGCTTCCACGCAATAAATTGGTAATAGCTTTTGCACTGGGCTTTTTGATGGCCCAAGTGCCGAAGGAAGAAGGAAAACTTGGGTTCTCCTTTTCTGTAGGAAAGGGATGAGGGAGCCATTCAGTCTGCAGTGGACTCAGCTGCTCCAAACTCAGAGCATGATTTAGGTGTCAAGAATTGCTTACTGTTGTGGAAGCTACATTCTTTTTTGATGCTGAAAAGATATTTTTAACTGTATCTCTGGAAATATTCTCTCTTGTGTGTCTTAAACTTTAAACAATTCTCATATTGCTCTGGTCTTATGTACAAACTTCTTTTGTAATCTCATCAGAACTTTTGAAGTTTGAATGAATGAATGAATCATCAGTGCATAAAATAGACCCAGACCTCATGTATATTTCTCAGGTAAAAATGGTATTAAAATCCACTGTTTGGAGGGATGGGGGTGGAGCGGGGGAGGGAGCATGCAACTGTGCATGAGCAAATAATTCTCAAATATTGAATTCAAATTTCTCCTTAGTCTGGCATTTGCATACATTTTATTTATTAATTTCGTTATCCACAGCATAAAGGACCCGGTGGTATGTGATAACAATGTACACCTACTATTACTATTAAAGACGCTTACTGTTGGCTGCCAGTATCTTATATTTGGTTGAAATGCATCATGAGAATACTTGGTCAAAGACTGTGAATGTTTAGACACAGAGAGAGAGGGCAAACTGCTCTGTCCTACTTCACTTCTGTGGCCCAATGATGGGAAAGTCACCCCAATGTCCTTGTGGCACAAATGTACTCAGAGAGGATTTCTCTAACAGTGGCCATGAAATAGAATTATTAAATATGTTTATTCTTGACCGGATAGACCTCTAATTTGTGAAGATAGTTGTAAGTTACAAACCACTTTTATATTATGATTTCACAGAATCGGTTTTACAGAAAAGGCATAGGTACTAGGAGAGGTCAGGTAACTACATGCTAATCACAGAGCTGAGTAAATGCCAAAGATAGAGGGAGTCTAGTCTTCTGTCTTGTCAGCTGGTCTTTTTCCTCCTCTCCCCAACTCTCCATCCCCACCCAATTTTTACTGTATTATTTCCTTGTGTTGAGTGGTATCAAAAGCCAGGGAGAGGCAAGGGATTTCCTTTCCAGAGCTGCAAAAGTGTTACCTAAGTTATAACGCCAACTAGTCTAACCTAGAGAACAAAGAAACATGGCTTTCAGCCCATTTTCATCCCATGGGTTCATTCCAGTGGACTCTTAATGTATATATGTATATATGTGTACATATATCAATCATATGCGTGTGTTTGTGTTCTAAAATATATATGTATATTCAATATATTTTTAATTTTTGGCAGACATTTTAACATCAAGAGATAGCATTTTTTAAAGGTCTGATATGTAGCAATTCTGGCCATGATTTCTCTTAATTCATCAGCTTGTACTTGAAACATCATTATGTGGTCCTTGATTGCTAATTCCATGGTCTAAGGCAGAGCAATCATTGGCAGAGCCTGAGATCGTATATTCCTTCTCATTTGTCTTCTGAGCTTCCTTTTTAACCCAGTGAATTAGCTGGAATTGGGTTTAGCTGGACGCAGCAGAAAACCCTCAAGTACTAGTGACTTAAACACAATAGATATTTATTTTTCTCTCAAATTAAGTTTTGAGTAGGAAATTCAGGGCTAGTATGGGAGCTTTGTGGTGTCTTCAGGGGCCCAGACTTGTTCCTTTCAGCTCTCTGCTGTGTCATCTTCGGGTCTCCTCATGGTCTAAGGTGGCTGCCAGGGCTCCTCCCATCAGGGCTTATTCCAGACCCCAAGAAGGAGGAAAGGGCAAAGGCAGCCACGTCTCTCTTCAAGGAGACTTCCGTGTAGCTCTCATTGGGGAAAACAGGTCTCATGCCCATCCTGTTTCATGGAGCTTTGTTGCTACAGAGAAGGAAGAGGATGGATGCTGAGAAAGTGAGGTGTGGTCTTTGCCACGCGCGTGGGTCAGGGAGCACAGCTGCCTAACCACGGAACTGTCTGGAAGCCCCACTTCATTTCTTCTGGGAGGGGCACCGGCCTGGGCTAGCACAGGTGGGAGGGTCAGGCCCTCGTGCGAGATGATACTTCTTTAGTCAAAACTATCAGAGCTCCAGAGCAATCCATTTACACTTGGCAACAGAAACTCCCTACATTCATTAGTTTCCCAGGAGCTTCCACGTAACATGGCATTCACCCCTAAGTAGAAGAGCCTACAGAGAGTGATGGGACAAAATGCTCACTACAAAGTAACATCAGGATTTTATTGTTCATCAGGCAAACCCACGTGAACATTTCTCAGGGACACCTGGCTCTTCTCCGGCTTTTCCTGAGTAAGCTGTCAGGTTAAGAGACCTTTGCGGTAAAAGGAATTTCCTGTTCTCTGTTATCTCTGCCTCTCCCGTAGATTTGTTTTTCAAATGCTCTTGTAAAATTATTTTCTTTTATGTTTTTATTTTTAATTGTATTTTTTTCCCCCTTATCCTTCCCCCTATCCCCGGAATCACCACACTATTGTCCATTTCCGTGAGTCCTTTTGCCTTTTTGCTGGATTTCCCTCCACCCCTTGCCCAGAGCTGTCATAGATTTTTCAGATTGTTCTCCAAATCTTCCCAGGCCATATGAAGAATGGCTTTCTGGTGTGGAATCTGCTTATATACAGGAACCTGCCCTGGGTTTGGAGGCCAGCTATTGTCGGCATTCATTTTATTACAGTATTTCCCTCGCCATAAATGACAGTGGGAGAAAATGGAATCTGTAACATGCTGGTTAGTGCATTTTCCTATCGATCTTTATGAAATGATTTGGGAAGAATTTATTTTCTTTGCTATCTGTGTTTTTTATGTGGTCATTCAAGCTGTTGTTTTATTTCTGTAAAGAGTTAAGCAAAAGAAAAATTTCAAATTCAGAGCACATTTCTTTCATAGCTCAAGTCCATGTGGAAGCTATGAACTGAAAGATTATAATTACTACATATGTTGAGTTAGTGACAGCTGCCTTATTTCATATGATAGAGGTCATTAAAAATTAAGGAAAAATCATTTCCTATAAACCTAATAGAAGTATTTTAAAGAAAGTTTTGAGTTGGACTTATGGCATGAATGAATCATTTACTAAGTAAGGTTGATTTACTTAGTAAATTAGTCATTTACTAAGCAAAGTCCAAGTTGGGTATTTTTCATGTTGTAAGTTATTGCTAAACTATCTAAAATATATTTTGAGGTATATGAGTTCAATGCACTGTTTTCATTCCTGCTCCCAATAACCTTCATTGTATAACTCCTATCCTACCACACCCGGTGGTAGGATGTACTGGTTGCTAATGCAAAATACGAGTTTTTTGTTTTTCTTTATTTCAAAGATGACATTGGTAATGGAGAATGTGGCTTTTACTGTCCAGCTTCCTAATACTGAATCACTAAATTAGAGTGATTCGCCTTCCCAGGAGCAGGCAGCACTGGGCACACTGGAGCCTAACTCTGTAAACGTCAGGCTCTCCTGGCCAGCCAAGGGCCAAGAGAGGGGGAGGGAGGGGCTGAGGAAGTCCTCCTCTGTAGGGGAAGAGTGAGAAAGGACTCATAGGGCAGCCAGAGGACAGACAGGGACCAGAAGGCAATCCACACAGAAACTAGAGGCAGCGCCCACAAGGTCCAACTTTAATAAAATAAAAATATATCCACACTGAAATATATTGCAGTCAAGAAAATCATACTTTAAACACTATTTAATGGCATAGGAAATTGTCCAAATATCATATTAAATGAGCTGAAACTCTGTGTGTGTTACCATCAGTATGTAAAACTCTATCCATTGAAGTCCAGTTTTATAAAATATGTGCAACTCAAACTGGGAAGAAAAATTTCAAAATATTAACAGTAGTTACCTATACATAGTATATTTACCTACTTGCATACATTCATTTCTTCTGCATTTGAAAATTTAGTTAAAATGAACATGTATTGCTTACCAGGAAGTAAAATATTACTCTTTACCTGGGCATCTCAAGACATAGCCTGAAGTCACTGGTCTTCAAACAATCCTTTTACTTCTCAGGTTTCATCTTACATGTTCATGAGAAATTTTGCATTCTGTTCTACCATATAGCTCTGCTTTAGAAAATAAAAATGATGCTTTAGTTCAGTGGTCCCCAACCTTTATGACACCAAGGATGACTGGTTTCGTGAAAGACAATTTTTCCACGGACTGGGGTGGGGGCAGGGAGGGGGGTAGCTTTATAGCCTGTCACCAGATGCAGCTTAATTGTCACTTGCCATTCACCGACAGGGCTTTGATAGGAGTCTGCAAGCAGTTGATTTATTATGGTCTCTGTGCAGTCAAACCTCTCTGCTAATGATAATCTGTATTTGCAGCTGCTCCCCAGGGCCAGCATCACTGCCTCAACTCCACCTCAGATCACCAGATGCTCAGGCATTAGATTGTCATAAGGGGAGCACAACCTAGATCCCTCGCATGCGCAGTTCACAGTAGGATTCAAGCTCCTGTGAGAATCGAATGCCGGGCTGATCAGAGAGGAGGCAGAGTTCAGGTGGTACAGCTAGCGATGGGGAGGGGCTCTCATACAGGTGAAGTTTCCCTCATTGCTGCTTGCCTGCGACTGTGTGGCCTGGTTCTTTACAAGTGGCCTAGGGGATGGGGACCCCTGCTTTAGTTTATCAGGAAATTGAAATGACACAATTTCAATCTTTTTTTGTCAGATGCCAAGTGCTGTAGCACTGAGTCCTCCAGGAACTGGAAAATTGTGCTGGATTGAAAGCACTGACCCTCTAGACCATGGTCCTCACCCCAGCTGTCCCCTCCTCTCTCCTAGTGTCATACTGGGTCTTGAGAATCCAGAGTCACATTTTTTAAAAAAACTGTGCACAGGTCATAGTGGTTGTTCCACTGCTTGTCAGGCCACCTGTGGGCCTACGCTGAGGAGAGAACCTGGAGAGCTGGCCAAGATGAGACGCACAGCGGGTGCTGCGGCTGCCGATGGTGGCAATAGCTAACTCCGTCACGTGGCTGAGAGCCAGGAGAATGTGGTTTCCTTTGGCTTGTCACACAGAGTGGGACACTGAGCCACTGCTTTGTCCATCTCTCTTACTTTCCCTGGTAATACTCGTCAAAGAACATTCTCAGGGAAGAAAGATGTTCTCTAACCCACTCATGTTATCACATGTAAATGGAATCATTGCTTCAAAGGACCCATTTCTATAATTAATTCTTCTCTAGCAGTCAAGCTTCATTTTTAAAAATCCTCACCTGAGGACATGCTCATCAATTTTAGAGAGAGGGAAAGGGAGAGAGAGAGAGAGGGAGACAAATATTAATTGGCCGACCCCTGTGACCAAATCTGCAACCCAGGTATGGGCCCTGCCCAGGAATCAAACCCATGTCCTTTCGGTTTACGGGACCACTCCCAACCGGCTGAGCCCCACTGACCTCTTTCTCTTTCTCTTATAGTTTCTAAGCATAGGACCTGGTATCAGGGCTCAAGCTTCATATTTTAGTGTGATTTTTGTCCTTGCCTGCTGTTGTTGGTGGAGAGGGTTCTGTCACATTCAGATGTGTTGTTTGATAGTGTATTTTGGAATCAGCATCTCTTTCAACTCGACTCACTCGCTCTGACTTACACCAGTTGAGGCATATCTGCAGATAAGGCTTCATTCTAATCCCATGTTCTAGGCTTTACCTTTCCAGGTGAATCTAAAATTGACTTTGAAAGAAATGAACCAATATTTGTTTATTTGTGTTCTTCACAGTCCTGTTTCCAACCGAGATTGCTTGCTCTCTCTTTTTAGAAACAGTTTCCTTCAGAATATGCATGCTTGACTTTTTTTTAATCGTCGCTGCGGATGATTTCAGGCCATTATTGTTAGCATTTCCTAGCAATAAAGATACCATAGTTTAGGCTATTTGTATCTAATCAATAGTAAAAATCTGCACTTTTAAATACTTATCCTCAACAGAATGTTATGTGAGACTTCCTCTGTTGTCCCAGTTTTGGCACCAGGACCCAAGGCTTAAACCGAGAGGCACTGAGCAGTGACCATGTTAAAGAGAGCCACCAACCGAGATGGCGCATTCCCTCCAAGGTCACGGATACGGCGCAGAACAGGCCCTACAAAGTCCATCACCATGCTTCCCACCCAGCACCCTCCTCTAGTTTATGCCGCCCGATGTCTGGGGAGCGAGAGACAGAGACAGAGCAGACATTGGGATCTCTGGGAAGAGCAGTGTTCAGAAAGGCAAATCCCTCCCGAACCTCAAGGAGTGCCTTCCCCTTGCAGCAGCTACACCATAAGGAGACCAGCTCTCTCGACACTGGTTGGCATTTATTTGGGTGGAAGCTTTGATTTGCCGCTGTGCCTATTTCATGGAGACAAAGCCAACCAGAGACAGGGCCAGTGTCTCAGTCTGGGTTCTGCAACCCGAGATGAGGATTCAAGTACAAGTAGCTTAAGTGGAAGGTGATCCTTGATAGGGCAGTGGGGACTCGAGACAAGGACGGGAACCGACAGCAGGAAAGGTGGTTGGTGTTTAATCCCACTGGGGACGACGGTGAACCAGCCTAGAATTCACGCTTTAGAATCGTCATGACTGAGAGGGATATAGGATTATTTAGAGACCAGCTCCCATCTAGCACTGTTGAGTGGTGCTTCCTGGAGGGCGTTAATTCTCTGCTACTCTTACTCCCCCTGCAAGTGGACCGAGTGTTCTCTAGGCACCAAACCGTCCCTCAGACAGAGACGCAGATGCTGGGATGTGAGAGCTGGGGGCATTGATGGTGTCTCCTGTCCCAGGCAGAAAGGCGGCCTCAAAGGAACAGTCTCTACTACCAACATCTGGCCAAGCAAGGATGTGTGACTTTTCCCCGGGTGAAGGAGAAGCACAGGAAGTAGCTGGAATTCACCACCCCCTAGGCAGGACAGCTCCGGGAGTAAGAACATATTGGGTGTGCTGCTGGCGGTGGCATCTGAGGAAGGTGGCGAATTCTCCAAAGAAGTCACGCATAGGCCGGCATTTGGTAGTTCACAAACACAGAAAGCACCAGGGACTTTCCCCCTATTTCCTTTCGCTTTTTGCATTCCTGAAATTTCCTCTTTCTCTTCTAGTTTCTAGGCACAGGACCCGGTGTCAGAGTTTAGTAGGCAGAAGTCGCTGAAGTCCCAGCAGTGCACTTCATTCAGAAAATTTGCAGAGTAACCTGTATTCACATACTTAATATTTTCCCAAAGTGTGGAAAAATACTGTAGGGAAATAGTGAATTAGATAAGGAAATTATAAGGAAATGCGGTGCATAGCTCTTTTGTAGCAGTTTATTTTTAAAAATCTTTTGGGTATTTTTTCCCAATAACATTTAGGCTCCTTTTACCCCTCTCCCCCCAGCAATCACCACACAGTTGTCCACATCCATGAGTCCTTCTTTTCCTTTTCTGTCACACCGTTTAGGGGATATCTGCCTCCCCTGTGCTTGTCGAGGACAGAGATCAAATCTTATTTGACTTTCTATTTGCTACAACACCTAGAAAACAGTATTCATGGTAACTTTAGAGTTCTTGAAAAGCTATATGTTTAATGTATTTGGTGTTTTTATTTTAGCATAGCGTTGCGCTTCTCTGATTTCTTTTCTAACTAAAACAAGGATAGTCATGACAGCTTCTCCAAGGACTATTCAGTGAATGCTTGACTTTTTAAATGATGGATTGTAAACAGGGGTGGATAGTCACTCACCCTTCAGACAACTTTTTCATGAAAGCAATAGAAAGTGTTGAGTAGAATTTCAAACCGGTATGAATCCCTACCTTTTCTCTCCCTAATCTGGTCAAGGAAGCAAATCCCACAACACCTCTGGAAAGAACTCCATTCAGTGAGTTCGGAGGGAATCTGCGGACATCTGTTTTTAATAGTGTCCCCTCTCTGTGTTACTGTCAGCACTGCCCGTTAACCACCGCGGTCATGTTATCCTCCCAACACCACAAGTTCAAGTAGCTCTTGTTCTGTTCCTCCGCCCAGGACGTTATCACCCACTTCTTGGCTCAGGTAGAGTTGTATGGTGATCAGTTATAGAGTCACAATTCTCCCTCATCCCCTGTCCTCTCATGTCAGTCTCCACCGAGATCATGACTTGTTTTAACTCACAGCTCAGACTAAAGTGTTGAGTTTTATTTTAATTGGTTTACACGATTGACAGACATATTCTAGCAATGTATTAACAGTTCCTTTTACCAAGCCTGAGGAATGAGTAATTATTACTTGTCAGGTGCCACTCTAAGCACTTCCCATATATGAATTCATTAAATCCTTGCAATGGAAAAATCTGTTTAGTTAGGTGGCTGTTATTATCTCCAAAGAACAGATGAGGAAACTGAGGCATAAAGCTTGTAAGTAACTTGACCAAAGTTACACTGCTGGTAAGTCAAGGTACTAGAATTCAAATCCCGGCCGTCTGGGTCAAAGTCAAAATTTGTAACCACCGTGAAATACTGCCTCTCTGCTATATTGTCAGAAGATCTAGTAGATGCAAGACCCACTGATACTTCATCACCAATGAAGTTTACTGGAAAGACATGCAGGGAGGGCAGCCACCAGAGGGACTTGGGTATGTGGATGATCAAGCAGAAGGCCAAGTGGAGTAGACACAGGATTAATTCATTTAGAGACTGTCATGTGAATGGACACTCTGAAGCACCTGATAATCCCAGTGTTCACCCTTATTTGTCACCTTCTTTATCTCCCATCAGTCTGGGGAATTACCTCTCAGATGCCATTTTCGGCAGGGTAATTCTATTGGCTACCATCCCCCACCTCATGTACCTTAACAGATGCATCTACCAATCATTGCAGATGCCAAGCCACCAACGCAGCAGGGGATCATATCTTCTAAATACTTGCTGTCCTCTCATTGATCTAGTTTCTGAATTCTTAGATTCCTCTGATCCAAGGTCAGTACTCAACCTCACACCCTTTATTAAAATAAAAACATGACTCAAGCAAAATCAATTTTTCTAGTCCTAGGTACATCTAATCCTATCTCAAAATATCAGACAGCATAAACTTAAGTTTATAAATTTATATGCCAAGTCACAGTACAAAACTTGGTCTTCCACCCTAATTCAATTTATCCCAACTTAGGATATTCAGTGTTTCCCTACATCAAAATATTTCTCTTTTTTTCCATATGCCAGCCCATTTCACAAAAGAAAAAATCTTTATGAGTATTTTAGTAGCTTCTTCACGTTAAAAAAATTATTTTTAGCAATCATCTCTGTGGTCCTCAATGCTTAGAAAAATATTTCTTCAAGTACTTGAGGTAGTGAACTAGATTTATTTAATACCCAATACATATTTAAGAAACACCGTCACTATTATAAATGCAAGTGTGTAATTAAATTGTAAGAATTGGTTAATCCACCAAAGACTATATTATATTCAAAGGGCTTTTAAAAATCAACACCTCTGAATGATGACACATGTAAATATTACTAGAGTCATAGATTGATAACTTAATCATATACATATAATAAATATTATAATTATGCAAACTCAACTGTTAATCACTTGAGGTTTAAAATAAAGGAAATGCAGAATTTTTTGCTCTATAATGGCAATTGATGTGGCCATCCATACAATCTAAAATACAAAACTGGAAAAGAAAAACAAGAAAAACTCCAAATCTCATTTCTTTGGAATGCTAATAAATGTCACAATTAAATGTGTTTTAATAAACTTACAATCCTGTAACAAATAAAACTCACAATAAGTTCATGAACTCAAAATATTCCTTCAACCCTCACACAGATGTGAGTACATTTGACTTGAAATGCATCTGGCTTTTGAAACGAATCTGGAGTTGCCTTGTTGCTGAAGCCCAAATATTTGCAATATAATGATTAGATTCTCTGTCTTTCATATATTCTAAACTCCTGCTAACCATTTTCTTCATAGTTACTCTGAAAATACCTGGTAAAAGACATCATTTCTTCCTTAATAGCTCTGAATCATAGACACCATTAATATTGTTATACTTGCATTCTCCCAGTCTCTACACCATGTTTCTTGGCATTTGGCACTTGTTTTTTGGAAGGACAATTTGATGTGATAAATTTCCAAAACAGTTTTTCTACTGGATATGTCTGGACACAGCATTAAATTCTTACCTTTGTTTGTCGCTCTCTTCCCCTATAGTCTATGTCAATCAACAGCCACTTTCACTGAGAACAGCATGCATTCTCTTCCTAAATTACCAACCACCCATGAGGTAGCAATGCAGGGGTTGAGATGGATCATTTATATTCTTTCTCTGGGGAATCTGGACTAGGACACAAAGACCTCTGAGAAGGTAGATTTTGTGGTGTTTGGCTTTTTGGTTTTTGGTTTTTGTTTTGCCTGTACGTAGGGCATTTAGAGTTAAGATAGCACGGAGAACCAGAGAAATCTCATCAATGTAAGGAATGAATGAAGACGTGCAGACAGAAGTTGAGAGAAGGAAACAGATGGAAGGCTGGATGGGGTAGCCTCTGTGTTCCTGTGGCTTTGTTGTTCCTATTCCAACCCCTCTTGAAGCCCAGTTATTCTTTCTGCTTTTTGGAGAGATATTTCTCTATGCTTCCAAAATATCCCCCACTTTGGTTAAGCTAATTAAGTAGATATCCAATCCTTGTTGACAACCCAGTATGGTTAAACCATCTTTATAATTTTTATCTTGAAACTGCAAATACCTGTAGTTCAAGGGGAACCATTAAAAGTCTTACTAATTTCCATCTGTAAGTGTTTGTCTAAAGATAATTTTTACTTCTTTCCTTATTATGAGAATATTACATCCATAAATAGTTTTAGATAAAATAGAAAAATATTATAACAGTTGCAATCGTCTCTTATTCTTTTCTGTGTATTTGTGAGTGAATATATAGTTTTGATATGTAACTATATATTAAAAGTGTTTTCTATAATTTTTATTTAAAAAAATGAATAGTGAAATTTTTCATGCAAAAAAAATTCTAAAATTACCTTTAAGTATGTCTTATCATATAGCTATACCACAATTGAATTTTTAAATCCACGCCTCTCAATATTTCCTTTCTTTTTGATTTTCCTTCATCTAAAATGAGTAATTTTTTATTACACTTGTTTCTGTTTCTTGCCTCATTATGTTACCTAGACTTCCCACCAAGAAATGATGGGGCATTCTTGCCTTGTTCCTGAATTTAGTGAGAATGCTTCCAGCATGATTTTTCCCATTAAACCAATGGTAGCTCTCTTTGCCATATTATGTACATCTCTATTTTTTTGCCTATGTCATTTATAAAGTCATAAACTGGTGTCCAACAATCATTTGAAATTATCTTACTTTTCCTTTGACCTTTTGATGTGAGGCACAAAAACAAATTCTCATGTTTGACTTTATGAGCCAACTGCCACTTGACCATACTGAATAGCCATTGAACATTTCAACTGACATTTTATAAATTTATTCATAACAGTATTAACGGTGACTTTAGTATGTCGTTGTAAGTTAACAATTTGTTTAATAGTGATATGGCAGTTAGTCCTCTTTAATTTTTATTTGGATTCTTATGACTTTACTTTTCACTCTCCAGATTTTCTTTATTCCTTGTGTGTTTATAGAATGAGTGACGGAATTTGGCAGTACTAAAAATGTGTTTGGTCTTTTGCGTGTTTGTTCTGTTGTTTTTTGTAGTCTGGATTCAGTCTGCAGCTCTGCAACTCCTGCACACACCATTTCACAATTTGATATACTGTCCCTATGGGTCCATTTCAAAATGATTTGTGTCCGTGTTTAATAGCTAAAGCATGTATGTGGGTGGAAAAACTTTGTGAGGATAAATCTGAGATTAAGTTCTTTCTTGACCCACTGGTTCTTCTGTGATTTGGCTAGACTGTAAGAAATAGCCTAAATGTTCTTCGAGCCAACATTTTTTTCATTCTAGAATGTTGGTCTATGAAGGCTGAGTAAATACTTAAAATAAATGAGACATACTAAATATGATTGATTTGATAATTACAGTATAAATAAGAAGGCTTAGTTATAGCAGAACACCCTTCCCAGTTACACATTTGTCATTGTTTTATTTTATGCTTGTTTGTTTTTAGTTAATGTTTCCATCATATCATCAAATAGAATAGTTAAAAATCCCTAGCACAGTGCCTAGTATATAATAGGAACTCAGTAAAGATTTGGTACACATTTAAATATAATATTTATAAGAATTTTCATTTCTCAACTGCAGGACAGGATTCACTGTAAAAACAATGTTGAGACTAGAATTTATTAGTTTATTCTGCATGTTGGACATATAGCTAGTGAAAATTAAGACATTTGTCTATTCTTTTATCCACTATTTCATAGTTATTTTTTGATCAATGATAGAGTGAAAATATAAAGGTCAGTCCTTGTGATCTAACTTGGAACATGGCTAAATATGTAAGCATCAACTCTAATTATAATGAGGTTAGTATAATGCACCGTAGTTGGGGGCAGTGAATGACAAGGATTTAATATTTTTTACACAGCAGAAGAATTTAGGATAGCTTCAAAGAGGAGATGAACTTTGATCTGGATTTTGAAGAACCGGTAAAAAGTGGGGGTAGACATGTAGGGAGATAAGAAAGAGTTGTTAAGAATTTTCAGGCAGACTCTCTGGGCTCCGACCTAGTTTGTGGTGACGTGGCTGAGCACACCAAGAAGGTCAGAATCATAGGTAAATATGGGACCCGTTATGGTGCCGCCCTCCAGAAAATGGTGAAGAAAATTGAAATTAGCCAGCAAGCCAAGTACACTTGCTTCTTCTATGGCCAAACCAAGATGAAGAGATGAGCCGTGGGGGTCTGGCCGTGTGGTTCCTGCATCCAAACCGTCTCTGGGGGTGCCTGGACCTACAGCAGTGTTTCTGCTGTGGCAAGGCTGAAGGAACTGAAAGACCAGTAGCAGCTCTACAATTTGAAACATTGTTAGCCCGTAACAAATGGGTTGATTTAGGTAATGAAGTTACTTTGGTTTGTTAATTTTATTAACTAGATATTCTCTGATTTACATTGCATTAATTTTGCTTTCTTAAAAGAGCCTTGGAACAAAAAAGTTCCAGGCAAGACAAACATCAGGTAAGCATGGTAGGTTCCTAAACCTCCGAATAGACTCGGGTGTAGCAAGAATGTAGTATGAGAGGTAGGTTGGGGGTGTAGGTAGGAGATTGGAGTGTGGTAAAGGGTGTGGTTGGATGTATTATTTAGGACAGTCCCTTGACATGTAAAAAAAAAAAAAATTAGACAAAGGCTGGGGGCAATAGGACTGTGAGGGAGGGAGGTAATTCAAAGGTGAAATGTGTGGAAGGGTTACTAAAGGTGATAGAGCAGAAAGAAGGCATTATATTTTACTCCTAGACTGCAGACTTGTAAAATATGTCTTGTAGGGATAGATTATATAGCCATATTTGATATGTCTTGAAAACAGGAGGAGAGGACACGTTGAGTTTGAGAGGCCTATGGCATGTTCAGACAGAGGTGACCACTGGAGCTTCATGTTGGGGTTTAAGAGTTTAACTTGGCACAGGTTTAGGAATCACTAGTCTCCAGGTAAGGCTCAAATTTCTGAGTTATCATCATTCCCCAGGGGAAGAATAGATAGGAGAAAGAGAAAATTTGGAAATGATATAAAACTGCAAAATAAAAGTAAGTAAAAGCCCTTAAATAAATTTCTAGGAGATTGTCAGCATTTTGATGTATATATTATCAGTCATAATTATATGTACATGCACATACATGCAGAATACTCACACCTATATGTACACTAATATGATAAAATTGTGTTTGATATCTACTTTAAAATTTTAATGTTATTCAACAATATCATTGTAATGATATTATATGATTGTCCCATAGTTTATTTAACTAGTAACATATTGTTGGAATTTTATGTAATTTCCATTTTTCATTATTGGAAGTTATTCTGGGATGTAGTACATCTTTTTGATGATTTTTTTTATGTGTATCCATGGTTGTTTCCTTAATATATCCTGAGATGTAGAATTTAAGTTAAAATAGTGTAAAATTTTTAAGGCTTTTGTCGTTTTGCATGCTGTGCTCCAAATATTAGCAGTCCCAACAGAAGTATATTTTGCCAGATATTTTACATTTAAAATTTTTTTAAATCTTTGGTCATTTAAGAAGTGAAAAGATATTATTATTATTTAACTTACATTATTTTGGTTGCTAGTGAAGTTAAATGTTTTTCACACTTTCTGACAATAGATTTTTTTGATCTTTTGTTTGGTCAAAACACCAATATTTCTGCTATTTTCCTTTTTCTTTTCTCTTAGAGATATGTAAAATATTTTTTATATTTTAGAAGCCTTAATATTTTATTTGATAAGCATATGTATTTTCTCATTTCTTCTTTGTTTAGTTCTGATTTTTTTTTTTTTTTTTTTTTTTTTGAGGAGGAGTAGAAGTTTTAGGAAGACAATGCTTACTCTGGTTTTGTGCCTTATTGAGTGGGCTGGAAATTTCAAAGGATTTTAAATAACAGTGAAAATACTTAGAATAACTGATTGATTCCTTCCCTAATTGGGAAATAATTTCACAATTGAGCATAGTGTACATTGTTGCTTTGAGATAATCTAACAATATTATCAGTGAGATATCATTTTATTTATCATTTTTTCCTTAGAAAAGCAATAGTTAATTTTAGTCAATTCCCTTTCTAGCATCTTGGATTATTATTTTCTTTTACTTGGGACAATTACTATATTGTATTACAGCAAAAGACTTTCTAATTTTAATTTTATTTTCATTTTTGCATTTGAGGAATAAGCCTTATTCAATAAAGAAGAAAGATTCTTTGAATATTTTTTTAATTTAGTTTGGAAGTATTTATTTAGAATTGTGCTTCTGTGTCTATCACTGAGATTAGTCAACAACTTTCTACACTAAAAATTTGTACTAAGTTTAATCAGTTTGAATTTCTGACATTTTGTCTTGCTACTAGCAATGTGGATTTCTAACTCTTCCGGTGTCTTTTGGGTTTTCTTGCAATATTTTCCTCTCAAAGCCTTCTCCTCCTACACATCTTGGTTTCCACTGTAGCCTGTTCTTTTTCTATGGTTTTTAGTTCCTACTTCCATAGAGACTAGGACTCTCCTAAATCCTAGTTATGCAGGTGACGTTCAATTGTGTTTGTTTTCTTCTTATTTCTGTATAAAATTATGTATTCTTCTAACTCTTCAGGTTGATTTTACAGTTCTTGCGTTTACACAGTATTTCCATAGACCTGCTCTAAGCTTGTATTTTTTCCTCCTGGGATGAGGTTATATCTGTCTTGACCTGCACTGTCCAATACTGTAGCATCTAGCCAGATGTGGCTATTTAAATTTAAGTAAATTAAAATTAAATAAAATTGCCCTGGCTAGGTGACCAAAAATGATGACATATGCCAGGAACGAAAAATCTCCACAGATTGAGAAAATGCTTCCAAGAATGAGTTTTGATGCTTATTTAATATGTTAGAATCAAAGGCGGTGATGTAAGGAGGGCTACCATCCTTTGGTGGTAGATTAAGGGAGTAGGAGAAAGAAAAGGGGGGAAATCTCTAAAATTGGATAAAAGCAAAACAGAGACACAAATACTTCTTTTACATTGGTGGGTACAGGATAATTAACATTTGCAGTGCATAGAGATGGTATGTAGGCAACCAGATAGCAGTGAGGGGTCTGTGGTCATGTGCTCTGGAGCTGGGATTAGTGCCCTGGAAAAGGAGATCACTCTGACATTCAAAGGTGTGTTAATCTTGGGTGCAAAATGGACAGACTCACTTACAAAGATTGACGTTTGTCAAGGAAGCTGCAGGCCTAGGATGTCACTCCTTGCCCCCCTCCCCACCCCTCCATGACCTGATTTTAGTTAGGAATTTCCATATTCAGATCAGCCGCTGTGGTTCAGATCATTGCTCCTGCCATCTGGTCTCCCCTGAGCTCGTTGGGTTTAGTATGTGGCCTCTTTTTTGTCCACAGTAACCAGGAAAATAAATGCAGTGCCAGGAGTAATTCTTCATTGGCAGGAAAGTGGGAAGAGAGCTAACACTACATAAAACCAAACAGTAATATGGAAGAAAAACTGGAGACATTTCCACCAAATCCAGAAGGAAGGAGGACAAGACAGAAATGAAAAAAACAATAGAATATATGAAGTCCAGGAAATGAGGAGCCAACAGATGCATACATAACTTTTTTTCCCAGAAGTACTATTCAAAAATATTAAACAATAAACATGCCTTAAACTGGAGAGTATTTGACTATTCACGTTAAAAATATTAACTAAATAACAGACAAAGCTTGGTGAAATTTTAGAATTTGAAGGATGAGACAAGTCTTATATGTAGCTTTGCATGTGTCTTGTTTGTAGTTAATGGTTCCTAACAGAAAAGCAAGTGTGGCAAACAAGTTGTAACGCGGACATAATTTACTGGCTTTCTGCTCCCTGGAGGAGAACAGCTTTGATATATTCACAATAGGCTACAGTTCATGAAGTCAAATTTTTTAAAAGATGACTTGTGAGGTTCTCTATCTTGAGTGACTGTCCTCACTCAAGGTTGGCTATAAAGGTTTATCACAGCCGAGGTTGGGTGATGGTTGGAATTACCTCACATGTGATTCATTGCTAGAACCTAAGGGCAAATATTGTCACCAAATCAGATTTGTTGTGACATCTCCTGTTTTTTTCAAGACCATTTTTCAAAATAGTTCTCTTGTGGCCTTACTTTTGCGGGGAGGGGGCACTGCAGTCTTGTGTAACAGTGATGGATCTCGGGTGTTAGAACAATGTTACACAACCCTGCATTTTTATCATTCTAATGACTATTGCTGGAGAAGGGGAGCTTACTTCCCTGCCAGATATTTATACAAGCTAATCAGAGGCTTGATACAATACAGATGGTGATAACCTTTTACCATACAAAGTTCATGTTCAGTCTTTCTTTGGCAGCAAAGGGTTTGCCTCATTCGGTGTCCTGGACCCAAAAGTTCTATTTATTAAATGCCTTACACAGGATAGCAGATGATGTAAAATACTTCAGGAACACTGAAAAGGAATCGTGTGCTAGGCCTCTGCCACATTCCACAGAAATTACCACAGATCTATTTACTTCTTAGATCTGTGGGACGAAAAATATTTTTCTTGCATTATGTTTTTATTCAAATACAATGAAACACAAAGATTGGGGAGAGGGACAAATGATTTTCAGTAAATTATCCACTCCTCCTCCAAACGAAAATCTTGTGTAATTCTTTACTTGGACTACTTACTAGTCCTGCTATTCTTCTTACTATTTTAAGCTTAATATATTGCCTTGCCAACAGATATAATGGTTCCTGTAAATATTCACCCATTTCCTACAAGAAGAGAAGGAAAACAGAATTACAGCTTAAAGCACTGTTTATGTAAGGAGTCACACAGCAAGGCATTGCCACCAAATCCTAACCTGGATATTGAGGAATATTACTGATGATGGGCTGAGATTAATATTACAAAATAGCATTTGTTTATGTCAGAAGGACAACAAAGGCATGAAAAGGAAACTCTTTTGTACAAAACTATACAAAATACATTGCATGTGTACACATGCACACAGACACAGATATTTCTACCTTCCTGCTGCTCACTCAAGGCCAACTCACTCAAGTAACTGCAGCATATCCTAGCCTTTATCGACTCCACCCATTCATTAATTAATTCATTGAATAAATATTTATGAGCACATACTCTGGGCAAGGCACTGCCAAGAATATCATACTGAAAAAGGAAAAACAATTTACTTTTTTTCTCTCTCTCCTTTCCATCAACATTCTCACTGTTGTATTGTCTTATTTACAGTTAACTGCCATGGGTTTGTAGGAGAGTAATAGAAATGAGCAAAAACTTAGGGGAGTGTCCATGGAAGTTGGGTTATGATTTCAGAGTGGAACCACTCAGAAAAAAAATTTTATCACTTAGTTAAGAGCAAGGATGGTATAAACACAACCCACCACATCTTGTAGTACTAGAGCTAGCAGTTACCCTTTGAATACTAACATAAAATTTTAAAGACAAATAAAATAATATCTAGTTTTATGCCATCATAACAAATCATTGAATTTTTCCTCAGTGTGTGTGTGTGTGTGTTTCAGTGCATTACAATTGATAGAGCTTTTTGTCTGGGGCAGGTACTAACTGAAAGCGTATTTGTGTATGTATCATACTTTATACATTTCAATCATTATTTTTATTAATACTCAAATTACCCTTTATTTGACCAGAAGGAGCTTTTTCAGCTGGTTTCTGATTCTCTTTGGCCTTAGTAGCCTTTACTAGCTTATAGTAGTAAGTTTTTTGGAAAGGAATGGGGTGAAGTACTTGAATTTCTCTTCTCAAATTGCTGACTTTCCAGATATTCTCCAGAGTCATTTTTAGTGTAATTGTCTTTAAATTCAGGTTTAAAGGCCTTATCTTTAGCTCACAAACACCAAAAGAAATTGGTGAGGATTATTGGATTCGAATCTAATGATTATATATTTATGAAGAATGCTTTATATAAACATGAATTTTATGGTCTTAAGATAATATGGGTCTTATGGCTGAGTCTGCCCTTAAAGTGAATTGAGACAAAGTGTTTTTTTTTTTTTTAATTGTATCATCCCCTTTTAACTTTAACAAAACATAGGATGTAACTGTAGCTCTTCTTGAATACCTTCTGAATGTAGTATTTCTTGACTTACTGCCTAATAAGCATTGAATGCCTTCTAAAAACTTGCCATAAAATATACTCTGGCACTTCTTTACCTTTCTTATCCAATAATTATGAAAAGCAAAAACATGCAATTTAATTACAATGCCAGATTCACTGCTGGATTCTTTGTGCCTGTCCAGTTTGATGTTACAAAATACCAATGGCAATAAATAGATGCCTTTTTTTAAAACATTTTATTTTTTCTTATAGAGAAGGAACAGCATATAATGTTTATAAAGCATAACTCACTTGTCCTAAAATAATAAAGCCCAAGTGTCAGGTTGAGTAAATCATAATTTTCTCATGAAGCTATAGGACATCACCAGCAGCAGCTGATTTTGTGCTAATAACTGGGTGGTCCCAGTAAAAAAGATGAAGTATTGAATCAGTTCTACAATATTGGAGGAGCCGTGGAAAAACAAATATAAAAAGCAGGTTGGTTATTATTAACCCTGGAAAAGACGTTCACTTAAATTTTCCTCCAGTTAGGCTCTTAGTGTATGGTCATGAGGTAGAGGAAGATAGATGATAGGTAGATGATAACTAGATATGCATGCTTGGAAGTAGATACATGGGAATCAGATTTGGTTTATGTTTTGAGAGCCTGAAAATAAATAAGTTTAACAACAGTGATAATATTAATAAAAATTCATTTCATAAACATTTGCTCTTCTCATTAGCAAGCTGCATGGCAGTACTGCTGATGATGATGCATTTTAAATGCTTCTAAGGTTTATTGTGGTTCTCTGAGTCCACTGTAGGCTCCAGTCTGTGCCTGTTTCTCTTCAAGATCAATGTTCCTTTTCTCACTCTAGTGAAATGCTAATGATCATACTATTTTACATAAGAAGGCAAGCACATAGTAGGTGAATGCACTATGCACTCTTACTGTCTGTTTCATTACAGCAAATTCTTCGTCATGCCAGAGAAAACGCGACAAAAGTTATATTTCTCATCACTGACGGCTATTCCAATGGGGGAGATCCTAGACCAGTGGCCGCGTTGCTGCGAGACTTCGGAGTGGAGATCTTCACATTTGGCATCTGGCAAGGCAACATCCGGGAACTGAACGACATGGCTTCCCTGCCGAAGGAGGAGCACTGCTATCTGCTCCACAGTTTTGAAGAATTTGAGGCTTTAGCTCGCCGGGCATTGCACGAAGGTAATGGAAATCTAATGGCATAAGATGGTGCATTGAAATGGGGGTTCCTTCTCTCTTATGGCTTGAAACCCACTGGAGGGTCATATCCAACCCTGTGAGGTCTTTGCTGAGCGTGGTGCCCAAGTGTCCTTGGTGTATTATGAGATGTGTTGAACTTCATAAATAGCGATGGCATTCTGACCTTGCAACAGCAGTGCTTTTTGTTTTGATTTCAACAGCTGTGATATATTTTCACTAAAATATCCATACGCTCCCACCAGGAACTATTAGCATCAATGGAATGAATTGAGGTGTGTTTTGAGGCCACACACAGCGTGGGAAGCCTTGACTTAGATGTCATTTACAGCTATCTGGAAGGATGAAGTAACCATTCTGAGATGTTCATAGTGGATCGCACCAGGATGTTTCTAGAAACACACATGAAGATATAGGGACGGGAAGTGCTTAACACATACTTCTTGACCTGACAGTGTGAAGATACATAAGCTCTGTAAAAGCTGAAGAGCAACGGGGGATAAAATCAGCAAATCCATGCATTAGGATTCTTGGTACACATTTATTAAGGTGTTTAGTTGCATGGTTTAAGTAAGAAGAACTTCAGGCATGGTATGGGCATGTGGCGTGGAGATGATAGGAGCTCTAGCCTCATCCCAAAGCTACGTTGCAAAGTAGGCTTGATCCTGGCAGGGATCAGTGTGAAAGATTTGCTTTGGTGGGCAATTCATGGTAACATGAGCTTTCAAGCAATTAGTGATGATTCTAATAAGCAGATCAGCCCTACTGTAGTTCCAGGTGAAGAGTCTAGGGCGAGATCTCATGCTAGCTATGGATGCAGCAAAAAAAGAAGAAGAAATCCCACTTAGCCATCTACCAGCTGAGTGGCTTTTGGCAAATTATTTAACTTTTGTACTCCTTCAGTTTCTTGTTAATAAAACAGGGCGTGAGACTAGTACGTAGTACATAGGATTATGAGAAGAATTAAATGAGTTGATACATATAAAGTGATTTTAAACATTACTGAGGACCTATGATACTAAGCCCTCACTAACTGTCCATTGTTTTTACCTGAAACAATTAATCTAACATCTATGAGCCTCAGTTTCCTCTACTTTTAAAATAGAGTTACTATATAACATTTTTAGCAGGAGGATTAAATAATATATTTAAAATTTCACCAAGTATAGTGTTCAGTACATGGCAAGTTCAGTAACTGGGGTTTTTCTTCATTTCTCCTCCTCTCAGGGAGAAGTGGTATGTTGATTGGGAACACAGGGTGACTATGTTACTAAATGGAATTATGAAATTATGGGTGTTATTAGCTGTATTGGAGAAGACTGATTTCCAGTGCTACCACCCCCCTGTCTTGTGGGATTGGGGCCCTCTGCCCTAATACAACTTCACCCAGAAACTGGGTGGAATAGAACCTTCTTTTGGTTATAATATCAGAACAGAGTTTTAGAAGACATTACCTTTTTTATAATAAACTAACATTTAGAATGTGTAATACTCTGATTGAGTTTCCAGATTTGGTAAGGAAAGATCCTGTTTCTCTGAAAAAAAATGTAATCAGATCAAAAAGCAATGAGCCTTATTTCCTCAGCTTCTATGTTCTCTGAAGTTACTTTCAGTTTGGATGGATCCACTCTTGGTCTCAAGACTGTTCATGTTTCTGGCCCTTCTAAATAGGCACAGGTTACAGAATGATAGCTTTCCCCGTATATAACTTGTTCACTTACTGTCAGAACATGGCAGCAGTGGGACTGCCAACCTGGGCTTTTGAGATATGCAAATGAACCATATGTAAATTAACCTGGTCCTGGCTTCTCCCATAAGAACTAAAAATGGACTTTGTTCATTCTCAGAAGAAACGCTGATGGACCTAGCATGACATATTGACTGGCCTGGTGGGGGGAAAGCAGGGAGATGTAAATAACCTGCTGAATGTGTTAATGGGTAAACTTACCCTAACCAAAATGTATGTTCGGAAAGGTGTGGAGAAGGAGCCTACAAATGTTCAGGCAGGTGATTCCTATTGGCCCTTCTGGGTGACCAGGGGTCTTCACTCCTCCTCCCTCTCCCCTTCCCCTTTCCTCGTTTTCCCCTTTCCCCCTTTTCCCCCTTGCTCTGAAGAGCCCTTGAGTTGGTCCAGGAGTCTCCTCTTCTCTCCAGCCCCCTTCTCACTCTTCCCTCAATAAACCTGGTATAAAATCCTAGGTTATTCTCCAGGTGATTTCTCAGAGCAAGGCCACCTGACACTTAACTCTCTCACAGCCCTGGATGGCAATGCACCAGTCTTGATAGCAAGATTTCTCTTGCTTCCTAAGTTGCCCTTCTGCCAAATAAACTTATGGCTGAATTTCTCAGAGGTAAGTGCTGCATTACAGACCCTTTACCAACACCACAGTCTACTAGATGGAGCATCAATAGGGAGCCTAGTTGTACTGTTTCTTCTTCTTGGAGTATTGCCTTTACTTTTTCTCTGTCATTCAGAGTCTTCAAGCATAGAGACAAATGTTCTGTAATTGAGGTCATCAGTCTTGTTTCCAGGTGTCCAATCACAGTCTGTGTGTCTTGCTGAAAATAACCTATTTGAGTTCCATGGACTTAGCACTGAAATCTGGGCTAAGCCTTTTGAACTTCTTCAACAGAGTAAATGAAACTTATTGTTTCCCTGATTAAGGCCGTCTATTCTTTCATTCTGGATCAGTCATAGTCCAACATACCCTGCCCCGTAAAGTCACTTTCTGAACAGATATGAGTTGTTCAATTCCAAGAATGTCTCACTTCAGAACATGGTTCACGTATATCAATATGAGCTCCACTTACATAAAACATGATGGTTTACTTAAAATTGAGAGATAAACCAGGTCCTACTTCTATTATTCAACTTGTGTGGTACTGTTACTTAAGTCTTCAATCTAATGACTATACAAGTGACGGTATTTAGTCTGTGGTCAGTAGCTCACAGCAACACCCTTAAGCAACAGTCAGGATCGTAGTTATATTTTTGTATTTGGACAAGGATTTTGGAAATACTGAGGCAGTGGAGCACAGCTGGCGTGGAAGCCAGAAGAGTGACCTGCCGGACCGACTGCATGACTTCCTCCCACATCTGGAGATTCCTCCCTGAAGTACTTAATTTCTACCTGACCCCGCATGGCCTCGGGAACTTACCATGAGGTCCCAGACTGAAATAACTGGCTGAAACGTATTCCCAGTCTGTGGTAGCGCAAGTAACACACGTTCCTGTTTGGGTGGGAGTGGGAGGCAGTTGGGAATTCAACGGATATGAAAAGACATTTTCTCCAGCTTGCACTTAAATTTTAGTAACTAGAGCTGTTAACGTTCAACTGTTAATTCATTTTTTATTACCTTCTGTCATGGCTAGATCTGCCTTCTGGGAGTTTTATTCAAGAGGATATGTCCCATTGCTCATATCTGTGTGAAGCGGGTAAAGATTGCTGTGATCGAATGGCAAGCTGCAAGTGTGGGACGCACACAGGTCAATTTGAATGCATCTGTGAAAAGGGGTATTACGGGAAAGGTCTACAGTATGAGTGCACAGGTGAGTCTCCAGTCTGTCTAACTGTCCGTTATCTATTGCTGTGTCAAAAATGATCCCCAAGCTCAATGGTTTAAACCACTAAGTACTGATTGCTCATGAGTCAGCTGGGCAGCTCTTTGGGTCTCAGCGTGTCAACTCAAGCATTTGTCATTAGCTGTAAATTGGGTAGAATCTTAGCTGGGTTCTCTTACCTGTTTGGGGACCAGCTGGCTATAGTCTGGTCTGAAATGGCTTGTCCAGGACCAGTAGGTGGTCCCGTATGTGGCCTCTCAGACTCCATCAGGCTAGCCTGGGCACATTCGTGTGGTTGCAGAGTTCCAAGAGGAAGACAGGAAGTTGCAAGGTGCCTTCAAGCCTAGATTCAGAATGGGGAGCAGAGGATTTGAGGTCTCTTGTTTGTCATTGGTCCACAGCCAAATCTGTCTTCTAAGCTCTTTAACCAAAATATGCCTCAGTCTCTGTATGGATTGAAGCCAGTGGGATTCTGGTCCTCAGGCCCCATTAACTTGTGGGATTGTCACAAAACAATATGCAGCATTCACCTGATGGTCTTATAGTTCTTCACAAGTCTCCAAGAAGGGACTTCAGAAAGCTGTAAAAGTGACACCACCTCAAAATGGAATTCGACATTTGTAATGTTACCTCCTCTAGTTTTCTTTACCAGAGGATCTTGATATTTTAAATATTTTTCTTAGAAAGGCAAGAAGAGCAACTTAGGATTCTTGTGTTCTGCATTGTATATTAGGAAACATACAATAATTAGAAGTAGAATATAGTTTTTCTGTGACAGCATTTTGTTTGTTTTTTACCTAAAAAGCGGTATGGTAGTCCCTCTCTATATCGTGGTTCACTTATCGTGGCCTCAGTGCATCACGGGATTTTTTAAAATATTATATTTAATTATTTATCATGGATTTTGCACTATATCACAGGATTTTGCGGTACTGTATATATGTGTTGTTAAAGTTACGTAGGGTTAAGAGTGTAGAATATGTTTAAGAACATAAGTAGTGTTTATAAAAGTGTGGAAAAGGTTAATAACAGGGTGGGAAAGGTTAATAAGGGACTGAGAATGATTTATAAGTGTGTGGGAAGGGTTTATAAAGCCTTAAAATATATATAAATACTAAAATAAATGTAAAGTTTCTACTTCATGGATTTTCACCTATCACGGGGGGGTGTCTAATACCCACAATAAATGAGGGAATACTGTATTTTTAAAATAACGTACAGCTCTTCTGCGATTGGCTGTTTGGGAAAAATGCATTCCCATAGAAATTAACATCCACCAGGACCATTTAGGAGCGGTAGGTTTATTTCATACTGTACCATGTGGTCTGTCATTGTTTGTGTCATGTGAACATGATCCTGACATTTGGAAGTTGGACGGGTCTACAATCCAGAAATTTGGTGCTCCCCTGTGTACCTGACCTGCCCTCTCTTCCTCCTTCCCCTCATAGGACATTCCCTCTTCTGTTCTTCTTTTCCTGTCTTTTAATCTTGCTGCCCCTCATCTCTCTTCCCTTAATGTCTCCTCACTTCCTTGGCTCTGACCCCAGCCGGCAGACACATCCTTCCTGGGTCCAACCATCCATGCTCACCCAGCAGAATCATGCCTTTCTTGGCCCCGCTCCTACTCAACCCAGCAGGATTTCTCATTTAAGCAGAAAAAGGGGGCGGGAGGTGGGCCTAACTGCATCTGGGTTGGCAGCATGCCTCCCTTGAATCTTCCCACACTTCCATCAACGGCTCCTCTGGGCACTGTCCCTGACACCCCCTCCTTCCTCCTCCCATCCGAGCCCACCGAACACAGGCAGCAGCTCTCCTTTTCTTGCTCCAGGCTGCAGTCAGCATGTCTGCTCTCCGTGTGGTCCCAGACGGAACTGCTCCCTGCCTGCCAGCGAGCCACTGCCACATGGCCACCAGCAGCCGCAACCACACTGGGCAGCAGCTCCCCACTGCTCCACGACACTGTAATCTTGCGTCCCAGGGGGGAAGCTGCAGGAAGAGAGGGGGCAGCTCACCAGCCCACTGCGGCTACTACCAGGCGAACAGTCCAGGCTGAAAGGCACAGCAGTCTGTGACGTGGATGGGGCCGGGCAAGCCTGTCCGTAGCGCCTCAGCAGAGGGCACAGGAGTGCTTTTGCTGCTGGTTCTAGCCAAGGACACCCAGCATAGAAGAATACATGTATCTACCCCTTCTTTTAAATTAGTAAGCCTCGGCTAAATACTTCCATACGTGAAGATATCACTAGATATAGTTGCAGCAATGTAAATGTTCATATTGTCATCTTCAGTGTCTGTTTCTAAGGGACAGTATTAGGAAAAGTGGTCCAAGATATCCATGGTGACTGGGTCTGGTTGTAGGAGGCAGCGCTCATCGCTGACTGTTCCTGCATGCCGGGAGCTAAGAGAAAAATAAGTAAATTATACCCCTCCTGTGGCATGAGAGACTCATGGCCAGGCTATTTTTCTTTTGGAAAGGCAGAAAGAAATATTAGCTCTAAGTCATACAGTACTGAAAACCTAGAAGCTCTGAGCCCCTTTAAAATCTATTTAGTCAACAAATGTTACGGATCCTCCTCCATGTTAAACCCAGGCTGTGCAGGGCTTCAATGGTGAGCAGACAGGCATGGTTCCTACCTTCTTAGGACTTACAGTCTAACCACACGAATCCATTTGTAAATGCAGACTAGGTTGTATGCTATTAAAAGTGCCCATGGTATAAAGAAGGGGCACCAGGGGAGGAAAGATTAAGATTGTACTGTCTAAGCTAAAATCTGAAGGATGCCTAGACCACGGCTATTTACTGCTACAGGAGAGAATGTTACCTTTCATTCTGAATAGCTGGAATTCTGAGTATCTACCCTCACTGTAAAAACAGTGCCTTTCAGAAGCAAATCATTCCTCTTGAGCGCCAGAAGAAGCCTTAGAGATTATCTGCTCTAAACCCCTCGTTCTACGAGAGGAAATTGAGGTTTCAGGAGAGATGAGTCTTTTGCTCCAGATGGCATATCCAGCCATCAGCAGGCCCCGGAAGGGATGCAGGACACTTTTCTCTAAGTCCTGTTATTTCTAAGACACCATACCACTTCTTTTGCGTTTTTGAAAATAGCTTCTTGTATACATTGCTTTTTCATAGACACTGAACTATGCTCAAAGTGTTTAAAAGCAACGAAGGATCTGGCTCAAATTCATCCTCTTTGATTTCAAGCTATGTGACTTTGGATGATTAACTTCTTCTGATTCTCAATTCTTTGGTAAAATCAGCTTAAAAATGGTGTAGTTATACACACACACACACAAATGCACACATACACACACACATACATATATACAGATATCTATATATAGAGAAGTTTATAGATATGTGTGTGCATATACACGGGTGAGCAAAAGTAGGTTTACAGTTGTGGGTACACAAAACGCAGTTGGTTCTTTTGTTATTATTTATTGTATTATTTCCCATACAAACAACTATAACCCTATTTTTGCCCACCCTATATATACATATGTATATATGTATATGTAAAGAGAAATATATAGTTAGGTCGTTGAGAAAATATATACTTAGAGTGCTTAGGGTAACATCTGGTACATCAATTTTCAGTCAGTGGTAGCTTTCAATCATTATTGTAAAATGATATAAGAAAGCTAATGAACAAACATTAAAATAATTATCTCAAGAACAAAATACTTAAAGATAACTGACAACATATCTTTTGTAAATTTTACTCTTCTACGCTAGACTAGTGGCCCTCACCTGAGAAGTTGTGCTCTGGGAAAGATAAGGAAGATCTAGGCATGCAGGTGAATACCATCCAGAAAGCTGGCACCTGCTAAAGGTGACCTGCTGAGTATCCAGTGGAAATCAAGAACACTGACTGAGAAACGGTAGTGAGATAATGTGCCATTGGGTATTGAAAAAAGTAGAAAGTGTTTGCCTTTATCAGGGAAAAATTATATGCTGGGGCAAATTATACTTGTTAATTAATTTTATAGCAGAGCAGAATACTAGAGCAAGCTGTAAGGGTTTTGTTATTATTTACTTGAAAGACTAGAAAACTTTGTCCCATGATCATATAGGAAATCTGACCAGAAATAGAATTAAGGTTTCCTAATTCCTAGTCTGGAATCCTTCCCTTATGTTAGACTATGTTGAAGGGTTGCCTTGGAACCTCAAAGAAAGCTGATAACAATGATGTTACTGTGATCTACTTCTCTTTTTTTCCTTCATTGTTTTGGGGGATTGGCACTCTGGATTGCATGGGTCCTCAAACAATGACCTCCCAACATCATGTCCAAGGCAGTGGTGTTACTTGAAATGGCCTGAACACCATTGTCATCACCAGTAAGTGACTGCGCCTTGGTCAAGACCCTGATGCACAAAGAGATTTTGATTGTGGTTTTGTTCCATATTGTGAACATCTTCACTGGAATGCAAGCCTGGTGATATTTGTTAGAAATTATTAACAAGTAATACTTTGCCAAAGAGTTCGGTTTTGTAAGACTTCACTATGTTTGAACTGGCTTTTAATTTCCCTTGGCTCAAAACTTCTTTGAGTTGGTTTCAAAATAATCATGTGCTTTTAGCTGGTGGTGTTAAACAATGTGTGCTAATAGGTTTTACAGAAGCGAGGATCATTATAATATCTAGATAATTTAAGGTAGAATGATGTTTTGTTCATGTATATCTCAGTCACTTGTATAATGGCGCTGAACACAGAAACCGTATTTGACAGGATTTAAATAATGCTAAAAAATTTGCTAGGAAAAGAGAATTTGAAATACAGTTGTAATACTCAGAAGCCATCCCCTGGGTGGTCCAGCCTAAGAGAGGCATTACAGTGAAAGAAATCCAGCTCCGTGACCAAAATAAATTTCAAAATGGTGTAAGCCCTTCACTTCGTTTTCTCTAATGCCAAAATGGAGACGTACGGACTGTAGCAATTCTTAAAGTCTCCCTTTTTTCATCATCCTTTCCCTTAGAAACCATAACCCTTCTGCACATATCTCTTCTAACTCCCCCTTACGCACCCACACACACACACACACAAGCATGGGCACACTTACCTTAGCACCCAAGCCTTAGCTCAAACCTCTTTTCTTGATTCCACATCACTCCTTAGGGAACCAGAAATGGAGAAAGCCCAGGAATATTTACATATCAATACTCTTTTTTTGTTGCAAATAGATGCTTTATGAAAGGATTATGATTTTTTTAAAAAAACTTACATAACTCAGTTTCATTAATCATGCAAATATTTCGTATGATTCAGAAATTGTGTGGGACTTTAACACTGCATTAGAAGGTTTAAAGGGTTAAGAAAATATTTTTCTAGGATTAGTCATTGAACTTCAACTAAGGGAAAAGTACTGAAAAACTGTTGTGGCTAATGAAAAGATATTGCTTCCGTTTCTAACTCTAGTATTATTTCTTCGTCCTTCACATTTAAGATAGGCATTTGGACAGTGATGATGATGATGATGATGATGATGATGATGATGATGACAACTAATATTAAAATAGTACTTACTCTATTCCAGAGACTTTTCCAAGCATTGATGTATATTAATTTGTTTAATGTTCATAATAACTTTCTGAAGTATTGTTCTATTTTAGAGACAAGGAAAGTAAAAATCTGAGAGGTTAAGTAACTTGTTTAGGGTTATACAGCTAATAGAGCTGTTTATGAACACAAATTGTCTGGCTCCATAATCTACTACAATCTAGCCATAGAGATAGACATTCAACAAATAAACACACAACCAAAAATAAAATTTCAAATTCTGTTAAGTATTAGTTTGACCCTTAGGAGATCATCAATATTTGATCATTTTCAATCCACAAAATAGCAGCGTCACATGGTTCAAACTAACAGTAGGCAGGGAAAAAAGAAAGTACAAATCTGCTTAATGTTTTTTGATTGTGACTCATTCACAGAATAAACTTAAGCTCCTTAGCATGAAATAAAGGCTTTTCATGATATGATCTTTCTTTGTCCTTTGAGCTAAAATCTGGAACTAGTTATAGTTTCCCAAAATACCACACTATTTGATTTCTCAGACCTTTTTTTTTTTTTTTTTTTTTTTTTCCTTCTGGCTCCCTTTCCCACCTCACACAACTGTTGTCTTTATTCCTATTTCACTAGACTAGTGACTCCAATAGGCAGGGGCTTTCTAATTCATTCTGTATCCTAACTGCCTGCCTCAGAGCCCACAGTAAGTGCTCCTGAAAAAGGGTTGGGGTAAGAGATCAACTTGAGTATCAGAATCTTAGATGAACAAAAACTCGTTGAAATCTTAGGCTGTCTCATGGTTTCCACAAGCCACCGGATCCCTAGAACAAAGGCACATGGTGAGATGTTTTTAAGAGCGTATTTAATTCATTTGAATGCAAAATATTGACATTTGGTTTAACTTTGTCAATGATAAGTTAAATGCAGTATACGGTGGATGCACTAGATTAGTCATTTGTAGACGATTGGATCTTCAAATCAGTTGATTTACCAGTGAACTTCTGTTGTAAATCCAAGCCATTGCAGCTGTTCTGAATTTTCCCTGAAGGGATCTGAGAGATGCAGAGTATGGAGACAATAGGCATCTTGAGGACACTGCTCTTTGCAGAGATTGAATCCATTTCTGAGGTTGGAATAATTAACAGATTGAAAATTATAGCTAGATGATAACCAAGGCCAAGGACTAGGTAACAAGCCAAAGCCCCAGTTCCATTATTTATCAAAGGAGGATACACTATGGAAACAGAAATATTGGAATATTTATTGAGGACTATCTTATTATATATGTAAACATATGCACACAAATCCCCACCCCCACTCTGCACACATGCACACGTTTTCCTAAGCATTATATCATTTCTTTGGAAAGAGAAAGGACAGAGAGCTCTAGAAATTCTTGAATGGAAACCAAAACATTTGGCAATCTTGTTCTCTGAGCAGAGTTTAGCGATTTTTCCCCCCAAAAAACATCCCCAGAGTGACTAATAATGGATTTGTAAGGTGTAAGGAATTTGTACAATGTATTCCTATTTGCTTTTTATGAAGGAACATTGCTAGCATGTTGACATGTATTTCTGTCAACTAAAGGGGTGGAATGGTTACCTGCTGCCTAGATGAGGCTGGTTTGTTCAGTTTTCCACTGAATGAGGTAGGTATTGTAGTCCTGATAGTGTATGTTTCAGTCTATCATGATCTTGTAACAGGAAAACACATAGAATTAGACCATAAGGTAGAACATCACCAAACTCCAAAGTCAGTTAATTGTATTTTTAAGCTCAGTTATTGTGTTCTTCAGCTCTGTGACTTCTGTTTGGTACTGTTACCATACAGTGGCCTGGCCCTGTGGGTCTGCCTAGGGCCATCTGTAGTGTATCAGTTGTTGACATCCTGTAGGAAAGATTTCATAACATGACTCCAGGTGACTATGAGGATATGTTTATTAAAGCCAGGGACAGTAAAACAAAGAAGGGCTTAGCATAGAAGGAGCAACAGGAGAATCTAGGCTGGGCTAACTCAGCCCACTGGGAAGTCAGGAAGAGGGAGCCTTGGGGACAGGTCCAGGGGGTTAGCCTGGGACAAGCTGCTCACGGCCCATTGCCTTAGAGTTTAGGAGACATGTGCCTATGAAGAAAGAAGTGGGGAAAAGAAGACAGGAAAGGGCAGGGCACAGGCTGCTCCCCATAGGGTGTGCTAGCCTGGGTCCTTTGTTTTGAGGCTTTTCTCTCTTTCTTGAAGGCTGGAATCTTAGGGAAGGTCTCAGGGGAGAGTTTCAGTAGAATATTCATCAGTTCTCCATGTGTGCCCTTTCGGGGTCATAGTCTCCACTGATTGGTCGGTGACAGGACGGGGGGGTCTTCAGTCATTGCAGTTGGTTCTGGCATCACCCACCTGGTTTTGCTGCTTTTCTGGGCCTGGAGTAGAAATACAACTGAGGCCTAGATGTTATCTCCCAGATGTTTTATCCAGGGAGTAAAGGCCAGGGAAAGACAGGTTACCCTGGGGAGAGGTCCTTGTATTCCCAGTTTTGCCCCCTGCCAGGCATGGGGGACACCTTCTGCACCTGGCTGTAAATTGCTCAGTCATTGAGTTCAGCTATCTGTCTCAGTTTCCCTATTCCTATGCCAAGCAATTTTCCTAGCTTCTCACCATCCTGTCTCAGTACCTTCTTGTATCTTCTTTCTTTGTATTCAAGTACTCATTATGTTCATCCCATCTTCTCCCAACTTCTTGGAACATCTTTGTGACCTTTACTTTGAACTCTATCAGGTAAATTACTTATCTCCACTTCATTAAGGCCTTTTGTTTTTCCTGGAAGTGTTATCTCGGTCTTTGGTTGGAATGCATTCCTTTGTTTCTTCATTTTGCTCGGAATGCATTCCTTTGTTTCTTCATTTTGCTCTCTGCATTGGTGTCCTCGCTTTAAATAAGACAGCCCCTCTCCCAGTCTTGAAGGAATGTCCTCCTGTAGGAGATGAGCCTCATCATTTACCCCTGCTCCTGGTTGTCTCTCAATCCTTTGTGATTGTCCAAGCAGAACTATTTTATTTTTAATGGCTCCTAGTACTTGAGGGTGTGCCAAGACCTGACAGTGTCCCAAAAAGGGAGGGCATCAGTCAGCACTTAGATTCATCCTGATTGAAAGCCAGACCCTCAGGTAGCAGCAGCTTTTGATGTATGCAAAGGTGTACTGTGGGACCCTGCACATTAGCCCTGCTGGCCACCAGAGCCAGGCGATGTGGAGGTGTCCCCTGAGCAGCATTCACAAAAAGTGGGGCTCCAGACAAGTGTATAAGCTCCTTTCTGGACATACCAGTGAGCTGCAGGGAGGCAGGGGGGAAGCAAAGACAGCATCCCTCCACCTTTGTTACCTGAGAGCACCTCTGCTGGTCCCTGGTTGTGCGCCAAACCTGAAGCCTGCCCCTCGGGCCAAATCTCCAGGACAAGCACTCAAGAAGCCTCTTTCACAAAAAGAATGGGGATGTCTGTGCAGTGCCCTTGGGGTGGTAGCTTGCTTTTCTGAGAACTGTCTCTCCAATTTTTGTGATCCCATGGGACACAAGAACACAAGCTTCCCTAGCCAGTAGAGCCAGATGATCAAGGGGTATCCCCTGGGTGGTAGCTGCAAAAATGGGGGTACCAGGCATTTGTCAAAGTTCCCCTCTAGGAGATACTGGCCCTCTAGAGTCTGACAAAGGGAGACAGCATCTAGATGGTGCCAGCCAGGGAAAAGAAGGAAAAATAGCAAGATGGCACCCACTGACTAGAGTGAAGCAGAGAGAGACCATGAAGATGGTGCCTGCCCGCCAGCTGGACTGTAGATGTGTGATAAAATTAGGTGTCTGTCCCTCAGGCCCTTGCTTTAAGATTAGCAAATGAGCCTCATTCACATAAAGTCTGGACACCTCTGGATCAGCTGCCTCTGTGCCGAGCACTGGTGCTGGTGAATAGTTCTTTAAGAGACACTTCTCAGTCTTGTAGGTGTTTTGGGGGCTCGTCTCTCAGGTGCAGATCTTTAAGTTGGGGTGCCCAACGTGGTGCTCATACCCTTTGCTCTTGAAGGAGAAGCTGTGGGTTTTAAGTTCCCTCGCAGATGTGGGACTTCATTCCAGGTGAAACTCTGTCTTAGCCTCGCCTACCTGCTTCCACATGGATCTTTTCTCCTTCACCTGATGCATAGGAATTGCTCAGCCAGCTTTTAGAACAACAGAGGCAGTTGTTCCATATGTAGCTACAGATTTGGGATGTTCTTGAGAGGAGGTGACCCAAGATCTTCCTGCACTGCCGTCCTGAACTGAAACCCCCCAAAGTCAGTATATAGTAGTCCCGCTCTATATCGCGGTTCACTTATCGCAGCCTCATTGTATCGCGGGATTTTTAAAAATATTATATTTAATTATTTATTGCGGATTTTTTGCTCCGTCGTCAGCAGCCGTCCGTCTCGAGAGACGATGGTGTAGCTTCTTAAGAGTCTATCTGCACCGCCGAGAATGGCTGTGCAGTCCGACTCGGGAGTGACACGGTATCTGTCTCCTCCCGTGTTGAATCGACATCTTGCGATGACGCTGGAGTGTCCTCTCCAGTGAAGCTGAAGCTACAGAGCCTGGGCAGGGTGATATGGAGGGTCTGCTGTTGCCCATGCAGCAGACCCCCCCCCCCGCTCTTCGCAGCTGAAGGGTCCAAGGGAACGACGGAGTCAATACAGCTTGGCTTCAGGTGCGCCGCAGGAGTTGCCGGTGTTGACTACAACGTCAAACCGCCTTAGGGACTCCGGCTCCGGATTTTCTGTCGGGGTTTACTCCCTTAGCCTTTCCCCTGAAGAGGTATGCCGCAAGGCAGCGGAGGTTTTTTGGAGTCAGAGTTTTCCTTCTCTGATGTGCCCTGACTGGAAGATCGAACCAGCGACACTTAGCTCGCAGGCCGACGCTCAATCCACTGAGCCAATTTTTTGCTATAACGCAGGATTTTGCGGTACTGTACTGTACTGTGCTCTTTAGAAATGCTTATAAAAAATTGCCCGGTATTCTAAAATTGCCAAAATAAGTATCATGACTAAATCTTGCTGATCATTGTAAAGTTTTCCCTTTTCCCATTTTTTTTACTCCATCCCCATTATAGCTAACTCTTTCCAGTAATAATGAAAAAGAGACAAAAGGAAAACCACATCTGTTAAATCAGTAGTCTTCAAGAGATTTTGCTCATGTAACTCCTAAAAAAATATCAAAAACCCACGTACCCCCGTTGACTTTTACATAGCCATCTAAAGATTTTTTTGAAAGGTTTTTTAAAAGATGGCATTTCCATAGTACTGCATCGGCATTTTAAAATAAAACTATTACATCACTTTTGAATGTACCCACTGAAATCAAAATGCCAGAGCAAATGTGATTCCTTCTGGAAGTATCCATTTGTGAACAAGCACATTTTTTTAAAAAACCTTGCATCATTTGTTTCTTTTCTTAAATCTCTCCCATGCTACTTCCATCATGTAAGAATAAGGTACTATTGGAGATTCATGTATCCATCGATTTCTATTACTCACAGCATCAATTTTATTTCTGTTTTTCATTTTTATAGGTTCTAGTGCTGACAGCCTTCTTCATACAAATATGTAGATGGAACTTGAAAGAGTTGTGTTAAATTGATGTCACCAAATTCTTTGAGTTTCTCCTGAGTTACATGCCAAATATAATGAGTTATCTATCATCAAAAAAGTATTATAAATGATCGATTAGCTGATGATTCCCTTAGGTACTTCTTCAAGAAACTGAAGAACTGGAAAACTTATGGCTTGCAAAAGGAGTTGTTATCCAATGATTACAATCATTCATTTTCTCAAATTTCTGGAAAGTCCTCCAAAGAGACTTCACTAAGATTCACTAAAGGACTCCCCATTACTATTTTACTTGGAAGCAGTTTGTTTAACCTAATCATGTTTGGGAAAATCAAAGCATTACAAATTCTAATAAACCTTTACATTCAACAATTTTTGATTAAAATTATTTTACTTATAATGTACATTGATATATTTTTATCCAAATCTTGGAGAAACTGCATCTTGGAGCTTCAGAGACCTGTGTATTGTGCCTTAATTAAAGAGGGGTGTGGTTGGATGGAGGTCAGGGATATTTTTTTATGCCTTATTATTGCTTTATAGACACCTCAACACATGGAACAGACTATGATAGAGAGTATACATGAGTACTAGAATGACTTGAGAGGTATATTCTTCCTGTATGAATTTACAAATTGACTTTCTTATTCATATGTCAATTTCAATAAAATTTTATAGTTCTTCATGCGCTACACAATTCTCTTCCAAATTTTTCTTATCAACATAGGTTTCTATTTATAGATGGGATTTCATCACATTTTTTAAACATAATGCTTCTCCTTACAAATTTATTGATTTTGAAGTATTTATTGTACTTTGCCACCTTACAAATCTAGTCTCTTAATTCTCATGGTTGTTTTTTTTTTTCAATTGATTTCCTTGGATTTTCTAGGTTAAAAATAATATTACATGCAAACACTAAAATAACTCCATTTACAATATTAAATATTGATGATGAAACAGAGTAACCTTGGTGCTTTATTAATTTTTATGGTTGTGCCTTCAGTATTCCACATATAATAAATAAATGAATGGATTTTTTCTTATAACTTGTTCCAAAGTTCATGATTTATTTTTTTAACTGCTTCCATAGTTTGACAAAATTTATAAGTCTCAAGTTTTAATGGAAAACCCCCCAACCACTAACATTATGCTACATATAATAATAATGTTTTGCTCTATATATTTATTAAATAATTGCTTTAGTGGTAAAAATCTATAATATCCTGGAATGCTATCTTTTATTGTTACATAGATTAAAACACTACCCAACACCATCAGTCTTCAGTACATGCAAATAGCTTTACACAGGTGTACACACACACACGCAAACACAAATACCATGGGTTTAGGACTAAATTTCAAAAGTAATCTCAGTAACTAGATAACATGAAAGAAATACATGTGCGATTAGCCACTTCCTATTGTTGAACTCGGCCTTCCAGATGGCTTACTTTGATTCTCAGCCAGGGATTCTCAGGGTCAGTAGACTTGTTCACCTTCACTTCTCCAAAAAAGGAATGGAAAATTCCCAGGAAGTTGGGAACCAAGCAGAGTTTCCATATGCTGTGTTCTGGTATCTAAACATGCACTTTGCTTTATTTATTTACTTTTTCATTCATTCACTCAAAATTTATTAATGCTTACCCCAAGCCCATGTGCTGCATAGCAGAGGCCAAAAAATAAAATAAAATAACACAATCTCCAAGATGCAGTTTCTCTATCTTGGATATTTCTGGATGCACTTTGAAATCGTGTTTCTCTGCTGCTTGCTTTTTTGTATTTCATTATACTTTTTATCTTGAGGTTATTGTAGTGTTACAGCAGTTTTAAAAAATAATACAGAGAGATCCCCTATATCATTTTCCTAGTTTCTCCCAATGGTAACATCTTGCAAAACTATTGTGTGATGACCCAACCAGGATATTAGCATTCATGCAGTCAAGATACAGAATAATTCCACCACCACAAGGACCCATAATATGCTCTTCTAGCCCCACCCCTAGGTGTCCTCACTTCTCTTCTACCACTAGCTGTCCCCACTTTACCTCTTGCAACCACTAATGTGTTCTCCATTTCCACGATTTTGTTTTTTCAGGAATGTTATATAAACATTCCTCTAAGCAGAGTGAGAGGAATAAGGAACACTGCCTTGTTCCGACTGGGTGAGCATAGAATCCAAGTTCCTCGTTTTGCCCCCGTTGACACTGATAAGTCTGTGTGTCTGGGGGGACCTCGTTACTGCTGGGTGTGAATGGCCATTCTGGCTCTTTGCTAAGCCTCCACTGGCAGCATCCTGGCTGGGAAGCCTAGGAGTGCCTCGTTATAGTGCCCCACATGGCCTCCACTGGCACTGCAAGGAGGGCACCTCTTGACTGCTTGGTGGTGGTGGAAGTCCTGACTTTCCTACAACGACGCCACTCTAGTGAGGAGGGGAAGGGACCCCTTGTCACTAGGGTGCATGTGAAAGTGAGACACAACCCTCACCCTTGTGGTCTCCATGGTGTGAAGGACCCATCTCTCTACTTGGCCTTCTCTGATTCCACTGGAGCAGAGCCACTGGGGTGCTCACTGGAGCTTCACAACAGGGGAAGTCTAGGCAGTCCTTGACCTCTGCCTGGTGTGGCTGAGGCTGGGCCACACTTTTTTCTGTGGTTGGCTAGAGTCGAGGACTTGCGTCATTGTCGTCTAAACATGTTCTATCTTGCTAGGCTGCTCTTTTCCTTTATCCTTTGGCTAGAGAGAGCAGTGTTTTGTTGTTTGGTGCTTTTTTGTTTGTTTGTTTGTTTCATTGGTGTTTTGGGGTTGTCAGCTTCTTCAGCTTTCAGTCTGAGATATGCGAAGAAAAAGAAAGCCCAAAGAACTCAGGGTCATGTCAGTCTTTGGATCTTGAGGTCCCGCACTGGTCTGCCTTTTTATCATGCCAATTTATGTTTGTTTTATATGTGACGTCCAGAGTTTTCAGTTGTACATAGCAGGAAGGCTAAGGAGAATTCTTATCTACGCCTTCCTGGAAACAGATTTGTCTGCGTTTGTGTGCATTCTTTCTTCTCTGTTGACAGATTTTTCCATCTTGATTCTATCAATCCAATTGTGATACTGCTCTTTATGTGTTAATGGTGTAGAAGCATGGTGAGCTCAGTTTATTCCATATCTCATGTCCCATGATGATTTTTATAAGACTTATAGAGAAAAACATAATGCAATTAAGCAAAAAAATCAATTAATCCAAGTTTTTAAATCATCCTTATCTACAGGGATATATGGGAGTAAGTCAACCACACCATGTGTTTGAGAATGAGGTATTGTCCTTCAAAATTATTCTCCAAAAGGCATCCAGAGTGATCTTGACACACCCCCTAACTTAAAACATTTTAATTGTTCTTATTGTTTTAAGGATAAACTGCTGGCTTTTGAACATGGTCTATTCAGCCTGGATGGTTCTGGTACTCACTTTAATAGCTTCTCCCCTCTCTGCTCCAGCCAGAGTGAATATTTATTTTTTTAAGCACAGTCTCTCTTTCCTCTGGGTCTGTACATATTGATCCCTCGTCTGGAATGTCATCACCCTGCTTCTACACCTCTTTTCACGTCTATTCATGGTCCTGGTCTCACCTCTGAAATCATTTTGACCAAAACTCTTACCTGAGCACTCCTCACCTGCCTCAAATCTGGATAACATCCCTCTTATGTATTGTCATAAAACATGGTGCTTTTTTCTTTTTTAATCATCTGTTTAAGACCAGAATGTTTGTAAGGATACAAGCAGAGTTCTATTTTATTCTTCTCTGTATCCCCATTATCCCTGTATCTGTCGTATCCTTTTTATCCCTACAGAGGGCCATGAAATTTTAGTTTTAAACTACTTGGATGCAAACACAGTCACCCATATTTCCGTGATGGGAAATCCAATTCTCTGATTGATTACATAACTTAGAGAAGGTCAGACACTGTCAGAGCTAGTAATAATTAGCAGAATTCTGATCTGAGGACTCTCACTTGATCCTTCGCACCACACCCTACTTTAAGGGATGAAATGGGACAAAGGTGGGGGACATGGTGAAATTTAATGTGTTGAAAGCATGCAGTTGCCAAAGTAGAATACTTGCAATTTTATTTATGCAAAGACTATTCAGAAAATAATCCAAATATTTTAATATGGGAACATGGAGGGGAAAATTATAGCTAAGTGGAATACCTCAGGGTGCAGTAGGTTAGACCACACAGATCATTAGAATGAATGCCAGGCAGTGTGGATATTTTGAACCAGGTTTTATGGAAACTACAGAAAGAAATCATTTAAATATATTCATTGGCTCCTTCACCTATTTATCAGATCTCTATTAGGTACTTCGAAAAATGTGATTGCTGTACAGTACTTGCCTTAAGGTTGCTTATTATGAAGTAGAGCTCTAATTATTATAAAGAAGTCAGAATGTGTGTCATGAATCAAGGATTGTGATTACTCCTGTTCTAAGCAACTGATATTAAATGAAAATAAAAATGAGGTGGGATGCATGATACACAGGATGCTATAGCTACTCAAAAATATTTACTTCTCCTTATGGAGGCGATGAGATTTGAATTGAGCTTGAAAGGTAGAATTAGAAATGCATGTAGTATTATGGAGTATGGAAAGTGCAGACTTGTGATGGGGACCAGAGATAGCTTGTATAAATGGAAAAGTAGGCGAAATCTATGAATATGTTGGGATTCAGGGGCCAGATTGTATTGGGGCTTGAACTGCAGGCTACAGAGATGGCCTTTGGTTGATTTTTGAGCTGGAGAGAGGCATGATCAGAGCCTTGTTATAGGAATCTTTACTTGGCACCTGTGGCCAGAAATAACTGAATGTGAAGTAACCTAGAAGTAGAGGTTGCAGGTATGATGGTAACAGAATCAATCAAGTCATAAAATTATGTTTTAAATTAGCATAGCAACAACGGACATGAAAAACAGCAACTGATAGAATCCACATTTCCAAACCCTCAAAGACCTAAAAATCTTATGGAAGGGAGGAGACGAGGGAAGGAAAATACCAAAGACAACTATGGCCTGAGACTTTACTCCTGACTTACTGCTCCTCATTGTAAGACCCAAAGGGAAACAAGTTTGTAAACAAACACCAAACTAGACTCAGAATCTTTCTTCCTTTCTGACTAAGGTTAGGTGTTTATGAGGTCCAACATGAGCATCTTTTCTCGTTCCTTAGGACAGACTAATATTCAGCAGATATGTATCAATACAGTTGTAAAAGTTGTTACAATATTGAAATACTAATGTACTGCTGCCCTGAGCCCCTTGAATGCCCCTTTACTGACCTGACCACTTTTCTAGGTTCACTGGCCTGTCCCGCAATCCAGCACCTGTAGAGGTCACATTTGGTGAATAAATGGGCATGCTTCTGAACCCTCCTTGATGCCACAGCTGATATCTGTTCTCATTCATGAATGATAGTGCCATTTTGGGCCATAACACTTTGAATATTACTCCCACCATGGATGATGTTTTCTCCCAGAAATTTCTCAAGTTCTTTAAGCAAATAGACTACCGGTGGGCCTACACATAGCTGAATCTCAGGGATAGATCTGCCTTTGGTTTAAGTTAAAACCCTGTTACACAGAAATTCATGGGATTTCATATTTAAATATTGATCAGTTGGTAATTTTAAAAGCTGTAATGCCCAGTGCTAATTACAGTACAAAAGATACATACTTTTATTCCTGCTGATGGGAATATAAAATATTATGACAATTGGCCAATGAGTTTGAAAAGTTAAAATTTTTAATGGATGAAAGATATAAAGGAACAACATGGCACTGTCCAGTGTGGCTCAGTTGGCTGGGCATCATCCCAGAAAGTGAAAGGTCACCAGCTCGATTCCAGGTCAGGGCACATACCAGGATTGTGGGTTTGGTTCCCAGTCAGGGCATGTATCAGAGGCAACCGATAGATGTTTCTCTTTCACATCGATGTTTTTCTCCCTCTCTTTCTTCCTCCCTTCCCCTCTCTTTAAAAAATAAATAAAAATAAAATCTTTTAAAAAACAATATAAGTGAAAGTTTATAATTTTAAAAAATTGAAATCAACCTAAACACCAAAAATTAAAAGAAATTTCAAACCAGAGTGGTTTAGCTTATAGTAAATTTTAATTTCTTCTTTATATGATTCTATGTTTTAGCTATTTTAGAAAGAATAAATAAAGATAATTCTAAAATCTCCAGAGGCCTCTCCCAAAAGTGCTTGCCCACAGAGTTTTAATTTTAAAAATCAGTATAATCTCACATTTCTCATCCAGACAATAAACACCTTAAGACAATTAGGAACCCAGAGTTTCCAATGGAGAAAGATTTGCCTAAGTATTCCATACCCGGCCAGGTTGTGTTTGTGTGTTAATGTATGGGTACATATGTGTGTATATGTGTGTGTGCACATATATTAATTCTTAACATATGACATTAACTTGGCTGAAGCATTCTCTTTTGGACAGTCTTTTGAGGGTTTTGTGTTTTGGTTTTTGATAGACTTATCCTAGTCCATCAGTAATCTCTTTTCTGATCTGAGCAGGTGTTTACGTTTACAACATGGTGTCCTGCAGCTAGGGTGCCATATTGTGCTGTGGCACCACACAGTTGCTCAGATCCACAATTTTCTCCCAGTCGTCTGTATTCCAGCCAAATGAGCTAAGCAATTGCACGGCGATTGGCAGGATGCTCGTTCATTACACACAGATTCGGATGTGCAGAATCCAGGGCAGTTACAAGTCTCCTCACCTAATTCATTGATGAAAATAGAAAACATTTTGACTGCCTAACTTAAAAAAGAAAAGAAAGAAAAGTCCTTGTATGTAGATCCTTGTCTTATACTTGTGAAAACTGGCTCGGCCTTGGAGAAATTGGTTCTCTGCTAGTGCAGTAGGTTCCTGTGCTCAAAATCCTAGCGTAACTATTTGTAGGAACAGATTCCTTATTCAGAACAAATCCATAAAGTTGAGAAAAAGAATAATATTGTAATAATAAAGAGCCTTTCTCTGAGGGCCCAGATGCATGCTTGGTATTCTACTTAGATTTACCAGGACCCAGGGCTTTTGAGTTGCACAACTTCTGGACCCCATTACAATCTACATGAATGAGCACCCTTGGAGCTGTGGAGGAACAGCCCTCAGGCAGCTGACGCACCTGGTCCTTTATGCAAGGAACAAAGGCTCTTAATATTTCTAGAGATCTTTAAAAAATTAATTTTAAATTTTGACTAGAAAAGAATTTTATGAAATGTAAGTTATCATATAACATAATATTAACTAAAATGGTCTTCTAAGGAGTTAATATTGAGTGGGTAGGATAGAGAGGATGAAGACTGTTGTATTTTACAAATTCCAACTGGTTGATGTTTTAATTTACTTCAGTCGAAGAATTGCCAGCTGAAGAATAATCTAATGTTAGCACAACATGATAACTTTAAGAATCACACTTCCAGTAATAGTAGCTGGTAACCGCCAAAATGTTTCTGAAAAGAGAAAGTGCTTATTTTAACAACAAAAGCAGCAATTAAGAAATAATATTGGGTTCATCCCCAGGAAGGAAACATTTCATATTAAAAAAAAAAAAAAAAAAAAACAGACCCTAACTGTTTACAATCACTTCTGAAACTTGTTCAAACCACAGTCTGTTTCGTCTTTTCAGCTTTTGCCTGGTTTTCGATGAGGAATTTTCCCCCTTGGGAATCAAAGAGGTTGATTACACCTCTCCCACTAGGGTTGTGCAATGCCTTTAAATAGTTCTAAAGTCTGTTTTCCATTATCATGATGAATTTCACAATATATTTCCAAATGTGCCTTTGTATATTTTTATCCAAAACACGGTTCCCCAGTCTTGTAAATTCTTGATTACTCTAAAGGTTTTGGAGAGTAATAGTGTAAGATGACTTCCCTCTTATGTATATTATTTTATTTTTTATGTATATTATTTTAAAATAAGTTATAAAATCTGTAGACATAATCTAACAGCGAATATGGAAGCCTTCTTTTTGACTTGCTTTTTAGAATGCTATTTATAGAATTATCGAATGTTAGCATTGGAAATGTCATACACATCATTAACTGTAACTTCTGTATTTCATAGGAAAAGAAAACAGAGTCGCTTGCCCATGACCCATAGATTGTTAGTGGTAGAGCCAAGATTGCAACTCGGTCTTCGGGACTCCAAGTCTCGTTTTCTGTTACTTCACCCTGTTATTTTCTCTGACTTCAGTCCTCCCTCCAGCTAAACGCACCTCCACCTTTCTGCAGAGCTTGTTTTCTCTTGCCCTCCTCTGATAGAGTGACTGCCGGCTCAGGCAATGGGATAGGTAACGGCTGTGTCCAATGACTGGAAGACTAAACTAACAAGAGCGTGTTGCTCACTGAAAGAGACAAGTGCTTTGGTTACATACAGTGTGATATGTGCCGGAGCAGAGGAAAGGATAACATACTCTGGGGGCACAGACATGGTGACTGACTTTGATGCTCTTCTATCACCTTAATTTCTGCTGCTTTGTTTCTAATTCTTTCTGCTATTTCTTTGCTTTCCTTGTGTTTCTCTGCCTTTGTTCTGTGTTCTTTCCCCCTCCACTGATTTGGAGTTTATGCATTGTGTTTTCCTTTTTTAGTTACGTGTATATTTTATGTGCAAATTTGAAGCTATGTCTTTCATTTCAGCTTTATCGTATTGATGTGTAGGAAAAGAAACGAGAACTTCACCTCCTTGCTGTTCTCACCCATCTCCCAGTTTCTTTCACATTTTAAACCTTTTTTCTTTATATTATACATAGATTTCATTTTCTTCCTTAGATCATATGTCCTTTATAACAAGGGACTTTATTTGACATTCATTTTCACAGTTATTTTAGCTAGATATTTAGCAATAGATTATATGTTCTGCTAGTTATTAATCTCAAGCAATTTATTAAGTGCCATTTTCCCCATACCTGAGTTCTTTATTTTATTTTTATAAATACTACTTTATTTCCAGAACCCATACACATCCCTGAATGTCTTTTTCTTCCCTCATATTTACCAATATCTTGCTCAGATATGGAATTTTGGATGCATAATATTTTCCCATGTAGCTGTACATCTTTTTCCATTCTTTCCTCTGAAATTTGTTTTTGTACAGGAGAAATGAAATATCAGTTTGATTTTACCATTTATAAGTATGTTGTTTTTCTTACCTAAATGCTTGTAATACTTTCCTTTATCCTGGGTGTGAATCACTTTTTATTAATTTTGCCTGGAATTTGATGAGGGTTTTTTTGTTGTTGTTGTTGTTCGTTTTGCTTTAAAGCTTCAGGTAAGGAATATATAACTGTTACTTCTCCTGGGTCTACTCAGTTATGTTGTTATGGAGTTTTATGATTCTTTTTACTGCACCATCCAATGACAACTTTAATATTGCTTTTATATTTTACATTTTCTTTTTCATTTGTGAATTTACCTTAGTCATTTTCTTCTGTAGGTGCTGACTTCTGTTTTAAAGGAGACCACGTTGTCTTGCATCTTCTTGAGCTGCAGAACTATTTACTGAACTTTTTCTAGAAAAAAATATTCAGTAATATGAATAATTCAATATTGATTCAATGTTTGATGCTCTGAAGTAATGTTCCCTTTCCTTCTGCTCAAGTATTTTCATATATCATCATAATTATTTTAAAAATGTTTCTCTCATTCCCAGATAGTTATAGATCTATCTAATTCTGGAATTTTCTACTATATATCATGGGAAAATGTTATCTTCTGTTTTTAAATAAAATCAAGAATTTTAGAAGCCTATTTTTTCCTAATAATTACATTATGTAATGAATCTTGTCTTTCAATTATGATTACTTATATTTTGAGCATGTTATAGTGGTTAAAACAAGGGCTTTTGTATCCAAGAAACTTCAGCTTGAGGCACAGCATAAGCAACAGTAAAGAACATGGTCTCTGAATCTAAATAATCTGGGTTCAAGTCCAAGCTCTTCCACTTACTCACTGTTTCACTTTGGCAGTAATTTAACCTCTTAGTTTTTTCATCTATAAAGTAAGATTAATATTATTAGTTACTTCATGGGCTCTTAAGATTCAAGAGATAATATTTATAAAATATTTAGAATAGTCTTTGGGATATGCATAAATATTTGCTTTAAATTCTGAGTCCAGCCTTCCTTTTAATTTTGTTGTAAACCTAAATAAATAAATAAAGTCTTTAAAAAATAAATAAGCCAGAGCTTATCTATGAACAAGTAGGCCTTAAACAAAAGACAATACAAAGAGGGAGTGTGCTAGCATTTAAAATATTTTACTTGCTAATTAAGAACAGGAGAAATGTAATTTTGAATTTTTGTCATAAAAATTCATCAGTAGATCAATGTTATGGTCTAAATAAAATTCTAGCTCTGTCACTTACTAATTGAGTAACTCTAGTCAAGTCATCACATCTCTTTAAGCCTCCATTTTCTCATCTTTAAAATGAAAATAATTAATGCATTCAGTAATAATAATAAATTATTACTATTGCTTATTAAAACTGACAATTAACTGAGGTAGTTTGCATAAGATGTCATGCGCATTACTTGGTTGCTATTGTTTTTAAATAAAATGCATACTTGCTACACTTAATTGACTTAACTGAGCATTGCAAGTCTCTTTATTCCACAATATCTCAATTATTGACTTAATTTTGAGTTCTTTTACAGATGCATAACTAGAGAGAGTAAGTTACAAATTCAAAGTCACATTATCAGTGCAAAGGGAGGCTATGAAGCAAAGTCAGTTAGAGCCTGTCTTTAATCTTCTTGTTTTTTCTCAAGTCTGGGAAAGCAGAGTCTTAGTTCTTTTTGCTTCAAAGGGCCTGATTTCCCATTAGTTGAATTATTTTCCTCAAGCCCTTTCCTTTCACCTGTCTTTTATCAAGTGCTTTGAACAGAAAGTAGGGGCTAAGTGCTTTTTGCATATCTACAGTTATTCTCCTCTGCTGGGAGAGGGTGCTCGGGGTGCACTGGAGGTGGAGCTACACAGGTTGGGGGGAAGGGGTGATGGAATATGGAGCATACCATATTATGAAGATTTTTATATGCATCCAGTATCATTCATTCCTTTTAGTCCCTTCATGTGCATTGCTATTTTTATTTTCCCACAAAAAAAGCCCAGACATAATACGCTGTGTCGTGCTGTAATTATAACTAATTGTGGGACAGAAGAGGCCACTTCGTAATCTGCAAATAAAAAACTACATCATTCTTTTTTAAAAATGTGGTTTCTGTCCTTGCTTGAATTATATGATTTTTACTACAAAAGCTGTCATTCAGTTTTTACCCCCAATGACTCTCAAAAATGTTTTTAACTACCAATTGATGCAACACATAAAACAGACTTCCTGGCCTGCCCACAGCTTGCCCATCAGGGACATACAAACCAGAAGGTGCGCCAGGAGGAATTAGCACTTGCCTTCAGTGTCCTGATGAAAATCACATCTCTCCTCCTGGAAGTACGTCCCCTGAAGACTGTATCTGCAAGGAGGGCTATCGGGCATCCGGCCAGACCTGTGAAGGTAAGTCTCCCCACATTGGCCAACAGGAAATATAAAAGTCGATCTCTTCAAGGGAAATGAGGCTGGTGTTTTCATCCAGTTCATTTAAAATGATCTTTACTCTTTCTTTCTCTAATTGGGGAGCAGGGTAGGGGGTAGTCTTTGCTCATATTAAGTAACATGTCTTATCACTGAACTCATCCATATCTTGCTCCAGAGAAAGGGGTTCTGAGCCAGGAGTAATATAACTATGAAACCAGAAAGATTTACTACTTGGGAAAAATCTAAAATGACTCTTAAGAGAAAAAAAAAAAAAGCCACAAATTTAACAACAAATTCATGTAACGAAACACCAAGTTTGGGCCCTGGTGATAGTTAAATTCGTTTAAAGAAAATATTTTTATAAGTAAAGTGTCTTAGTGTTATTCATGTCAAGATTTAATGACATTTAATTAGCCTATAACATGCATCGTAGAGAAGCTGTGGCTCTTAGGATTCCTGGCAGACACACTTTGCTGGCCTTACTTGTTCTTCATTTCATGCCACCTTACGTAAGAAGGAAAAGTAGCTAATGACATAGGAAGGTCAAGAACTAGAAAATCTTGTATCCATATATACATCAAAATAAATGTTTAAAGCATAAAATAATATTTGTTTTTAAGATTTAAGTGGAAGAGATACCTGACAGAAGTGAGATGTAAGGATCCTTCTTCCATATATGCACTTAGAAATTCAAATGTTGTAAATGGGGATACTGTGGGTAATTTAGCCAAATATATAAAATGTCCTCTTAACCCAAAATATGGAGGTGGGGGGATGCTTCACAGACAAAAGCTAACTTTGCTTTTTAATTCTATTTCTATAAATGTTAGTTGTCCACTGCCCTGCCTTGAAGCCTCCAGAAAATGGTTACTTTATCCAAAACACTTGCCACAACCATTTCAATGCAGCCTGTGGGGTCCGCTGTCACCCTGGATTTGACCTCGTGGGAAGCAGCATCTTCTTGTGTCAACCCAATGGTTTGTGGTCCGGGTCAGAGAGCTCATGCAAAGGTATGCAAAATGCCAATTCACATTGCTTATTGATTGTCTTGCTTGAGTTTCTTAATTTAAACTCTAATGGACCAGTAAGTTCTTTGTGTCTTTTGATTTCATAGACCACAGACCACAGAAAGAGAAAAAAATTATAGGAAGTTTGAAGTCAGAAGTACTAAGTTCAATTGACCACATCATTATGAACTATGCCCTTCATATTTCTTTTATGAACAAGCAAAGGAAGGGCCTGCCTGGGAAGACAATGGACAGGTTACCCCAAACCTCAGATTTTTCAGATTGATTTTAGAGATAGAGGAGAAGGGGGAGAGGAGAGAGAGAGAAAGAAACATCGCTTTGTTGCTCCACTTACTTATGCATTGGGTTGCTTCATTATGTGTCCTGACCAGAGACTGACCCCACAACCTTGGCATATTGGGACGATGCTCTAACCAACTGAGTTACTCTGCCAGGGCATGCAAACCTCAGATTTTAAGCAGCCAAAACTGGGTGCCAGGAGAAGTTTTGGGATTATCAGAGTGGGGACCTGCTGGGATTGCACAGCTTGGGGAACCACGCCAGTACCCTGCAGGAGGAGGAGTGAGCTACCTTATCCATCTCTAGCCGTCACTTGGAATAGCAGCATGCTGGAGAAAGCGGGAATTTGCTCAAGTCAAATCCCAAAGAACACAGTGAGGCCCATTGAAAAGGGGACAGTACCTCAGATAGAACCTAAGGATCCACATCAAATACAGGGAAATGACAAGCAGAATGGTGCCTCAGGTCACCTCCACCCTTGCCGTCTCTGTGACCAACCTTCCTTCTTCTTACAACTGTTGCACAGACTCCTCCTCGGGTTTCACAGGTAGGGCTGGAAGAGAAGCTATGTGAGAGAAGGAAGAGGGGAGCCAGACGAAGGACTTGAGAACCCCTGTCCGTGAAGCTTCTGAATACAGTATCCACCCCTACTTAGGGTTGCCAGGTGAAATACAGGACACGCCATTAAATATGAATTTTTGATAAACAGTAAATAATTTTTTAGTGTAAATCCCATACCAAATTTGGGTCCTACTTATACTAAAAATTAGTTGTTGAGTTTTGCGAAATTCAAATGTAACTGGATATCCTGATTTGTGTGTGTGTGTGTGTGTGTTGTTGTTGTTGTTTTCTGAATCTGCCGCCTACCCCCCACCTCATCCCCTCAGCCTCCTTTGGCAATACACTTTGCTCCTAGACCCCAAGTCTCCCAGTTCACTGGATTAGAGTAAGGATTCTGTCTTCTAGGCTTCTCTCGGCTCCAGCACCAAAAGGAAAGCCCACCTACTCACCACTGCAAGGTCATATGTGAACCCAGGAGATCCTCCACTCTTTATATTTATCAGCTACAAATCCTGAATGTGACTACTCACCATGAACTGTTTTTAGTTAATGTTTTAACTTCAGACCATCTTTTGTGGTTACTTTAGGTCTCTGAATTTGTAAGGCCACCATGTAGGCCTCCCCTGAGCTTGTCAGGTTAATAGGTGGCCCCTTTTCCCATGGATTTTCCTAAGATCTCTTCACTTTCACCCCTAAAAGCTACTACCTAACTTACCAGTTTACGAAGTTATGCTGATGAAAATACTTCCTTATTCAGATTCTTCATCTCACTCGTCATTAATGGATTTGGTTACTTGAGGTATTGTTCTATGAAACACATACCATATTTCATTAATTCTAAAACTCTTTCTTTCCACATTTGAATATCTCTAAAACTGAGATGCACCTTAACATCGTTGGCATTAAATTTCTTATGTTACTAAAATATTTCTTTATTAGTGGCACATAAAATTGTGTGCCTTACAATTGGGGTATCTGGGATTATATGAAAAATGGCAGATGTGTAGGGGTTCACTTCTGTTTCAGGTTGGGTATTTTGGAGTGATATTTTACAGATTTAATTTAAATCTAATTATAAGGACAGAGAGTAACTTTAGTTTATTTTTCTCTTGAAAACCTTTCTAACATTGAGGCTGAAATGAAAGACCAGTGTAAAATATAAAGCCTTTTATAAATTTAATGTTAAATCATTAATGTTTTGTAGCATTATATACTAATTAGTAGGCTTGATTCTTATTCCTCCTGTGCACTCTTCGTGAGGACTTTTACTATTTTTAAATTTTATCTTAATTATGCATTTCTCTACAAATTTGTAAGGATTCCCTTGTGGTTTCTCAATAATAACTAGCTATACCACATTACAGTATATTAAATTTTGTGATAGTATTTGTTCTGAGAAAAAGGTTTAAACAATAATGAGAATCATATATTTAATGTCAGATTTATTTTTAGTATACATACTACTAGAATTTTGAGATTGACAGTAAGTGTGTGTCTAGGGAAAATTAAATTAGTTTTTAAAATAAGAAACACCAGGTTTTTACATTGTCTACTACATAGTAGACTGTTCTCTAAAAGACTGGATTGCTATTTGCTAAAAAGAGTGGATAAATACTTAAAGATTGCTTTAACATGAATGCAAGTCAAGAAACATTTATTGCAGAGTTCTTCAGCTTGTTGCAATAAAAAATCTATAAGTTGAAACTAATGAGCATGTTCCAATTAAAAATGATAGTAAGTGGTCATTCTTGATTGAAAAGAGGTGTAAAATGTTTAAGACTAAACAGGAGATATTGCAGCCTTTGTTTTCCCTGAGGGGCAATAAAAATTTATTAAAACCAACATTTGAGAAACAATATAATTTGCATGTTATGAAACACCAACTCTCATTTACTGTCAGTGTACTTGAGAGATGTTGTAAATCCATTTTTTTCCCCTCAGGTTGAAAAGCCAGAGTGATTTAAGCAGTATATTTACCACATTAAGCAATGAATGTGGTTTTTTAGAGTTTATACATCTTTATCAAAGGAATTTATCTTAATCCATCCTTTAACCCCACTTGGCAACTGGCATTGTGCTACACGGGATGGACACACTCAGTGGAAGTCAGATGTGGAAGGCAAGAGATTTCTACCCCTTTGATGTACACACTCAATAAAGTTTCTCCTTACATAATTGACACAATAAAAATCAAGTGTGGAAGGCAAAAGGTTTCTACTCTGTTGTCATTAATAGTTGACTTTGTTTCAGACCATCCCAAGGACTGACAAGCTAGGATTTATGACTTAACCTTTCACATAATTCTTGAATTTTCTTTAAGGAGTAATCAATCCTAAACATATATTTAATGTGGCCAGTATTTATGCTCTGCTGACTAATATCACGAATAGATTCTATCAAACTGTGACTTTGGTTGACCATGCACTGAATATTTTACCACAACTTCCTTTTCTATTATTTTAAAGTTAAGCTTTCATCATAAATAAATGAGTGTAATATTTTAAAATGGCAAGTGCAGGAAACTAGAAGAAAAATACATATTACACAGAGTCCCAATAAAACTCTTGAGTCCAAATGATTTTTTTCAAAAATGTGTAGAGATTTCTATGTTGTCTTCTGGCTTTAGTATTGCAGTAGTACTGTCTGAGAGAGAAAACTGCTTTGTTCTTTTGTAGGGGTTGTTTTGGGTTTTTGTAGAATGTGTGATGCTTGTGGGGTTATATCTGTAAACTATTTAAATGATTATATGTGCCCGTCCTTTGGCATATTTAACAGAAATCCACTCTCTTTTCCTCTCCATTTTTCTGTTTATGACAGGGAGTCACATACCATCTGACTTAAAGGGTTCATTTCCATGGGTCTGTGCTACCCCCCACCTCTTCCTCTTTCTTCTCCATTGCCCTCCTCCTATTTTACCTTCCCCTCCCTACTCTTAGACTTCTGCTTCTTTCCCATCTTCCTTCTGTTCTCTCCTCTCTCTTCCTCTATTCCACTGACCTTTCCCCTTTTCCCTCCTTCTTTCTTCTCTTTCTTCTCCTCTCTCTTTATCCTTCTTTTCTTTCTCCTTATTTCTTCTCCTTCCCCTGATTGGAAATCCTGATTGCAGCAGGTCTAAGCTAGAACTAAAGAAAAGAAGTGTAGAAAGAGTATAAACTCTTTAGAGATGATTTTATCTAAAACTGTGCACGCGTGCGCACACACACACACACACACACACACAATAGATGGAAGACTCCAGTAGGGTACAGAAATTGATGTAGTTAAAGCTCTTAAGGGACTGATCTGGGAAGATAGAAAGCTGCAGTCAGAGAGTCGGATACTTGGGTTGGTGACAGCAAAGTCTAGTGGATAAGGCCACAGAGAGGAGGCTGAGAGAGGGTGAAGGATATGGTCATTGGAAAAGAGGAAGTGAAAAATATGACTCCAGGATACCAGAATAATCATCTATATAGATAATGAAATCACCAACTTGTGTGTGTGTGTGTGAGAGAGAGAGAGAGAAAGAGAGACAGAGACAGAGAGAGAAAGAATATGAATGAGAATAAGAATAAAATCTTCAAAGACTGGAAGTGGCCCAGAGGTCAGCAGACAATGGTGAGGGAAAAGGATGTTGGATATTAATGTGATGATACTTTGAGGAAGCTGGAGAGTTTTAGGATGATGGGAAACAAAATGGCCTGAGAAGGCAATAAAGAGCAAAGAAGACACCTCCCTTACCTCTAGGCCCTGCCTATAAGAGACAGTGAGATTTCAATCAGGATAAAAAAGTGAGAGAAAAGTTCAAAAGGGAAGTTTAGGATACGAGGGGATTTATTGGAGACTGATCATGTAAGTATTCCAGAGGACAGGTGCAAGAATTTGTGAGTTAACTTTGAATCAGAACTGCGCAGGGATGACCCTGGTAGATGTGTGGTGACTTTGGAGCCTTGGGCTTCCCAAGAGATTGTCATGAACAGGAACATAGGGCATTGTGGAAGTAACTGGTATGGACTCTAAAACACATTACGGGATTTTGATGGGCTGGATGGTGACGGAATCTTGCCAGGAGAGCTCAGAACACAGAATCATTTGGGAACCTACCGAAACAAGAGCAGTTCATGTGTTCTCTTGCAGCTTCTCTGATGTAGTGTTGAAAGTAGAAAATTAGAAGTAGCGACACTGGGAAGATGCAGGCTCCTCTGGACACCCCACGGCTCTTTCATGCTGGTGGTGTTAAGGCTGATGGATGGCAGGGGCATTTCCAGCATCCAGGGTTTAGTATATACCTTCCTGGCTGTCCTCTCATGGGGGTTTCAGAGCTGGCAGAGAAAGGAGCTCTGTCACCAGTTGTACCTACTCACTTCTCGGACCAGGGTAATGTGATCCTAGGTCACATGCTCTAGCCTTAAGCAGGGTTGGAGCACACACAAATCCCATGAGCTGAAAGAGGAGAGAAATTAACAAAGGAAAAGTACATGGATGCAGGGAAGAGGGAATTAGGAATAATGTATCGCTGCTGGTATCAAAGAGCCAAATAGCAATGTCTAAAGCCAATTAAGAGCTTACTTTTCTCTCATCTGAAAAAACAGAAGTAGACGATCCAGAGCTGATGTGAAAATGCCATTGTCATCAGAGACCCAAGTTTCTTTTATTTATTTGTTTTTTGTCCTACCATTGCAGTGCGTGATACTTACTCAGTAGTGACCTATACTTATACTGTAATGTGCTGGGGTACTATGTCTCATGTCTGTATATCAGGACAAAGAAGGAGAAGGAGCAGGAAGGCAAAAAAGTACTCTCTTAATTGAGCCAGTCCCCATTAAATAGCTTTTCCAGAAGTCCCACACAACTTCAGCTTATACCTCTTGGATGTCATTCCTTGCAGTGGAGGTGGGAAATTGTTATCTTCCCGCTGTGAATATTATTATGCTGAATAAAACTAGGAAGAATGGTTTTTGGGTGAGCAAGTAGCATTCTCTGCCACAGTGGCAAAAACACAAAGAAAACAATGTTAATGCTTAAGTTACGATCAGGATCATGAACTAGGATTTACAGTAAGTGTCTGGGAATAAAGGAGTGAAAAGGCTAAAAGGACAAGCGTTGTGGTCAGAGAGTAGAATGTTGGAATTTAAGATTGTAGAGGTTGGGAAGCTTTGCAGAGGATCATGAAAAGGCCCAGGACATACCTGTGAGATCTGAGAATGGAGTTACTCCTGAGCTTAGAATCTCTGTCCCCTTCCTTTTGTTGGCATATAGCCTGGAAACTCACAGCCAAGGGCCAGCTGAGAGCTGCAGGTACATCCTTTGTCAAGCACCCCCAATCTGTAGACGAGCCTCCTTAGAGACAGTTTAGGTGCCCACCTGTGGGCTGAACACAGAGATATTGCTTGGGCAATGTATTTGGTAAAACACAGGCTTTAATTGTCTATCACGAGCTCAGAAAATAATGGTATGTTATTTACTTCTTGCCACTTTAAGAAAAGGCCCTTCTCTTGCTTATACTGTGTCAGCATTTTTAAACTTACAATAATTATACTTTTGTCCTTAGTCAGTAAAATGTGATCTAATAGTTTTCATTTTATATAGTAAGAACATGCCCTCGTCTCCGCCAGCCCAGACATGGGCGCCTCAGCTGTTCCACGGGGGAAATGTCCTACAAGACAACCTGTTTGTTTACCTGCGATGAAGGATACAGACTGGAAGGAAGTGCGAGGCTTACCTGTCAAGGAAACGCCCAGTGGGATAGCCTAGAACCCCGGTGTGTGGGTAAGCTTTGGGAAGTCATGGTGCCTTTGGTGATTCGTTTCTCTTACTCTCTGATCCCCCCTGTTTTCTGTGAAGACCTAAAGCTAAAAATGGACTCATAATGACTATAAAGCCAAAACCACATATACAGATGCACAGAGATAGAAGCATGTAAATTACTATTTTGTTTTACCTGCCTCCACTGGTAAAAAGACTTCTACACCAGAATCCAATTTTCCGTCGCTGAAATTTACAACTTTAAATTTTGATGGATTAAAAAAGAAAAAAATGTGTTGTATAATTCCCTCACTTTGTTAAACACAATTTACTTTTACCTTGTTGATTAAAGGACAGAATTATGAACCAATGAATCTTAAGGTAGACCGTAAAAGTCTTATTTTCTGCCTTGTCCTCCACTAAGAGATGTGACATCTCACTACTGAAGTTGGGTCCAGAATTAATAAATTCAGTAGTGTTTTCATTTTTCATTATATACCGTAGATACAAATAACAATAATAATGTTGGTAATGAGATGATAACTACTATTTAGTGAAACTTTACTATGTGTCAGAGCACTAGCAGGTATGTAATGAATATTCAACTTCCAAAAAACAGAGAAGATGAACGATATGTATGGAATAAATTGAGAAGTGCCAGAACCTAAGATGGGAAAACTAGATCCTATACATATTCCAGTTGCTCCCAGATTGATTTAGAGCTTTATTCTGGCATAATCTAGTATTGGATTCATGGGTGATCACAAGGGAGTGTGTCACCAGGAGGGATATTGGTCATCTCAGGGGTTTCACTAACCGTCCAAGAGTTGAGCCTCACTGTGCATGCTCAGAAAAACTGATATTATACTGAGAAGAAATTAATCTCTCTGCTACAGAAGAATAAAATTTACTATTAAACAAAGATTCAGTTCATGAACAATGACGTGCCTACTGTCGCGAGTGCTGAAAGACGTTGGCCTGACAAGCATTGTGCAGGATAAAGGGAATGAAGCGCACAAATAACAGTCTCTCATTTCCCTGCAATAGAGCGCCAGTGCCCCACCTTTCAGAAGCCCAGAGGTGTCATCATTTCTCCCCCAAACTGTGGCAGGCAGCCAGCCAAACCTGGGACAATTTGTCAGCTAAGTTGCCACCAAGGATTCATTTTATCTGGAGTCAGAGAAGAAGTGAGATGTACCACCTCTGGAAAATGGAGCGCCAGAGTTCAGACAGCTGTTTGTGAAGGTAGGTATTCTAGGTTGATCAGATTAAAAACCAAATTCTGACGTGATGACGTATTGGTGCATTGTGGGACTGTCCTTCTTTGCAACTTTTGCTACGAACTCACGATAAAATGAAAGTGTTACCCCAGTATACACTGTCAGGATTTCTATTTCAAAATGGTGGATTTACAAAACCCAGTCACAACATGCCAGGCAGGGACAGAAGACATATAAAAATAAGGATAATATTGGAGCTGGAAATCAGCTAAGTATTAAATAATTTTCCAGAGAGAAAAGAGAAATGGCATGAAGCATCAGACACCCACATTTCACTTCTCTTTTACATCTCTAAATGCCGGAAGGAAATGGAGCGATGTCCAAAGAATATGGATAGAAAATGGATGTCAACTTTAAATTCCAAATCCAGTCAAGCTATTATATAATAAGAGCTTCGCTCTACAGTCACTACTGTGAATATGTGTAATTTTACCACTCCTAATTCAGTGTCTCTACTGCAGAGTTTCACACCGCACAAGATATCCTTGACTTGAATTTGTTGTTTGTCCTGACAGTACCTTTTTGCACTACTAATTCATTCCACTTGAGAGCCCTTGTTTTAAGATGTAGTTCCTTTCTGCCAGAAAACATTCCATTTTTTTCTGTTTATTTATTTCATTGAAAAACTAGTTATCAAGGCCCTTGTGTATGTCAGATATTATATAGCACAATGGGACAGGAAATACCCTGGCATTCAAAGTACTTAAATTCTTTTGGGGGAGACAATTAAGTTTCAAAACGGCATGTTGAGTTTTATGGTTAGGAAGGACAGAGCTGTGGGACCTTGTGGAGGGAGCACCTAAAGTGGTCCAAGGAGGGTCAGAGAGAGCTTTCTAAGGAGCTGAGAATTAAAGGAGAAGTAGTAGTTACACAGGTAAAGCGGGAAGAGGGCATCGATTCAGGCAAATGCAAGAACATACGCAAAGGTTGAAGAAAGATCATGGAGCCTTCATGGGACTGCAAGTATTCAACATGGAGATCCCAGTATGAGGTCTGTAAAGGTGAGGCTGAGGTGAGCAACTATCAATTTATCAAGATCCTAGCAGGCCATGCTGAGATAAATTATCCGGAAGGCAGTTGTACGTTCCGTCAATCAGGAATCGAGATGGAAAAGATGAGTCACACAGTATTAGTATATCTGTATCTCATTCTTAAATGACATAGAATTAATTTTCAACATATCTCTTGATTTGTGTATTTTCTGAGTCAGATGTGGAGGCTCCTCAAATCACCTGTCCTAGGGACATAGAGGCCAAGACTCAGGAACAGCAAGACTCTGCTAATATCACCTGGCAAATCCCAACAGCTGAAGACAACTCTGGGGAAAAGGTAAGGTTTATGCAAGTATTTGTGTCCTTTTTCAAATGGATTCTAAGAATACTATAAATGTGATTGATGTTGAAGATTTACTAATCCTCTAATGATAGCATTCTCTCTATATACACTCTACTGATCCATGACTCATTTGATAGAATAATGATCAGCTGTGAGTTTTTAATTAGAAGTTTAAAAATACAATGAACAAGATGTGTATTTGGCTACGAAAGTATTTTTTTTAATTCCTAAATTAAAAGACAAGTAGCAAACTGGAGGAAAATGCTTCAAACTTGTCAAAAGTTAGAATACTTATTACATAACATATTAATACAAATTTATTTTTATCATATAATTTTCAAATGGACTAAGAAGGTAAACATATAATACGAAAAGGAAAGACTATATCTATACCATGGGAACATATGAGAATCTAATCTTAGTGTGAGACATTAAGAAACTGCAAATTAAAAGAATGACCTGGTTATATAGTTTTGACTTACCAAAAAGCATGATATTTAAAATAGATTAGGGAACTTTGGGTGGAAACTTGGATACCAACACTATCAACTGTTTGACAATAGGAATGCAAATTATACTATGCTTTGGGAAAGAAATTTTGTGTTACCTACGATAAAATGTTAATGACTTTGAGGTTAGTATTTCTGTTCATGAAAATTTATTGTAAGGATATAATAAAAATATTTTAAGATTTTCTGTGTAAAACTGTTCATCCCCATGCTGTTTACAATAGTAAAATATGAGACCAATTTAAATGCCTTTCAACAGGTTTTTCTTCAGTTATATATTCATTCTGCGGAACATTATAGATGCAATTAAAAAGCCATCTTAACTTCTAAAGACTATGTAATAACATAAAAAATGTTTTAAGATAATTATGTTTTTTAAAAAAGGGAACAGCATTTCAGATTGTGCTCATGTTACAGACTATGCAAATAGAATAGTCTGGAAAGAAACGCACCAAAAGACTGCCAATTTTTTTTTTCCTTTTTTGCTATATATGAAATATTGTGTCATTTTAACTTTACTCTTACTATATAAATCAAAACAGAATAAGTGCACTATTGACATTAAGTTTAATTTTCAAACTATCATTTAACTCCAAAAGGTGTTGATCCGCGTTCATCCAGCTTTTACCCCACCTTACCTTTTCCCAATTGGAGATATTGCTATCACATACACAGCAACAGACTTATCCGGTAACCACGCCAGCTGCACTTTCCATATCAAGGTCATCGGTAAGTCTTCACATGACTTGGGTTGGTTTGTGAAAATAATCCTGTTCCTCCAGAACTTTGCTTCCTTATCTTCAACAATTCCCCTCCTACTGAGTGTTCCTACTGGCATTGAAACCTACATGCTCTTCAGCTGTCACTACTTGCCTTTGATTTTCTCCCATATGAGCCTTTTGGAAAGTTCCCAATGGTTGTCATCTTTTTTGGCTTAACAGTCATTTATTGTCCAAGTCATTCAAGCCTGGCTTCTATCTCATTCACTCATATAAACTACTTCCACCACGATCTCTAGAGTTACTTACCGTACTCCTAAGGCACACTTTTTAGTCCTTATTTTATATGCTGTTTCCTTAGATTTTACATTATTCGCTATAGTCTCCTTCTCAAAACTGGCTCCTTCCCAGGTAGTCTTTTCTGTTTTTCCCCAATTTTTCTCATTTATCCTTCTTTTTTGCTTTCCTAAGCTTCTCTTTCTCAGAACAACTCTCAAATATGGATCAGTCCCAGGGCTTTAGCCTTGGTTCTTTTTTTGTATGGTTTTCCTGGTGATTTTGATAACTGACAAGTCCCAGATTTCCATCTCCAGATCAGATCTCTCTTCTGAATTTCAAATCAATATATAAAACCATCTACTGAGCTTTTCCATGTGAATGTCTCACAGGCATTTCACATTCAGCCAACTATAATATATTTCTTAACTCAGAAAGTGGTACAACCAGCAACCTAGCCACGAAGCAAAAATCTGGAAGTCACCGTTGACTCTTCTTCCTTTATCACTAATACCCAATAAGTTTTCACATACTGGTTTCATCAACTTAGTGTCTCTGAAATCTGTTTCAGTCTCTCTATCCTCCCAACCACTATTATAGATCAGTCCTTTTGTATCTTATTTTTTAGTTTGATTTACTGTATCATCACCCAATTGATCTTTGTGCTTTCAGTCAAATTAGTAGATATTCAGTAGCTACCAAATATCAAGACCTAGTACGTGGAGAAGTAGGATATGCAGCCTTCTGCCATGGTCAAGAGCATCAACACTGAACCCAAACTGCTTGAGTCCATATCCAGCACTACTACTTACAGGCAATGTGACCAGCCACCTCTCTCTCAGTGTCTCAATTTCCCTGTCCAAAAATAGAGTTAATAAATATATTGCCTTATAGAGCTATTGTGAGCTTTTTAATTAAACTGTATACACCCCTTCTACTAGTGCCTAACCCATTAAGCTCTATATAAGTATTGACATTTTGTGACATTTTTCTCTGATATATTTTAATGTGTTTATTTTTCAATTCAACACATTAAATTTATTTTAAGAACTCTACATACATTCTTGAAATAATTAATATGTATAAAACTGGCTCCTTACTCCAGAAATTATAGTTTTTTTTGGCATAAGTCAATATAGAGTCAAGTAAAACCCAATCCAATTCATTTTATAGTACTGAGGGTTTTTCATTGCTTTTTTAATGTTTTAAACATGAACTTTACCAGTCGCATGAAAATATTTTGTATTTGCTTTTTATGGAAATGTGGTTCAAGAGTTTGCCATGTTTTAATTTTTCACAATGTCGAGTCAGCATGGAGAATGATAACATGTGTACTCAAGTGTCTAGCTAGACACTAGCTGAATTGTCAAATTATGAGAGAGGGGAAATGGGGAGAGGAAGCAGGAGAAGGAGGGAGTCCAGGAGCGGGAGAGAAGGATTGGGCGGGGGAATAGAAAGGCAGAGACAGACAGAAAATATTCCAAAGCCTGCATTTTCTTGTTTTCCTCGGATGACAGAGTGTTGGTGTCTTACTGATAAATGAGAGGAAGCAGAAATGTTGCTGAGCACTCCACAGAATGAATGTTGTCTCACATGCTTTGAAATGGCCCGTCTCTCCCTTTCGGAGACATAGCATCTGCTGGTGCCTCCACTTCTTTTGCCAGTGTCTTACCTAGTCTGACTGGTAGCACTCCTGTACCTGTGATTCAGCTTTAAAATGTTTGGCTAAAATCAGAGAAGTTTAAAAAATCTTGGAAATATCCATTTGCAGTGTCTTTGGGAAAATAATAAACACTGCCAGACTTTTCAATGTAACTGTGAACTGATTTGATTCAACAACCTCCAGCAGCACTGACCCCCTGTGAGCATTCCTCTACTCCTTTCTTCATTCAGCCACATTTTCTAAGCACCCAGGATGGGTCAAGTTCTGTGGAGATAACCATGTGCAAAAGAAACTACATCTCTGGTCAGCAAAGTATACAGTCTAGGAAGGTGAAATGCCAAGCAAGACAAAAAGCAAAAAACTGAACATTTATTCATGAGACTTAAAACAGAAGTCTATGTAGTCTCACGGTCACAGCTCATTTAATTTTAGAGTATGTGTCTTCGTATATTATAGATTAGAATACTCTAGACTTGATGCCTTGTAACTATAATTTATTAGCCTAAGGACCTCAAGTAAGCCCTTTAAATTTGCTAGTCTGAGATTCCTCATCTATAAAATTAGAAAAATAATTTGTCCAGTCTCCCTCAAAGGCATGTGATTATGGATATAAAAACATTTCAAACATGTAAAATCTATAATTACATTAAAATTACCTCCTGTATACCTTCTTTGTTGTTCTTTACTGACATCCTAAAAATTCTATCACATCCAATCAGAGCTTTGAAACCTGCTCAAAGCCCCCACTTCAACATGGATTACAATGCTCAGCAACACCGACACAATTCTTTAACTTCTGTGACTTTCAGCCCCTCTCCACTGCAGCCCCTGACTCCCGTGATCAAGCCACATCCTGTTCTTTGTTTTTAGCTAGAATTCACCAGCCTTAGAACTCTTAGACTCCAGTGTCGCAAATTCGGACGTAACCTCCGGGCATTTCGGCAATATCAATTCCTCACACCTAACATATTCTACAGCATGGCTCAGATCTCTGCTCATTGTTTCCTACATTTAGCCTCTCTTGATTCTTCCAATCAGAGGAGGATCATGGGAGTGATCCCAGTGCAATGACTAGATTAGTCATTTCTCTCCTTCTGCTTATCTGGGATGGTTCTCATCACTTTCAGATATATCAGCTCAACTACTGCTCATGGAACTCACAAATCAAATGCCCACTGCATCCATATTACCTTTCATACCACTGTGGCTACAGTGATTTTAGTAACGTGGTATTTCTTCTTTAAAAGGCAGAGGACAGTATGCAAGAACCAGCCTTTTGTTTTGATGTTGAGACCAGGGATAAAACGTAGCTCATCAGGAAGAGGCCCCAGGGTCAGCCTTGTGTCTAACAAGGTCAGGGTTCTTTGCCAGCACAAGCAGACATCAATTCTGTCTTGCAAACCCCTCACTGTTTTTTAATGTCAGTTGTGACTTCTTTCTCTGACTTCATGTCCTTTAGATGTAGAGCCACCGAGCATAGACAGGTGCAGATCCCCACCCCCAGTGCAGGCCTCGGAGAAGCAGCAGGCTGTGACCTGGGAGGAGCCTCAGTTCTCAGACAACTCAGGTGAGGATGCTGGCATTTTGTTCCCAGGGTGGTAACCCTAAGTAATATTTTATTTCAAAAAGCTTTTAAAAAGCACAAAAGAGAAATGTAAAGTAAATTATATCTGTCTTCATTGGACTGAATAATTATATAAGGTAATGTATTTTAATGCTTCTATAATTATAAGGGTGAACAAAAGTAGGTATACAGTTCATATGGAAAAAGATATGCAGGTTATGGTTGTTACAGGAGCTTTTTTAACCCAAAAGAATGTCAAAAATGCAACTGTAAACCTACTTTTGCCCACCCCTGTATATGTAATTTAACATTATTAATCCTGCCTACCCATGAGGATTCCCTCCATTGTGTATTCAATGTATATTCATTAACCTTTGCTAGGTGTTGTACTTGAAAGGGTCCTAATAAATTCATTGAGTCTCTAAGCTTACTTTGTCCTGAAGCATAAACTATGCCTTTTATTAGTATCTCTAATGCAGCTCCATGTATTCATACTCATTTCTTAAACATTTGCCAAAAAAACCTATAAAAGTTCACAGGAAAGCAGAAAAATGGGCAAATGCAATTGATGTTCCCTTTAAGATTTCAATAAAATCTAGTAAGCAACAATAAAAATGCAAATTTATTAGATTTCTTATTTAAATTTCCCATATTCAGATGGACTGACCTATTCAAAGAAAATCATTTATTTAGCAAGAATACCTTAATTTAATGAGATTTTAAGTCTGCTGTTGCTATGTTATAAATATTACATCTTTTATTTTCTACTCGTGGTCAAATCAACATAAATTGAATACCTCGCTGGTTTGTATGAATAAAAAGTAAAAATTCAAATAAAATAAGATGACTAGTAAAGTGACTGCAGACCAATAACCCCCAAATTGGATCCCTCTTTTCCTTCCTAGGAGCTGGATTGGTCATTTCCAGAAGTCATACACCAGGAGACCTTTTTCCTCAAGGGGAGACCGTGGTGCAGTATACGGCCACTGACCCTTCAGGCAATAACAGAACATGTGACATTCACATTGTCATTAAAGGTATTCTCTCCCTAAGTCTCCAAAAATCCAGTTGAGATTTGATGTATGTAATTGCTAATATAAAACACAGGAGGCTATGAGCAGTAGATTGTTAAAGTTAAAACACTGACAGATTTTATTTAGGTTTCTGATTATTATGACTTCACTGCATGATAAATAAAGAGGTCTTGAACATTTGATTAACATTTTCTCCAAAGGTACAAAGTAATGTCACGAGCGTATGTTGAATGCTTGAGGAGACAGGTTCTGCAAATGCATTTGCTACATAATGTCTAGGTTTCATTTTTAGTAAAGAATGCCAAAAATTACAACCCCAAATCAGAAATACTTTTAGCTTTTCGTGAAACATGCACAACCTTTCATTACACTTAGGTACAGCTTTTCAACTAAGCCTCCCTAGGGATCAGAAAGATTTATGATGGCAGTTACACTAGGAATATGGTGGACAGAAGGAATTCTTTTTACAATTCAGTTTAGACTCCTGGAATTTAATTTATTTTTCTTATACCACTGTATATGAGTAATGCATTTTTAAACACAGGTTCGCCCTGTGAGGTTCCATTTACACCTGTAAATGGGGATTTCGTATGTACTCAAGATACTGCCGGAGTTAACTGCACATTAAGTTGCTTGGATGGCTATGATTTCACAGAAGGGTCTATGGAGAAGTATTATTGTGCTTATGAAGAAGATATCTGGAAACCACCATATTCCACTGAATGGCCAGACTGTGCAAGTACGTTGTAATTTTTTTTTCCTCGACTTTGTTAGTATGTGTGCTTGTCTGCTTTTGTGTATACATTTCCAAGCATTTAAGGAGGAAGATTGCTTTCATTATAGGGGTGAGGTTTGGTGAGCAGAAAATGGTGCCATGAATTTGAAATATTTGTGGAGAAGAGAAATGTTCATTCCTCCATTTCAAATAGTACCCCCCCAGAATCTTGTCATTGACTGGATTGCTACAAGACAAGATCTGGTTTAAGGCAAAACCACCTGGACCCGCCCATTGTTATTTACCAGAAATATCTGAAGAGATTTGTCAGCAGGTTGTTTTTGACTTGTAAAATTGAACTTAAGGTATAATCTCATGGACTACAGAATAGGTAACATTTAAAGTAAGACCCAATATATGTGATGGAATGAGGGAGATCAGTCATGTATTCTTTAGATCTGATTTAGATTTAGAACTCTTCAGTAATCTTAAATATGCATTGTTACAAAAATAACCCAATATCTTTGTCTAGTGTAAATAACATTATCTGGAGTGAATACTTGATCCAGTACTGATGATGGAGTTTAAACACCAATGTCATGGAAAAAGAGTAAAACCCAGTTAATTGAGCTAATTTTTTTCCAAAATTGGGAAGTAATAGAAGCAATATCACTCGCCTCTATCATAGAATATCAGATGGTAGGATTTTAATGACAATGCTATTAGGAGACCTTATTTCTGAATACTTTGAGACATCTTGCTGAGTCTAATTTCTCCAAGGACAAATTTGTCTCTGTGAAATTACATTTTCAAGAAATATAATTTCACATAATAGAAAAAATTTAAATGTCTGTTGGTTGAAAATACCTAAACATATATGTTTTAAATTTAAATAAACATGAAATATAATATATTTGATCCAGCTATGATTTTTCCCAGGAATATAATGAAAACAATTTTTATCTTATTTTCTTAAACGACTGGAAGGTAAAGAAGAACTTACCTAAGCAAATCTGTCACCTGGTACCTGGGTCCAGAGCTTGTTTGGCTTGTATTTGATTTATTATGATTAATTAATGCCTAAAAATTTTCCTTTCCTGACATCCCTTGTTTTTATTACAATCTAACAAATCATATTAGAGTTTAAATGCTAAGTTACAGTTATTTTATGGAAGGTTAAATAGCTCTTTTAAAAACACTGACCAACTGAAGCTGTTTTTTCCATTTTCCAGTAAAACGTTTTGCAAACCATGGGTTCAAGTCCTTTGAGATGCTGTACAAAGCAACTCGTTGTGATGACACGGATCTGTTGAAAAAGTTTTCAGAAGCATTTGAGACGACCCTGGGGAAAATGGTATGTTGTTGGTACTCCTTCATTGTTTGTCGTATTTTAAAGGATGCTGCTGAGCTTTGCAGAGACTCTCTGGGTCTTATCCTAATGATTTCCTTCTTCTTTGTGATCCAGACTTGCTCCTAATATTTAGAATTATTCATAGGTATTATTCATAGGTATAACTCACTTCTGGAGTGAATTATAAGTAAATCTGTATTAAAAAGTTTTAAATTTTTTGAAACACTCTGAGTCACAAAGTCAGAGAAGCTTAGGGTCCCTGTGGCTTGAGAATGCCTGCTTTAGCATTTAAAGTATGACAAAAATGCCAGTGTAGACTGTATTTCTTTTATGATGAGCTAATTGAACATTTAAGGATTTTCTTTTTCATGCGTTTTTTGTGTAGGACTCTTTCAGTGGTTACAGAAAAGCAAAACAATATATTTAACTGTGTTGAGCATCTTGAAGGCCCCAGAAGTGCTCTCTACATAACTTGTGCTAACAGAGTGGGTAGCTTAGACTGTGGATCGATTCTGAAAGTAGATTGAGCAGTCATAACCGACTTGACGTAGACTGTGAGGGAAAGAGCAGTCAAGAGGGCAAGAGGACAGGAACATAGATGCAGGAGTGGGTACACGTGGTGGAAGTGTATGAAGAAGGATCATTTCTGACTTCCCTTTTACCAGTGAAAAATGATGTAGAATAATGATCTTAGAAAGGCTGGGGAGGAATTGTTGGAAGTTTAAGAAAAGATGGTATAAAAGAATTTTCGAGGAAAACATAAATGAATATACTAAAGAAATGTTGAGGGATTGGCAGTAAGCAGGGTTGTGTTTCTCTCAAGTTATAACTGACCACATAGGTGCAAGTGTGGAGAAAGCAGAGCTCTTAGTTTATTGTTTAACTCGACAAATACGTTGAGGAGGGTGCTTGCAAGGGAGGGGTTCACGTGGATGGACCATGGAATCTAAGATGGGTGACTGACGAAGTGAAGACATCGGGGGCTGGGGGCCATTGAAGAGGTGTTAGGATCGATGAGTTATAAAGGCTGAGGTCAAAGAACTGATGGATTCCTGGGAGGAGAAGAGGGTGCAGTTACTGGTAATGATGAGGTCCGAGGGTGTGACCTCAAGAGTAAGTGACGAAGTAAGGCTGGATGACAAGAGGCAGTGAGAAGCCAAGGGGATGGAAGAATCAGCTAGGTGGATGTAGAAATCACCAAGAATTAGAACAGGGGCAGTTACTGAATGTTCTTGCAATGGGGATGGGAGGGACTCAGAACGGAGGAAGGCTGCAGATGACAGCCACAGTTGGGGCAATGTGTACCTGCTTGATTGCCTACATTTCAGAACTGTGAGGCACAAGACGATGCACATTCTGAAAACAGCAGTGAGGAGTAAGGCAGACACCCTTCCACCTCCAGGCCCACCACTGACACACAGCACGATATACAGATGATGCGTTATAGACTTCTACGTCTCAAATCAATATCACCCCAATGCATTCATTAAAAAAAGGAAAGATAAGAAAACTGGAAAGTCAGGTTCCATGGAGAGCAAAGGTGAAGGGAACATAAAAGAGGAGGTTCAAAAATTGGTAGGAGATGTGCTGATGACTGACTGAGCTTCAGAGGGCACAGAGGCAGGTTTTGACTTGGGAGAGGGGTGGGGGCCAGGGTCAGAGAAAAAGGATCTAAAGAGATGTGAGCTAACAGTTCAGAGACAAGAGATATCCCAGGATTCCTGGGGCTTTTGTGGGAAGTGACATAAACAGAGAGAAGAGGCAGGAGAGGAATCCCCGTGGTTCACATGGAGTTAGAGGAGGGAGGGAAAGGGGTGGAACAGGGTCAGGCGTCTTTTTAAGAACAGGCAGAGCTCCAAGCACCCCTCCCTCCTACTGACGGAGACGTGAAGGCCAAGGCACACAGAGATGTGAATTGCTTTTTGTCCTCTTCATTTTTTTTTTATTCGCAGGTCCCGTCATTTTGTAGTGACGCTGACGACATCGACTGCAGACTGGAGGATTTGACCAAAAAATACTGCCTTGAATATAATTATGATTATGAAAATGGCTTTGCAATTGGTAATTAAATTATTTCATGTTGGTAGTTTGCAAGACTAATCTGCAAAATAAGAAAATAATTTTAGAAGAGTAGGACAAACTAGAAAAATGAACTTTTATTAATTTTCCCCTCAAGTTATTTTTAGATGATTGGATAATTTGATACTGTGCTTAATGATCTCTATGGGTATATTAAACTTGGGGTATCAAATAAATTATTGTGAACTCTTAGGTAAAACTCATCAGGATGATAAAAACTAAGAAAACCACATCAAGCAGCCACGATCTGGATCCATATAGTTGATCACAGTGATTCTGAGGGCATCTAAAAAGTCTCACCTATCCATGTTGCCTCCAGCATAAATAAATATATGTTGCCTTCAGAAACTATGCAGATATCTTGAATAATCTTCATAAAAGGATATCTGTTTATGTGCATCACGTTCATAAAGCTGATTTTTTTTTAGTGGAGCAAACCCTGAAGGGAAATAGGAATTGATCAAAATTCTGCCATTAACCACCCCCGCCCCAATTTATCTCGAAAGCTAATTAACTATCAAGTCAAAGGTAGAATGGTTGAAATGCCTATGTATCTCCATAAAGACTTTCCTTTCTACTTTTAGTGTAATTATTGGTCATCTAAATTCAATACAAAGTGTCTAAAAAGTATGAGATTACAGATGAAATTCTCTATGCAGTGCATATGGGTCATTGAAGCAGGAGTCAAGGGTACTGGAGATGTGGCTTAACCTTTGAAGCTACATGCTGATAAAGATGCAACTGCAGAACCCTTTGTTTCTCTGCCCCAAATGCCCAGGACCAGGTGGCTGGGGGGCAGCTAATCGGCTAGATTACTCTTACGATGACTTCTTGGACTCTGTGCAAGAAACCCCCACGGGTGCCGGCAAAGCCAGATCTTCACGGATTAAGAGAAGTGCCCCATTAACTGACCACAAAGTTAAGTTAATTTTTAACATCACAGGTAAGGACAAACTGTCTATGTGGAAGAATAATATTATGTGAAATTCTTGATTGCAGACCTACTTTTCAAATCTCTGTCGGTTATCATTAGGAAATAAATGACCCTGGAACTGAAAATTAGGGAGGGCACGGTCCCTTGGGTCTTGTGATTTTTTTGCAATTTAATATCAGAGATGTCTGTTATAGTTCTGACAGCAATAAACACCCCGCTTTGTATTCATCTTGCCATGATGAACTAAGGCACACTTTTAAAAAACAAGAATACACAAGAATTTAATGCACTGTAATGAAGAACTCTGCAGAAAGGTGATTCAGATCCAGTAGAAAGCATTAAAACGATTGTGCTGTTCTTAATATTACCTATGTACTCATTGCTTAGTAAGTAGTGGTTGGGCTTAAGTTTATTTCTCCTGGAAGACCTTTTATATGCCGTTTCTTTTAGGTAAAAACCAAGTATGAATGAGTCCCTGAAATATCGTGTGTGTGTGTTATGTTTTATTTTGTCTTTGTTTTTATCTTAGCTAGTGTGCCTTTACCTGATGAAAGAAATGATACCATTGAATTGAAAAACCAGCAACGACTCATAAATACCTTGGAAACTATCACAAATCAATTGAAAAGGACCCTTGACAAGGAGCCCCTGTATTCCTTTCAGCTTGCATCTGAAATACTTGTAGCTGATAGCAACTCGTTAGAGACAGAAAAGGCTTTCCTCTTCTGCAGACCAGGCTCGGTGCTCAGAGGCCGCATGTGTGGTAAGACTTTGCCCTGCAATCATAAATAGTTGCTACAGGTCTGGTCAGGAGGCTCCGTTGGTTGGAGTGTCATCCCATACACTGGAAGGTTGTGGGTTCAATTCCTGGTCAGGATATGTACAGAAAGCAACCAATCAATGTTTCTCTCTCTCCCTTCCTTCCTCTCTCTCTAAAAATCAATAAACTTATCCTCAGGTGAGAATTAAAAACATATGTGTGTGTGTGTGTGTGTATACACACACATACATATTAATATATATATGTATTTTATATATGTATATACATATATTGCATTAAATGAGATGAGTAAATCCATTTTACAATTATAATGGGATATTGAAGTAAAACATACATTTTGCTATTGTTGTGTGGTTGTTACTAATATTTTGTCTCAAAGGTCTAAATAACCACTATTGATTAGGACAAGAAAACTGTTTTAGATGAGGAATTCCAATCCTAGTTCTATTCAACGATCTTTAGACTTCACAGCTTTCAGGAGCAGCCCCGATAACTAATAGTTTTTGACCACTTCTCTGTGCTGGCTTAACAAGATGAAACCTCTCATGTTTAATGCTGTTTAGCAGCTCTGTGACGTGCCATTGTGATGAAGCACATTGTACAGATGAGAAAAACTGAAGCCAGTGAGGCTAAGAACTTACCCAGTAAGTCTAAATCCATTAAGATAATAGATGCTGTTGCTGAGATTGCCACTCAGGCAGCCAACACCAAATTCACACAGCACGAAATTAATCATATTAAAGTGTACCGTTCAGGGGTACACTGATAATGTTGTTGAACCATCACCTCCATCATAGTTCCCAAACATTTTCATTACCCCCCAAAAGGAGACCCTGCACCCATTAAGCAGTCACTCCCCAATCTACTTCCCCCAGCCCCTTAACTTCTAACTCCTATTCTAAGCTGCAATGATCTAGTTCCATTACAGCCTGTTCCCCAAATAAGTCACCATGTATAAATAGCAGATCTCCTCTAACCAAACTCTTTACACTCAACTGAACCAGATGATATGCATCTTCGTTTCATCTCTCTGTAGGTGAGGGATCTTGTATCCCGGTCAGAAAATGTTCCTCAACAGTTTATAGTGCTATCCCCAGAACTCACTTGGGTTTTTCATAGTGAGATCAGTTTAGCCCAACAAAAGCACTAAAATTGTCATTCTGAGCCTGCTCCTGTTTCCTTGTGAGAAAAGATCAGGAATCGCCTTAAGCAGCATTCCACATTTCTCTCGTGTGGTCTTCAGACTACCCGGGCCAACATCACCTGAAGTACTTGCTGCAATGCATTGCGACCCAGGCCCCACCCAGAACGAATGTATCTGGCATTTGGGGGGGGGGGGGGCAGAGCGTTAGAATCTGCATTTTAGTTAGTTCCTAGGATATTCTTACACACTCGAACACCTCAGAATCACCTCACTACTAATTTCAAGCATCCTCTCTATAATAATGCTACCTTTGCTAGGAGCCTTTCATGTTCCACTTTGGTCTCAGAAGTTCGGAATCACTCCAAGCCTGGCCAATAGTACACCAAATCTTTGAGGAAGGAAGGTCCTCAAATTAGCCTTTTTCCTTGAGGCTGTGGCTCTGAGGATGCCTCACACTTGGCTTCAGTGAACAGGAATTCTTGCAGGCAGAGACAAGGGTCTACCTAACTCACCTGTTTTAGGCTCACCCCTTTGCCTCTTTTTGTCTCTAGAAGTGACGCTGTCTAATGGACAAGCGTTCCATTTCATCGGAGGAACAGCAGAACGTTTCTCAATATCTCAGAGCCTCAAATTAACCTAAACGTTCATAGTTTTATCCTGTTCGGCAGCCTTTTCTTGGTTAGCTGTGTGTTTTTCCCCTGCACGATCAGGCTTATCCAAGCTTTCACACACGCTCTGAAGTCCCCATGATATAAACCCTGAGATGGGCAAACAAGAGTTTGCATTTTCTCAAAAACAAATCTGCTGTTTGTTTCTAGGACTGCATTTCTGGAAGGTTTATCCTGGGAGTAAACCTCCGGCAGACTACCTGGAAGCAGGCTTTATTACCGCCCCCCCCCTTTAAGAAGAAAGGAAGCTGAGGGTGCCCTTGCTGTTGTTTACCATGGTCTGTGTTTCCTGTTTGTTTTCTCTTCAGTCAAATGCCCTCTGGGAACCTATTATTCCCTGGAACGGTTTGGCTGTGAAAGCTGTTTGATGGGATCTTATCAAGATGAAGAAGGGCAACTGGAGTGCAAACTCTGTCCAGCGGGGACCTACACCGAATATCTCCACTCGAGAGACAGCTCGGAATGTAAAGGTAGAGGCCACCTGCACAGCGTGCACACCAGAAGCCTGAATTTTGTCTCCAGTGATGGAGTCTAGATGATAAGTAGGATGAAATGAGAGCATCACCGAAAGCCACTGCATTTCTTTACCTTTTCTTTCTTTCAATTATAAAATATTACCTGAGTATTTCCCATATTTGAAAGAAGTCCATTTATCTTTGTTTGGGGAACATTCTGTTGCTCTAAGTCAAACTCCACTGTCAATAATTCCAATCCACATTCACCAACTAGCCTGGATTTTTTCACTGAATCTCATGTTATTTGGTGGGAAGGATTTTCATAACACTTAGCCATCATTAAGTTGCTTTTTTGTTAGAACAGTATTTGGCTTGATGAGAGCAATTCTCTATTTACTTGGAAATTTATAACTACAGAGACAACGTGCGTGTATTCTTGCTACTAAATATAATAGTCGGTATTTTCAAAATATTTTACTGTTATTCTCAAGAAACACTTTTGAAGGAAACATTCTCTTTCCTAATCAAAGTTATAGCAAGACACACCTAAAAGAAGGACCTTCAAAACCGGGCCTCCTTGCTGTTGTTGCAAATGCGCGTGTGAATGCTCATTGGCAAAGAGAAACTCAAGAGCAGTCCTGGGTGGTTGGAAGTGCCCTTTCTGTGGAAGACAAGGGCAAAAGGGAAGGACAGCACACTTGGGTCAGGGACTCTGGCCCTGACTCCTCTACTCCAAAACCGTTGCAATGAATTTTAGAGAGTTGCTTAATTGACCTCCCTGGGCCTGATGCTAAGAATCTCTTTACTTTCTACTCCTCCAGCCCTCCAATGAAATAATGACTGTAGGTAGGAGGAGGTAGGAGGGTCAGTTTGTAAATAGAGTGACCAAGGTGCCAGCTTAGTTATGAGGCTCTAGCCCAATTTGGGGTTTTGTGTCTGTCAAGAGCACCGTGTACAAGCTGAGAACTTGTACAAGAACCGGTTCCCCCATGCTAACTTGTTCTTCGGATAGTGACATTCTGAGATGCAGATTTCTAATTTCACTCAAAAACTACTTACTGACACTTCTATGTATTAAGCACTGTGCTGGGTAATAACAGAAGTAACTGGAAACAAGTCAAAAACTTGCTAGTATACACAAGCATGAGTGTTTCAATACTATGTCTATGCTTGGAGTTCATGTCCTTCATTCTGTCCTGAATAAATTAAAATGCAGACAACCCTATCCGGCACAGTGCTAGTTTCTTTATAGCTTAATGTCATCATTATTAACCACATTACATTTTTCTCTCCAGCTTTTTGTAAACAAGGCACCTACTCATCGAATGGGCTTGAGACTTGTGAATCGTGTCCACTGGGAAGTTATCAGCCAGACTCTGGTGCCCGGAGCTGCCTCCCGTGTCCAAAAAACACTTCAACCGTGAAAAGAGGAGCCGTGGACATTTCTGCTTGTGGAGGTTATCAAAGCCTTACTCACTGATATTTCTTCAAACCTGCTAGGTTCTATGCATGGAGAGGTGGCATATTTTCAGCAAAACCGTATGTCTGCTGTATGCAATGAATGTAAATAACTGCCTCTTCATAGAGTGTTTCCTTTTATTCAGCCAGCCAATACTTAAGTGAAAACTAGGAATGAAGTTAAGGTCAGCCTATTACCAGAAGTTCCAAAAAGGGCAACTACTTTGCAAAATCAAACTGGATTAAAAATTTAAAGTTGTAGTCCTCACTCTGCTAAATCATAGAACAAAAGCAGCATGCCTGGTTGCAAGATGACTTTTTTTTTAAATTGTGTATTCTCATTCTCTACAACCTTATTTAAAAACATAAGGTCTGTGGCAATCTAAAAATTAAAAAGCTATTCCCTTATTGAATAAGTGATATTTTTAAGAAGCCAATCTGCTGGTTCCCTGTTTCTCTCAAGCTACATACACACACAGACACACACCCTTCCACCCTAATTGCATATCAGTTATATATACATCTGCATTTAATTAGAGACCAATATTCCTAGAAAACGTCTGCTTAGGACTTTTGGGTGTAGTAGCGGGCAGGGAAGTGTCCAGCATTGCATCTTGGGAAATGTAGTCCTCATAAATGGAGTGCTACAGGGAAAATATACTACAGTATTTTTTTATATATATTCCATCTGTTAAAATTATCTTAGTCTGGTAGGATGAGAGCAGATGAAAGTCTGTTAGACCTGAGGAATTGGACAAGTAGTATTTGTCAACCTAATGTTTCAATGAAGAGCTGAAAATTTAACTAGGACCTAATTGAAACTCATAAACTATGTCTGTTGTGTAATACCAGCTTTGGAATTGTTTTTATTCGAAGTCAAACAAGGTTTCACATTATGGTTGAAATAGATCTATCAGAGACTCTTGTTTTGGCACTATACAAACTGATTTGGGGAGAAAGTCGGCAGTAAAAGTTTCTCTCTCTCTTTATCCAACCACAAAAGCAACTAGGATTTTTACAGTAAAACAAGTTTGAATTCGACAGTTTTTTTTTCCTTTAGCTTTCCAAGTAAGCCCTAGGGCTTGTCTAATACCAAATTATTTCAATTAAATAATTGTAATTTTCAGAAAGTCTCCGAACTTCTGGTAACTGGCCTATTTATCCTCATATTCCTAGCACAAGTGTAACCACATTCTGTTTGTCATGAGTGAAAATTGGAAATAACAGAACTCAACACTCTTCCCTATGGTGCTGGAAAAACACCATTTTACTTTAAACTTAAATTTGTATGAGTTTTTAAATGGTCCCTTATACATTTTTTTCTTCGTTTTCAATATACTCTTTTCTTTCTTTTTTTCTTTCTTTCTCTCTCTACTTCCCTCCCTCCCTCTTTCTTTCCTTTTTCTTTATTTGCTCTCTTTCTGCTTTGATTTATGGGCATGTTGGACAGTTTATCTTATTTTTTCCTAAGATACTACATTTTACATTCTTTAGCATGTTGAACTTAAAATATCTTTCATCAATATAGCGATTATATTTAAGTATATTACTATGTTAAAGTAATATTACATGCTTTATACATTTCATCTTTTATCACTTTTTTATTAAATTTCTTTTACCACTTCTTAGGCTATTAAATATCCTTAGGTCTGTGATTACAGATCAGGAATCTGAATTGTTTTTTTAATGATTCTTAGCTGAAGAATAAGCCTCCTACATGTGATTTTTTGGGTGATGGTGTTGTTTACATATGGTCCCACAGGAGCAGGAAGAGGATGGTGACATTTCTGACCCACATCCTCTAGGATGAAGTTCAAAGAGACTCAGAATGAGTCTTTGACCTCTGACCTTGTCCTAGGAAACCCATTTAAAAGGCAAAACCTACCTGGCTCCAGGGCTATATGCATTGTCCTTAACACTATCAGGGACAGACCTTTGGGTCACACTTTTCTCTGATCATTTCATTGCTTTATTTTTATGTTATTCTGTTTTAATATCACTTTTGGCATACTTAGAATTTTTTCTCTCTCTTCAGTAGAAGAGATGAGGCAGATTTTGTTTCATTTTCTTGACTCAGAAACTAGTTTCTTTGGCCAAGATTCAAAATGAAACTTTCTCCTTTCTTTTCTTATGCCATTAATCCATTAGAAACTGCATAGGTATATGTATATATGTATGTGTGCATGTGTGTTTAATGCTGTATTATGTACTAGATAGTGCTATTATTGTACATAATAATACCTGTCTGTCCCTGGAATGTAATTTAAACTAATTCTCACATAAAAATTTATTTTACACTTTCTGTGCCCAAAAGTAAAGTATAAACAATACAACATCTTCGCTGTTTTGAGATGCCAACTGGCTTATTGACTTTTAATCTTAAAGTTTTATTACTATTATATCTTAGTATAATTTTTGACATTCTCTAAGTTTTTAAGGCCATAGTCCTTTCTTTTAGGGTGAGATTGTACTGAAAACAATTATATGTAAAAATAAAAAGTTTAATTTACTATAACATCTTGGGTTTTAATGACAGAATTTATATTTTTACCAGTGAAAGATTTGTACTTTCAATTAGCTACTTTAATTAGTTGTTTAGAAGATACTTTTTCTAAACAGGCAATTATTTTTGGAAACTTGAGATTCAGAAAACCCATTATGAACTCAACAAGTTTATACGTACTATGTTTATGCAAAGCCCTCTCTAGAACTCTGAGATTTAGCAACAAAGAGTAGATTAATTTATCCTTGGTGAGAAAAGATACTCATAGTTTAGAACTTTTCATAACCCTGGCTGGTGTGGCTCAGTGGATTGAGTACTGGCCTGTGAACCAAAGGGTTGCCAGTTCAATTCCCAGTCAGAGCACATGTGTGGATTGCAGGCCAGACCCCTGATTGGGGGTGTGCGAGAGGCAACCACACGTTGATGTTTCTCTCCTTCTCTTTCTCCCTCCCTCCCTCTCTCTAAAAATAAATAAAATATTTTAAAAATCAATTAATTAAATAAAACTATTTATGAATGTAACAAATATAGCCACAAGAAATATTTTCTTCTAATAGGCATTCTTATTTATATTTTCTGCCATCACTCGATTTGACTCCTTTTTGTTCATTGGGTATGTAAACAACTCTTATACAAAAGATTTGGCTGGCTTTTTCTACTTAAGAACTTTAATCTAACCATCTTTTGATTATCACAACCACTTTATTGCTTATGTATTGTTGACTGTCATACCAACAAAAAAGAGATACTTTACTTGAAGTATCCTGCTCCCTCGAGCCTCAGGTGCATCTCTATTGTAACCATATTGCTAATTATTCCTGTTGTATTAACTTTTATAACCAAAAAACCAAAACCTAAATAAGTAGGTTGATATCCTAAATAGCTACAATCTATGTTCCATCTTCTATACTTAAATTTATGCAGACAAGTCTTCATAATTTTAGTAGTTTTCTGTTTATAATGGCTTAAGGACTCACACAAATGTTACCAGTTCACACAGGAAAGAACACACTCCACCTGAATGCATGTTTGGGTCCCAGTCTAAAACCCCAACCCAAGGAATCAGTCATCAATGATCTATCCGTCTGTCCCTCTGCCAAATGCAACCAAAATGTTTTGGAGAAAAATTAGGCACATATTATGTTTGAGGCTATTTTCTTATTTGGCTAATATTCTACCAATTATTGGTGAGAGTTTCAGATTTGGTTAACAATATTCAAATTTTTCTTCAATGTTGTATACAAAAAGCATGTCTAAGACAAAATGACATTAAAAGGTTTAAAAATAAAAGACCCACACGCACACATATGACAAATATAGAAAAGAAATAAGAAAATTTCTGATAGACATTTTTTAAAAAATAACTTTAGCCATGACTGGTGTGGCCCAGTGGGTTTGGCATAGTTCCCACAAACCTAAAGGTCATGGGTTCAATTCCTGGTAAGGGCATGTGCCTGGGTTGCAGGCTAGGACCCCAGTCGGGAGCATGCAAGAGGCAACCAATCAATGTTTTTCTCCCTCTCTTTCTTTCTCCCTTCCCCTCACTCAAAAATAAATAAATAAAATCTTTTAAAAAATTTTAAATAAAATAAAAAAGCGAATTTATTCATCATCAAAATGCAAATTAAAATAACAGTACAAATCTATTTTCACCTTCAAATCAGAAAAAAAATCTAATAATCATAATGCTGATGAGCATGCAATAAGAAGAGAATTTTCATACACTGCTCATGGAACTGTAAATTGGAACATTTTTTTAATGATTTGGCATTGTGTATTAATAGCTTTAAATTTTTCATGACGTTAGATCTAACTAGTCACCTCAAATTCAACTGTAATCCCAAGGAAATAACTGGAGCTATATACAAAATTTATGTAGAAAATTTTATGTCAGCATTACTTATAATAGCAACAAATAGGATCAATTTAAATGTGCAGTAGTAGAAGACGTTAGATCAATTATGGTCTGTCAATGGAATTAATATTTTTCATTTATTCAAAACCATGTTACTTATTAATTTGGGGAATGATTTTGGAAATTATTTGGGAAATGCTCATGATACAATGTTAAGTAGAAAAATCAGAATACAATATTATATGGCCAATTTGAATTTTTATTGAATTTATGTCTGTTAAAGACAGGAAGGAAAAACAAAACATTTATCTCAGTGAATAAAGTGATCTGGGTATTAAATATGCACAAGAGAACTTATTAGCAATTCAGTGGCCTTCTTACAACCAAAGATTATTTCATGTCTTTTAAATATAGGCCGTGTTACTTCAGTGCACAAATAGCTTGTTTTTACCTTTGCAGTACCTTGTCCACTAGGAGAATTCTCTCGATCTGGGTTAAAGCCCTGTTACTCTTGTCCTCAAGACTACTACCAACCTGATGCAGGGAAGTCCTTCTGCTTAGCTTGTCCCTTCTACGGAACTACAACCTTCACTGGTGCCACGTCCATCACAGATTGCTCCAGTAAGATGATGTATTTTATATCTATATAGCCCTGTGTTGGAGATCTTAGCTTATCTCTGTGGTAGCTGCAATTCTGAATATTAACAGTCTCAGTGATTTTGGGGTATCTAGACTTGTTAAATTGTCCCCTCGATGTCTTTTTGATGACAGTGACTCAAAGATTCTTAATTTGGGAATGGTGAACTAAATAACTTCCAATTTCTAAGAGTCCAGAATTAAATGACATATCCCATCCATCTCTCTGTTTTCTTTTTTAATATTACTAAAACTAAATATGTGTGGTTTTGCCTACTCTGAGAACCAGAATCTTGACCATAGTATTTAAATAGTCTATGTATTGGCAATATCTACCACATAATAATATGTTCCTCTAATATTTTCCCATTAATTGTATTAGGTTTTGGCTCAACTTTCTCGGCAGCAGAGGAAAGCATAGTGCCCCGTACTTCTCCTGGGCATATCAAAAACAAGTATGAAGTCAGCAGTCAGGCAAGTCTATTTTCTACCTATAAAGTTTTCTCTAGTGGAATGTTTGGAAAACAATTTGTCATTATACATGCCACACAAAGGAAAATCACCAGAGTTGAAACTTTAACTAATCAAGACTCATAAATACTATCGATGAATAATTATATCTACTTATGAATTCTAATAATAACTTTCCAAAAATTCATCATCAGAAGTTCTAAGTACCAAAAGTGGAATTTTTTTTCCAAGCAATGTCTGGCATAGAGAATATGTATATATAGAAAGGCTTTTTTATTGTTTTGTTTTGTTTTTAATAGAGGAAAGGAGGGAGGGAGGAAAGAGAGAGAGAAACATTGATTTGTTGTTCCTGGTTAGTTCTGTATGCGCCCTGACCAGAGATGAAACCAGCAACCTTGGCATGGGAGGATGACACTCTAACCAACTGAGCCACCTGGCCAGGGCAGGTCATGGGGAGCCTTTTGATTCACTAATAATTAACTTACCATAAGCATAACTGATCATTTGAGTTAAGGTTATTAGCCAAAGGCCTTTTCTGATTGGCAGGAAGAGTTACTCAAGTTCCATGAAAATTATTTCAAATTATTTTATCTGCAGGAAAAAACAAAAAATTATGTATTGGAGTAAAGCGTGAGTTTTAAAAAAAAATAAGCATAACTCTATGATAAACTCTTTGGCTTTAAGTATTTCTAAGGGAGATAATGAAGTTTTATTTCTTATTTCAACTTCCTATGGCCTCATCCAAACATACCGATTTGTAAGGGCTTCATAAGTCATATTTGAAACTAAGCTTAGCGGACACAGATTTCCTAAGGACTTCTAGAGCTGTAACTATCAACCCTGGAGACATATTAGAATCCACTAGTCAACTTTTTTAACTCATAATGCACAGATTCCACTCCCAAGAGATCCTGATTTAGCTGGTCTGGGTTAGGATTCTGCCCTTAATATACTTTTAAAACACCTGAGTGGATGCTAATGTGCAACCAGCATTAGGAAACACTGCTTGGTTTTAGCAGAACAGCATTCAAGAACCAGACGTATTGCCCCTGGCTGGCACCAATGTATATGCAGGCGGCAGTCCCATTAGATTGAGGGAACTCACCTGAAAACAGGAACCGGTATCGAATGTTGCAAACCTTCTAACTCCCTAGTCAAGATTACTTTGAAATGAATGGAGCATTTTGTCTGACAGATTTCTTTTCTGTCACTGGCAGGTTTTCCATGAATGCTTTTTAAACCCCTGTCACAATAGCGGAACCTGCCAACAACTTGGGCATGGCTATGTCTGTCTCTGTCCACCTGGATATACAGGTAACATAGAGGAATGCAGATATCAATGTGTTTTTCCTGTGAAATCATTGCAACTTGCAGTATCAAACTTTGGAACATTAAAAATAAACCCTGTAAGGTACATCAGGCTATATCGATGCACAAAAATTTGGTTGAACAAGATAAACCAATAGGTGAGAAAAGGTATATATATCTTACAGATGAGAGTTTTCTCTGCACATTTGGAAGAAGAATAAAGAATTGTCTTTTGGGCGAAAAAGTCACATGATATGTTACAATTTAAATTGGAATACAGTTCCAGAGGTCATGTCCAAGGTTTTATTCTAACACAAATTAAATGCCTGACATTCAACACAGAACAGATTGTCCAGCGTAAACATTTTTAAACAAACTCCAGTTTCCCTCCTTTGCTTCACACTAGTGGACGTTCTTGTTGCTTTGTTTCTATCTTTCTGAAAGTTGTGCTTAGAAACACAGTATGATTTTGGACTTGATGATGATATAGGAATTGTGTAAGAATTATGTTTTCTTGCAGTTTGGTTCACATTCTGATTCAGTTCTGTAACATAATTTTTGAGGAGAAATAAACTGCATCTTAAAATTACAATTTATTTACAGTCATTTCCTGTTTTCTTCTAGAAATTAAGTATTTGCATTTTTCTGAATTTTGTGCAACCAACATGAAATATTTCTGAGAAAAATAATATTTAAATAAAAGAATTCACCACAAAATAAGCAAAAGGAAAGTTAGGAGACAAAATATAGCCCAAGGCTCTCAAGAATATTGGTATTCTACTTATTATAGCTTGCTCGTGTGTGTGTGTTTTAATTTTAATTTTAATTTTTTAATTCCTGACATTCCATAAGAAATAATGGATCCTTTTCTAGCATTTTACAGATGAGTGGTGCTTGAGAAAGGGTATAATATAGGAGAGTGGTTCTCAAATATTGATATGCATCAGAATCCTCTGGAGGGCTTGTTAAAACAGATTGTTCATCCCTGCCCCAGAATTTATGATTCAGTAGGTCTGGGAAAAATCTGAGAATGTGAGTTTCTACCAAGTCCAAGTGGTACTGTTGCTATTGATCCAGGGACCACACTTTGAGACCCCGTGATACAGAGAAGAACATGGGTTCCAGCAGAGCTAGACCATAGGTAGCCTGTTTGCATCCTCTAGGAAGATGCCAACACACCCTAGGGCACCTGGCATGTGAGCTGAGTGAGATAGGGTAGGGTTTGTCCCCACTTCCACCCCTCAGCCGAGTGACCTTGGTAGCAAGTATATTTGACTTTATGTTTTCTACCTTGGAATTAACCAAATTCCTGGCTCCATTTTATGCCTCCAGGTCTCCCTCCCACCTCCTCCCTCTACATACACTTCCAATTTGGGGTATTTTTAAAGGATATCTTAAATCTGTTTAAAAAGAGGCAGTACCTTTATTAAATAACTATCTACATGGTAGTACTTAATGAATATTGGCTTTTTCTTTACACCACCATTCCCCATAAATTCAGATTATTGGGATAATTACCTTTTAATGTGTATGACTCTGTTTCTGGTAATCTCTCTCTCTGATTGTCCTTCAGTGTTTGGTTTACATTTTAGGCTTAAAGTGTGAAATAGACATCGATGAATGCAGCTCACTGCCCTGCCTCAACAATGGAGTTTGTAAAGACCGGGTAGGGGAATTCATTTGTGAATGTCCGTCTGGTTACACAGGTAAGGGGAAAGCTTCTTGTTTTCACAATATAAACCTTGGAATCCTTAAAGTGTCATTGCTGAAAATTAAGACCACAATGACATATCACCTCACACCTGTTAGAATGGCTGTTATCAAAAGAAAGGTAACAGTGTGGGTGAGGATGTGGAGAAAGGGGAACCCTAGTGCACTGTTGGTGGGAATGCAGACTGGTGCAGCCGCCATGGAAAACAGTATGGAGATTCCTCAAAAAGTAAAAAAATAGAAATACCACATGATCCAGTAATTCCATTTTGGGGTACCCAAAGGAAATGAAGTAACTATGCCAAAGAGAAAGCTGCAGCCCTGTGTTCATTGCAGCATGATTCCCAAGAGCCAAACTATGGAAACAAACTAAGTGCATATCAAGGGTTGGAGGAATAAAGTAAGTGTGATAGATATGGATACAGATATTATTCAGCCATAAATAAAAGGAAATCCTGTCATTTGCAACAACATGGATGAAACTCACGGGCATTATGCTAAGTGAGATAAGCCAGACAGAGAAAGATATATACTATGTGATCTCACTTCTGTGGAAACTTACAAAGCCAAACTCAGTCTGGCTCTCCAACTGCCCCCATTGCTGGTCCAAGCACCTTGGGCGGCTGGAGAAGCAGCGGCATCCAGTCAGCCCAGGTTTGCAAAGGCTCTTAGGGAGCACGGAGGCTGGCAGGCATGCACCCACCCCACAGCCGCAGCCCAAGAAGAAAGTCAGCTCTGCCTAGGGGGCAGCAAAAAGGAGATTGGCAAGGTTGTCAGCTAAACATGCTCCTGCAAAAGTGGAAACAAAGCCCAAAAAGGCGACAGGAAAGGATAAATCTGCAAACAAAAAAGTGCAGACAGGGGGGAAAAGGGGAGCAAAGGGAAAACAGGCTGAAATGGCTAACCAGGACACTAAAGAGCTACCTGCGGAAAATGAGGAGAGCCCTGCCCAGTGTGGCTCAGTCTGTTGGGTGTCCTCCCACAAAGTGAAAGGCTGCCAGTTTGATTCCCGGCCAGGACTTGTACGAGAGGCAATCAATCAATATTTCTCTGTCACATCAATGTTTCTCTCCCTCTCCTTCTCCCTCCGTTGTCCTCTCTTTAAAAGTAAATAAATAAAATCTTTAAAAATGAGAAGAGTCCAGCTCTGGATGAAGCAGGAGAGAAGGAAGCCAAGTCTGATTAATAGCATATACCCTGCCTTCTCAGTGGTCCCTGTCTCCCTTCTTGTACAATCCAGAGGAATACTTTTATCAATTATGTTGTAAATGCAAGTTTTTTAGTAGCTCTAGAAACAATTTTTTTTGATGTAAATGCTTTTTTTAAGAGGTGAAATCATTTGCTTTTTTTTTTTCCCAGAACCACTAAATAGTGGGATATTGAACGTGGGAGGCTTTGATTGTCTTGGATGTCAGCTTAACAGTCCATAGCTGGAGGCAGTTTTGACAGCCTAGAGTACAAAGCATGCTAAAGGGCAGTTTGGAGTCAGCTGAGCATTTACTGTGTCTTGAACATTTTAAATCACTTCTATTCTCATGTTTTTTGGTAGAACCGTTTCCTGAAGAAAACCACTCCTTGATCTTGGCATTCCCTGTCAGAATTTTGTGCAGTGTCTTTGGTGTGATAGTCCAGCTTTCCTAGTAACTTTGTTAGTGTACTGTGAAAGGTTGAAAATATGGTTATGTAGTAGATATGATATTAAATTGTGACGTAGTGGAGCTTTGATATAACAGCATGTCAACATTTGAAGATATTGATACGTCATCTATCAAGGAAAATTAGCCTCCAAATTTTAAGCTGGAAAGTCACTGAAATAACTGTTTAGAAAAAAATCACAACCGCATAACTACGGGTTTTTGGTACATATGTTAAGAATCGTGTACAAATTGAAATGTCTGTGTCCTTATCCTCAAAATAAGCAATGAAATCTCAATTATGAAAGAGAAAAAAGCGCTAGACTCACCAAAACAGAGAATAGGATGGTGGCAGCCAGCTCGTGGACAGGTGTATTCAGGCTATATTGTTTGAGGGTGTAAACAGGCAACGAGTAGATAAATAAGTCATATTAAAGACTCAAGAAAAAACTCAAAAAAGGGGTGAACAGCTAGCAAACAAACAATATGATTAAAAAAATTTAAACAAAATTGCACTTATCTTCTTAAGTAAAAAATGACTAGATAGTCATGGTTGTCATTTTCCATGGCATGTTGAAAATATCAAATTTCTTGCTAGAAAAATTTTATAGTTCACGGGATAGAAGAAAACATTTTATTTTGATGCATTTGGCAAAAAGAAAAAATTTTAGGAACACGTTAGCCATGATTTCCAGTTGTTCTGCTTTATACCTGAACAACTTGCTTATAAAGTATTAGTCTTAAGTTCTTCCAGCTCAAATAGTGTACGATTCTTTGCAGGTCGGCTCTGTGAAGAAAATGTAAATGAGTGTGCCTCCAGTCCTTGTTTAAATAAAGGAGTCTGCATGGATGGGTTGGCTGGCTATCACTGCGGGTGTGTGAAAGGATACATAGGTAGGTTGTTTCCATTCTCCCTACATTGTCTTAACGCCCTGCAAAGCACCACAAATGATCACATTTACTGACATTACGTATGTTAATGTTAATTTTCTTATTTTTGAGGCAATTCTCACTAAGCTATTCAGAGGTAAAAGGGGTCACATTTGCAACTGACCACTAAACAGTTAAGAAAAAAATATACTTGTGTGTGTGCTTTGTGTATTTGTAAAGAGAGACAAAGACACACAGGGAGAGAAGGCAAGAGTTTTTATGGTAAGACAGGCAGACATTCAAGAAGGAACTAGAGATAAATCATATAAGATTAGATGGCAAATGGATGCTAACTAATATGGTTAAATATATATATATATATATTTTTAATTGATGAAAAGGAAGTCCAATGAAAAGAAAATGGACAATAAAGAAAAAAATAAAGATCAAAGAAACAGAGGAAAATTTTGAAGTAAACTGTAGTTTTATTTTTAACATCATCTCAATCAGATGTCCATAACTAATGTTAGTTTCAGAAAGACATAAGGTAAAAAGAGTAGATTATCAAAAATGCAGTCCTAAAATGACTTAGAGAAGCCAGAACTCATAAAGAATGGCTCTCATACCAGTTTGGTAGGCCAGCTGCAGCCTTGGTTTAGAAGCAGAATCCTCCAAGAAGCCAACACTTGGATCATGGTTCTCCAAAGGGATTAACATTGGGGCTCTTTCTCGTCCTCCCCCTTCCCCAGGTCTGCACTGTGAAACAGAAGTTGATGAGTGCCAGTCAAGCCCATGCTTAAATAACGCAGTCTGTGAAGACCAGGTTGGGAGGTTCTTGTGCAAATGCCGCCCTGGATTTTGGGGTACCCGGTGTGAAAAGAACATCGATGAGTGTCTCAGTCAACCATGCAAAAATGGAGCTACCTGTAAAGATGGTGTCAATAGCTTCAGGTAAAAGACTAAGTCTGGGTCTTTCCACTCTTTTTATTTACTTAACTCTTCAGTCACTCTGTAGTCTTTATGGAGTATTATTTGGAGTTGCAACTCAGCCATTCCCAAATTCTAGCCCAGCGATAGGCTACAGTAGAATCTCCCCACCACTTGAGGTTCTGATTCACTAAGCCTAGTATAGAGTCTATAATTTTAAAATAGGCAAACTATGTGGTTTAAATTCACCAATGATTGTGGTGCACAGCCGGAATTGGAAACTGCTGTTCTATACAGTCATGCCTCAGTATCCATGGGGAATTCGTTCCAGGACCCCTGCAGATACCAAAATCCATGGTTGCTGAAGTCCCTTCTATAAAATGGCCCAGTACTTGCATATAACCTGCGTACATCCTCCCATATACTTTAAATGGTTTGTAGATTACAATACCTATTACAATGTAAATGCTATGTAAATACGTAGTTGCTATACAATATTCCATCAGTTACCGCGGGTATTACGTTCTAGCCACCCCCTGTGATAAGTGAAAATCTGTGAAGTAGGAACCTTACATTTATTTTAGTATTTATATATATTTTAAGGCTTTATAAACCATTCCCACACTCTTATAAACCATTCCCAGTCCCTTATTAACCTTTCCCACTCCCTTATTGACCTTTTCCACACTTTTATAAACACTACTATGTTCTTAAACATATTCTACACTCTTAAACCTACGTAACTTTAACAACATACGTATACAGTACCGCAAAATCCCACAATATAGCAAAAAATCCATGATAAATAATTAAATAGAATATTTTTTAAAATCCCGCGATACAGTGAGGCCACGATAAGTGAACCACAACATGGAGAGGGACTCCTGTACTCTATTGTTGAGGGGTGATGACATGAAAAAAGGTACAGATGCCACCAACAACCATCGAATGCCTAATGACACAGGACACCTCAGTCACAGCGTAACATTTTTTAAAGAATATTTTCAATTTCCAGTTTGAGTCTGCAAAGGCAGAACCCATGGATACGGAGGGCCAGTGTACTAGGGAAGGCATAAAAGGGGAGACAGTTACACAAGGAGCTCATGCAGAAGCATAGACAAAACTCATTTTTACCTGTGTTATATTTCAGCTGGGATTTTTGCACTAGATAAACTCAGAAGGCACTGTGCCATCACACTGTGCCAGTCTGCATTCTGTGTCCATGGTTTTCAAACATTATTTTTAGTTGAGTAACCCTTGGTCCAAAAGAAATCTGATATGAATATAAACAAATAGAATAATAAAAAGCTAAGCTCTTATTCCTTGTGGTTGAAAATAGTAGTGGAGAAAAGACTTTGTCTTCCTGAGGCAGCTCTTAGGGTGTTAGTAGAATACAGTTTGAAAGCCAACACTTTTCTTACCACTGTCAAATCTGCCCTGTCCCATCCCCTTCCTTTTGCAGGATCTGTGGTTTCTGCAGCACAAAACACAGACCAGTCTTGCTTGCAAAATATTAGAAAACTCGATTGTCCTCAACATGTCACTGGTTCTATAAGACAAAAGCAAAAAAATAAAAATCTACCCCAGTTGCAACATGTTCCAGTCTCCTTCGGGTTCAGTCCCCTTTCATTACGACCTCCAACAAATAACCAGGGCACTGTCTGAAAGAAATAGGAAGCCAATTCTGCCAGTGAGGCTTCCTTTCGATAAGAAAATGTTCTTATCAGAGCATAGCATCATCTTTTCATAGGCTTTTTACATCTTCCGCATGTAACACCTAACCACAGACGATGCGAAACTTCCAGTTGAACAGCAGAGTTGCAAGTTCTCCCCGGGTCCAAAACAACTGACAAATACCAGATTTGTCTAAATCCTAACTGGAGGAAAGGTGATGGCAAATTCTTCTAATTCAGAAGGAATGTTAGTTGTCACCAAAGTAAACTTATTTCATAGACAAGGTTATTGGGTTGCTATAATGATATTGAACAAGGGACGATAAAGATAAGTGAAATTCCAACTAAAATAGACATCGCCAAATGCAGAGAACTCAGTAAAGATTCCCCCAATTTCAACTGAGATTTTCTTTTAAACCTCCAAATATCATTTATTCACATTAGTCACCTTTAGGCCAATATCAAAGAGGTCCCCATATGAGTGTGCTAGTTACAATATTCGTCGTCGGCAGCCGTCCGTCTCGAGAGACGATGGTGTAGCTTCTTAAAAGTCTATCTGCACCGCCGAGAATGGCTGTGCAGTCCGACTCGGGAGTGACACGGTATCTGTCTCCTCCCGTGTTGAATCGACATCTTGCGATGACGCTGGAGTGTCCTCTCCAGTGGAGCTGAAGCTACAGAGCCTGGGCAGGGTGATATGGAGGGTCTGCTGTTGCCCATGCAGCAGACCCCACCTCTCTTCGCAGCTGAAGGATCCAAGGGAAAGACGGAGTCAATACAGCTTGGCTTCAGGTGCGCCGCAGGAGTTGCCGGTGTTGACTACAACGTCAAACCGCCTTAGGGACTCCGGCTCCGGATTTTCTGTCGGGGTTTACTCCCCTAGCCTTTTCCCTGAAGAGGTATGCCGCAAGGCAGCGGAGGTTTTTTGGAGTCAGAGTTTTCCTTCTCTGATGTGCCCTGACTGGAAGATCGAACCAGCGACACTTAGCTCGCAGGCCGGCGCTCAATCCACTGAGCCAAACCAGCCAGGGTAGTTACAATATTAACTGCCATTTATTTGACAAGCCCTTTAAATCGGAAAATAATTTAGAGATACAGAAAATTACAAAGAATAATAAAAGTCAGGTACTCATCATAGTAATTATCAAACCTTAACATTTTTTTCTGTATTTGATTCACATATTTTGTTTTACAGAATAAGTTCTAAAGACAGATTTGGAGTTCTTCTAGTATCTGCCCACCCCACCCCACACATTTCTTCTTCCCCAGTGCTACCACATCCTAAACTTTGTGTATATCTTTTTCATTCAGACTTATATTTTACTACATATAAGACTCCATAGACCATATATAGTATTGTTTCACATGTTACATAAATGGTATAATACTGTTTAAATCCTTTTGTGATTTTTTAAAAATCAACATTACTTATTATTGAGGTTGATCCATTTGGCTTTAGTTTATTCATTTCAACTGCTGATTAGTATTCCACTGCATGCTTATACTGTGGTTTATTTTCCCATTCCCTGCTCCATAAACACTTAGAATTATATGACTGTGAACATTTGTTACATGTGTTTGTGTGCACCTGTGCCATAATTTCCTAGAATGCATGACAAAAAATGGGTAGACAGAGCTCTGGGAATGCAGCCCCTCAACTTCCCTTGACATTGTGAAATTGTGTTCTGCTTACTATATGAGGTTTCCCATTTCACAATGCCCTTGTCAGTATATGGTATTATCAGCTGTATTTTCCATTCTGATTGGTCTGAATGGTTTGTTTTGTTGTATACAACAGACATTGTATGGTGTACTGATTAAGAACAACGCACTAGATTATGTTCAAAATCCTACTCCACCATTTAGTAACAAGAGGGCTTTAGCAAATTAGCCTCTCTCGGTCACAGTTTACTCATCTGTAAAATGAGAATAATTGGCATAAAAATTGGTATAAGAATTGATTAATATAAGTAAAGCTTGTAGAATAGCATATGAACTTTTTATTTTATTTTTTTCCCCTAACAATTTTATGGGGAGAGAAACTCCCAATACATGAATAATACTTTCCCTTGACTAGAACTACCTTCTACTCTGTTTTTGCTACTATGATATTTCAAATACATCGGTGTTAAATAGGTTTAATTAGATGAACTAAAAAAAGTAACAAAGCAATGCTTTGATGTGGAAAATAGGTTTCAGCATTTTAATTTTCACAGTCCTTTGAGGCAAGTTATCATAAATGGGAGATACCTGCTAAGGCCTTTCTGCAGCTGTTCTAATTGTTACATTTTGTTTTCTTTCAGGTGCCAGTGTGCAGCAGGCTTCACAGGGCCACTCTGTGAATTGAACATCAATGAATGTCAGTCTAACCCATGTAGAAATCAGGCCACCTGTGTGGATAAATTAAACTCATACAGTTGTAAATGTCAGCCGGGATTTTCAGGCAGCAGGTGTGAAACAGGTATATATGTATATAGTATGAATGAAAAATAATAATATATAACAGTGTCAATTTTTACCTGAAACAAGTACCACCTACATACTCAAAACTATAATAAGCATTTTGTACTTATTTAACCTTCAGAGCCGTCCAATAAGCTAGGTAATCTTATCCACAATAGCACAGATCAGGAAATGGAAACATAGAGGTGTAACAGGGAAATGAGAAAACTGAATTTAGCAGATATCTTCACATTCTACATGTTTAGAAGAGACACCTTGATAAGCCATTTGATGGAAGAGCTTGTAAACCATGGACATGTTTGAGGATCCATGCTAAACTGCTTTCTCAAGGTGCTGGGGTCTCTTAACTGTAGGACTTCTGTTTTGAGTGAAGCATGCAGGTTTGGGGCAGAGCTGAATTGCTCATGAAGTAGGGAAGAGTCAAAGCCCTGAGTGGAGATAGAATGGTGTCCTTAAGTTAGTTACTCCTGCTTCTTTCCTGCATCAGTTAACCCACTCTACTGGGTCATTCCCAACAGTATCCAAATATACTTAAGTGTCTCTCATCTTTAATAACTCCCAATCCCTCCTCTCCTTCCAACTACTCCCTAATTCTGTGCGTCCTTTCACTACTGAATATTTTTCCTATCTTTGATACTCACTGATTACTTTATTTAAAAATATATACTTTATATTTTGTAAATAATATATTTTTTAAATTTTAAACTGCTTCTCAGATCATCATATTTACTGAAACAGCTTCTTTGACAGTCATACCATGTACCTACTACTTACGTTAAACAATTGAAAAATGCCTTCCAAGTGCCATGGTCTGCACACTTTTCTTATTTATTGCAGAACAGTCTACAAGATTTAACCTGGATTTTGAAGTGTCTGGTACCTATGGTTACATCATCCTAGATGGTGTGCTTCCATCTCTCAATGCTATAACCTGCACATTCTGGATGAAATCCTCTGATATCAACAACTATGGAACTCCAATCTCCTATGCACTTGAGAATGGCAGTGACAATACCTTCCTCCTGACTGATTATAATGGGTAAGCAGAAATGTCAAGGAGTCTGTGCTTTGGATCTTATCCTGGCACCAAGTGAGAACTGACATTGGGGATGGGTGAGCAGGGGAGTCAGGTGCTCCAGCAGGACAGCAGGGTGACAATAATCAAATAGAGCATATGGACAACTTCTGTAAGAAGGCAGTTTTTGTGATAATACCTATTTACTAAGTATCTTCTTGGTATTTTGCTAAATACTAGTATTTACTAAGTACTTCATTCAATCTTCACAATATCCTGAGGAACTTATACCCCTTTTACATGTAGTGAAATGAAGTTTCAAAGAAACTAAATGATTTGTTCCAAATCTCACAGTCTGGGAGTGGCAAAAACAAGTCTGACTCTTGAGACTGTCATTCCTTCTTTTATTTATGAGGGCCTTCAAAGGTGAAGGGATTTCAGGGACAATGTTGACCTATAGGCGACACATGTATTGAGCATCCATCAATCAGTCTACGTACTTGGGTGTGCAAGTGACATTTCTTTTCTCTTTTTGTATCAATAAATTTGAGTTGCAGGGCCCCATCCCGCTGGGCTGTTAGAACTCTCAACCTCAGTTATTTCTCTGCTTTCTTTCATGCTGAGTGTTTTATCTATTTTATATTCTTGCAAGTTAATTAATAAAGTCCACAGAGTTTTGCCAAAGATCCACAGACTTGGACAGGACTCCCTATCACTGAGCTGCCCATCGCCTCAGCTTCTGTGGTCCCTTCAGAATCACGGCTCTTTGCCACATGTGGAATCCTTGGCAAGACTGAGATTTATACCTTCAAGCTAAATAGATTCTGTGGGTTTATCACATGGCCAATCCTCTGAGATGCACCCAAATTTGTGGCCAGTTGCTCCTGAGCAGATTGCAAGCCTCAGAGACCAACGGCTCTCTTTCCTCTCCTCAGTCCATGGGACTCTCACTGTTCTGGTGGAAAATCTTCCCATCCTTGAATGCCATTCTTAGTGCACTTGAACTTTCAGAAACAAAATCCAAGAAATTTGCAAAACCTTCCCCCAAGGCAAAAAAGTGTACAGAGAACCTGTGGCCTACTTGAATAGGAGGAGGAAAATGGGGAAACACAGAGGGGGAAACAATATTATATAAATATTATTTCATAATAAAGATCTGAGAACAGGGCTGCGAAGATGCTGGGAGGGGTATTCAAGGAATTCTTCCTTATCAGTTTTCCCTCATCTTTTTTTTCTCCGTTTGCTTTTGAAGATATTATACTTTAACCTGCTGATTCTCTTTGACATTTCCTTAAGTGACGTGGCTGTTGGAACCCTCTTGTGGTTGGTCACCTTTGTTTAATTCTAGTTATTATTTTCTTTGGATATACATACTTTGTCTGCCATGTGACAGCTTTGACAACGGAGAGCCAGACTTATTTTTGGAAGTTTGTTCCTGATCTCGGAAACATGCATTTTAGAGGAAGGCAACCAATCTACGCTTGCACAACTCTCATTCCTTGCATTCCTGACTCACATTCTCCAGAAGAGACAGTTGGTGGATTTCAAATTGGACCTACATGTCTCAGTTCATCCTAAGTCTTTTTCCTAGTACTCCGTGTTTAAGAAACACAAATATTCAGTGAGCTACAATAAAGTTTAATTAGTAAATCAAATCTGCTTCTGGAAATATGACCAAAGGGAGAAAAGGAAGTAAATACAAAATGCTTTACCCACACAAAAGGAAAAATAAAGAAAAAAATAGTTGCATGCCCCATAGGTGGGATTCCAACACGTGACTGATGACTGTGTTTCCCGGCATCTTTCCACAGCTGGGTTCTTTATGTGAATGGCAAGGAAAGGATAACAGATTGTCCCTCCGTGAATGATGGCAGTTGGCATCATATTGCAATCACCTGGACAAGTATTGATGGAGCCTGGAAAGTCTATATTGATGGGAAGTTATCTGACGGTGGTGTGGGTCTCTCTGTTGGTTCAGCCATACCTGGTATGTCTTAGCAAAAGAAATACAATTGTGTTAAACTCTAGAAGTGGTAGTGCTTAGGTGAACATGGAGTTTGCTACTTTGTTGTCTATGGTTTTAGACAAAGATCAATACTTACCTCTTTTATCCAGACTATACATTATGAAAAGCTTTTTCTGGGTGAGTTTTGTGACTCTCTCTCTAAGGAATGCCTTTTGGGTCTTTAGTAATATGGCCAAGGAGCATTCTGAACTGACAGTTGGTAGTTACTATACTGTCTTCCAAGGAGGATATCAATTGCTGATGTTCTTTGTTTGTTGGTTTGGTTTGGTTTTGTGATCAGTATACACAGTATACAAGTATTTCCAGTATACAAGCTGGAGCATTCCTAATAGCTATCTGACTTTTATGTTCTTTTTCCAATAGAACCCAAACTCTCTTATAAAACTCAAACTTTCTTCTAAAAATACTTTTAGAAAAATATTCAAAGTTTTAGTTTAAAGGAATGCAAAAGCATTAGGGAATCTAGGGTTCTCAGCACTGCATGTGGTAGTAAGCTTGCTCTATCTCAATTCTTCTATGACATATGTCAAATGAGGAGGAATGAATGGTTAGCAGTTTTCTTCAGTTAATATGGAAACATTGTCGGTGTTTCAACAGAAAGTGGCATTATCAGGTGAAGAGGGGTGGTGGTTTCTTTTTGTGTTTAATTTAAAGTGTTCTCATTTCAATAGTCTCTTCTCTGGGTGGAGGGATGGCAGGTGGCCTTTTATTTTCTTCTTTATTCTTTCTGACATTTTCATAATGACCATATATTTCATTTATGGTTTAAAAAAGAGCATTTCTATCTTTTAAAGAATTAAACACTGATAGAAGAGTGCAAAGTAAGGTAAAGAAAGGGGGAGAAAAGGAAACTGTAATAGTATCTACCCAGGGAGGTGGTAGTCTGACCACAGCAGTAAGAATAAATTGGAGTCCAGAGACATTGCAGAGCTCAATTGACAGGGCTCAGTGGAGGGCTGGTTTCATTTGGGTGACCATGGGCATTGAAGCTAACATAGGAATCCTAGGGGAAGCAGAATTATAACAGGAAGAGTTGGAGTAGGGGAAGATTCTGTATTTGGTTTTAGATATAATGAGTTTGAATTCTAATCACAGGAATACATGAAGCTAAAAACATAGGTTGATACAACTTCATATCAAATAGACAAGGTTGTTTTTAGTGATAAGGTGTGATTGGCAAGGATTCAGCATGGTGTACTCTTCTAGAATGCTGGCCAGCATGTAAATTGATACAGCCTTCTTGGGAAGAAATTTAGAAACTTTCATCAAGAGCCTTAGATAAACCTTTTGCGTGCAGTCAACAATTCAACCACCAGGAATCAAATATTTACATATTAATATATTTATCTCATTGTATCTAATTAGAAGTGGTTGTAAAATTAATTAAGCAAATTATAGATTGCTGTACATTCATATGATAAAATAGCTATTAAAACTCATGTAATGAAAACATGTTCAAGAAGAAAAGCAAGATTGAAACATCATATATAGTGTGATCCTGAGTTGTGTGTTTTAAAATATCACACACACACACTAAAATATAATAAAAATAAAAATATAACGTCGATGGAAATACAAAAAACTATTAAATGATTATTTCTTGGTAGGGTGACTTCTTTATACTTATTCTTTTTCAAATTTCCTTTTATGTGTATGCATTGATTTTTAATTATTTTATAAGAAAAAGATGTAAGTTAGGAAATCACGAAAGAAGGATCTACAGGCATTGATTGGCAGCTGAGTGAGATCAAATAGGGAGGACAGTTGAAGGAAGCAGAGAGGAGGCCGGGGTGGGATCCTGGGTGCACCAGTGTCTAGGGGGCAGGCAGAGAAGGGAGCACAAAGGTTCAAAGAGAGCCAGGGGAGGCTGCTGTCATGGAAACCAAGTGGAATCAGCAAGGCTCCTCTCAGGAAGCAGGTGGTACACACAGAAGGAGAACTGGAGAGCTGAATAAAGGGACTATTTTCAAAGGTATGACCAAGCTTAAGAGAACCCAAATATGGTAGTAGAACACCCTCTGTCTGGCAACAATGGAGAGTCATGAGAAAAGGGCCTGAAATGACTAGGAGAGAGAGTTGTTGCCAGAATTGAGGCAAACCTGTAGCAATGGAGAGAAACCCCCCAGCAGGAGCAATGATGTTAGACAGAAGAAGGCAGCCACTGCCCTCTGCTGCTTGGGAGGAAAGTATCCAGGGTATTTAACTTCTCCCTAATCCGATTTTCTTACCTCTGGCTGGTCCTTCCATTGGCCACACACAAACAAGCCAAAGGGACAAGGAAACAAGGTGGTGCAGTCCATAGGTGTCAACCACTGGGGGCACAAAGCAGTGGAGAAGGGGGGAGGTCAGTTCTGGCAGGACCGACACACACCAGCCAGTACAACAGGGTGAACACTTAAGAAGAATGAAAAAGTTAATAGGAACATGGGACAGAGAAGTTACCTGATGTGAATATTGAAGAGTTTCCACTGGATTTAGCAATTAGCCGGCCACTGGCAACTTTAGAAGTTTCCTTGAAACTGGTGAGAGAAATGTAAGCATCGCAGGCTTAAGAATAAGAAGATAAAGAACAGCAACTGGTAGTCTGTCATGGAGGATAATTTCCTAGAAGAAAGGAGACAATATAGGACTTACTCTTTTTCTGACATAAAATTTTATATGCATGTACATGTATACATATAGCTTTATAGTTAAATATTTATAAATCCAATATAGTATTTAAATATATTTTAAGTTGTTATACAAAATATTGAATTTCTCCTTATTGATAAAACATGCAATCAATGTAGATAATTGAGCTTTTTAATAATTTTCCCTGATATGTTTATATTAGTTGTGCTTTCAGTAAGTTGGCATTTTAGGAACAACACTCAGACCAGTTTTCCCCCTTTTCTCTCCTCTCTTTAGGTGGTGGTGCATTAGTTCTCGGGCAAGAGCAAGACAAGAAAGGGGAGGGATTCAATCCAGCAGAGTCTTTTGTGGGCTCCATAAGCCAGCTCAACCTCTGGGACTATGTCCTGTCTCCACAGCAGGTCAATTCCATTTTCAGTGTATGACAGTTATGAGATACAAAGGTACAAACCTAGTAAAAATGTGAACAGCCTAATGATGCCATATCTTATTGTAACCTCTAGGTTTTCAGAATTTTCCACCAATGTATTTGAGGCTATGGTCATAGACTGAGCCAGGCAGAGGTTATCTATAGTAACTTTCAATAAATCCCCTTTTCATATTCTTGGTGATATTTTTCAGTTTTATTGGACGTGAGTATTTTTATAGAATCTTGTCATTTCAGAGCTGGAAATAATCATAGAGAATAAAACTTCAAACTCCTCTGACTAAAGATGCAGAAATTTAGGGGTAGCATAAGATTATAACAGATGAGCTAGTGGTTAAAGTCAGTCTGCCATCCAATGGCCTGGGTTCAAATCCCCGTTTTCCAATGAACTTGTCATGATGAGTTGGAACATGTCCCCCCCCTTTTCTAAGCTTTAGGGGTTTTTTTTTGTTTTGTTTTATTTTTGTTTTTAATCTATGAAGACAAACAAAACTGCATAGTGGAGCTTGGGCAGGATTAAGCCTAATCCTACATGTACAATCATAGTGTTGTTTGGCACACAGTAAGAGCTTGATAAATACTTGCTCTTTTTACTAGTGGCGGAACATTTCTAAGGCTTCACTGCCTCAACTTTAAATCAGAGACAGAAGACAGGAGAATGGAGAGGGGGAACCTCTTCTACACCTTAACAAACTGAAAAGCTTTAGACAAATTCTATGTGTAGAATTTCAGAATTTCCAGCAACCCTGAAATATCTGGAAAAGGGAAGGATGGGGGTGGAAAAGAGAGGGAGAGGGAAGAGAATTTTCCTGTTCCCCTGAAGTCATATCATACAAAAGCCTGCTTTCTGACACCCTAAATCTACAGATGTTTTGAACAGGACTAAAGTAAGATATAACTCCATCTCAGCAAAATCAGTAAGGTTTATCTAAAGGTGTGTTTTTAAACTTTCAGGTGAAATCATTGGCTACCTCATGCCCGGAGGAACTCACTAAAGGAAACGTGTTAGCCTGGCCCGATTTCCTGTCAGGAATTGTGGGGAAAGTGAAGATCGATTCCAGGAGCATATTCTGTTCTGGTTGGAGTTTCCTTCTTCCACAGACTCTGCTGTCTCTTGACTACCCTGGGGTTTTCTAGCAGGAGACAATTTGAAATTCTCTGTTAGTCAAAGAGTGTGTGCCCATTACTCTGTTGTTTAACTAGTAATTCATTTTTACCCAACTTCATCCAAAGGATTGACTTATTTATTTTACTACTTAAATACATTCTGTATAACAAGGTACAAATTAATTGTGGAATAAACTTGAATAAAGGTAGAAATAGATAAGAAAAACAGGATGAGAAGATAAATATGGTTCATTGTTTAAATGCCCACCCAAGTCCTACACTTCCATTTGAGATGGGTGTTCTCTCGGCTCTGCACCTGCTAGCAGCCCTCCAGGGACAGGTAACACAATGGATATAGCAACCTGCACAGTGAATAGTCAAGCTCTGAGTGATCCAAACCGCCTCATAACATTTAGTGTCTTTAACCAGGTTCCTGAAGATGTCCCAAAATGTATGATTTTTTTGATAACTTACAAGAGTGTTTTATTAATATTCCTAAAATAGTATTTTGTCCTTTAAAAAGTATTTAGCAGATCCTGCTAAAAGAGGGAAAGTTCTTTTTTGACTTGAATAATTTTTGTCCAGTAATTTTGCTTGCCAGTGATTTTCATATCAGCAGAGTGGCTGTCAAATGCTGATACAACAGATGATTTGAAAGCCTTGACCTGGTGATGCTCCACTGTGTTGTTGACAAGCTCTGTACCTGTGTTCTTTTCCTTCAGATTGCGCACCATTAGAAGGGTCCATACCTCATCTGAGAACTACATCAGCAGACTTAAAGCCAGGCTCCAAAATCAGTCTTTTCTGTGATCCAGGCTTCCAGATGGTCGGGAACCCTGTGCAGTCCTGTCTGAATCAAGGACAGTGGACTCAACCACTCCCTCACTGTGAACGTGAGCTGCCTTTATTGAGGGCACTTTAGTAGCTCTTAAACAATATTGGAACCATAAGAATTTTTTTCCAGGAATGCTCTATAAAAGCTAGATGTTTCACAGTAGCAAATTTAGATGATATTCATTGAATGATTCCTTTGTGCAGTGAACCCTGTGTGTTGGGCATGAGGGAGGCAGGCAATGAAGATGTAAAGACACCACCATTGGTGCATGCACACCAGTTGGCTCAAGGAACTGGGTGGGAGGAAAAGACAGATACGAGGCCAGAGCTCAAAGGGAGGTGGGCCATTGCTGGGTAGGAAAACAGAAAGACATCCCTTGAGTTGGGTTCATCTTCTCATTCATTTATTCAACAGTTTAAAGTGCCTAGTATGTGCTAGACAGCGGTTGGGGGGGCAAAAAAGTCCCTCTTATGAAGTTTACAATGTAGAAGAGGCAGAAAATAACAATATAATATTATTTATTTATATTAAATAAGAAACAGCAAGGACCAGAAATAAGGGCTATAAAGAAAAGCAAAGCAGGGTAGGGAAATAGAAAGTGAGAGGCCTGGGCAGAGAAGCAAGATGGCTCTTGTAGATAGGATTACCAGAGCAGTTTCTCTGTAGTATCTATTCCCACCTGATATATATAAGTTTTTGTTTCTTGTCTGTCTACTCCCACTAGATAGTAAGATCTCTGAAGGAGGGATTTTTGTCTGTTTGGTTCATTACTATAACCTCAGAACCTAGGACAGTGTCTAGCAGGTAGCAGGACCTCCCTAAATATATTTTTTTCTAATATTTTTATTTATCAATTACAGTTGATATGCAATTTTATATTAGTTCCAAGTGTACAACCCAGTGATTAAACACTTATATAACTTAGAAAGTGATCACCCTGATAAATCTGGTACCTAACAGGCCCTATACATAGTTATTATATTATTGACTATATTCCCTCTGCTGTACTTTTCATCCCTGTGACTTTGGTGTAACTGCCAATTTGTACTTCTTGATCCCAATATAGAATTTTTAATAAATAAATTCCGGCTTTTGGGGGTGGGGGGCTTGTATGAGTGCATATGTCTTTTTGAATTAGTGGTTTGGGTTTCTTCAGATGAGTATGCAGAAGTGGAACTGCTGGATCCTGCTATTTTATATGGTATATGTATTGCTACCCCAGCTTTTTTTTTTCATTTTCATTTTCATGAAATATCTTTTCTAGCCCTTTACTTTCAGTCAGTGTGTGTCCTTTGAAGTGGGTCTCTTATATACAGCATATGTATGGACGTTGTTTTCGGATTCGTTCAGCCTCCCTGTGTCTTTTGATTAGTGCATTTAACCCATTTGCATTTAAAGTAATTGTTGATAGATATGTATTTATTGCCATTTTATTACTCATATTCTTTATCTTTTTTCCTTCTTCTTAAAGACCACTTAACATTTCTTGTAATACGGGTTTATGAACTCCTTTAGCTTTTTCTTGTCTGTACTCTTTATCTGTCCTTTGATCCTAAATGACAGCTTTGCTGATTAGAGTAATCCTGGTTTTAGGTCCTTGCTTTACGCCACTTTGAACATTTCATGCCAGTCCTTTCCGGCCTGCGAGGTTTCTGTTGAGAAACCAGCTGACACTGTAATGGAGCTCCCTTGTAGGTAACTAACTGCTTTTCTCCTGCTGCTTTTAAGAATCTCACTTTGTCTTTTATCTTTGGCATTTTAAGTATGATGTGTCTTGCTGTGGGCCTTTTTCAGCTCTTCTTGTTTGGGAATCTCTGCGCTTCCTGGACTTGTATGTCTATTTCCTTCCCCAACTTAGGGAAATTTTCTGTCATTATTTTTTCAAATAGGTTTTTAATTCCATGCTCTCTCTCTTCTCCTTCCAGCTCCCCATGATGCAAATATTGGTATATTCGATGTTGTCCCAGAGGCCCCTTAAATGATTCTCATTTATTTTGGATTATTTTTCTTTTTACTGTTCTGATTGGGTGTTTTCTGATCATTTATCTTCCAAATCCCTGATTCAGTCCTCTGCTTCACCTAATCTACTATTAATTCCGTCTGTGTATTCTTCATTTCAGTTACTGTATTCTTCATTTCTGACTGGTCCTCTTTTATGTTTTCTATCTCCATTTTTATGTTTCCTGTCTCTTTGTTGTAGTTCTCACTGAGTCAATCTATTCTTCCCCTAAGTTTGTTGAGCATCCTTATAACCAGTGTTCTGAACTCTGAATCTGGTAAATTGCTGGTCTCCATTTTGTTTGGTTCTTTTGCTAGAGTTTTGTCCTGTTCTTTCATTTGGGACATGTTTATTTGTCTCCCCATTTTGGCTGCCTCTCTGTGTTTGTTCCTGTGTATTAGGCAGAGCTGCTACATCTCCCAGTCTTGGTAGAGTTATCTCATGTCATAGGTGTCCTGTGGGGCCCAGTGTTACAGGCTCCCCAGTCACCCAAGCAGGGTACTCCAGGTATGCCCCTCCCACAAGATGGGCTATATGCGCCATCTTGTTGTAGTTGAGTTTGATTGCTGCTGGCATGTCAGTGGGAGGGACTAACCTCCAGGTTGATTGGTTGTGAGGAATGGCTGTAACTATAGTAGAGAAGCTGTTGTGCAGGGACCCACCCCATGGAGCAGGACTAGCTTTAGAGGGCCTCTGGCGCCCGCTGAGTCTTCCCTGCTCATGAAGGTGGTTGGGTGGTGCTCTGGTGTGGTATGAAGATGTCCACTGGATGCTCTGGCTCTGGGGCCTCCTGGGAAGTACAGGCCAAGGTCAGCAGCTGCCTGTGCCTTGTCGGGAGCCATCCAGCATGAGCTAAAAAGTGATGTGTAGATGGCTGCTCCTTGTTCTGGGCTTGGAGGTGGTGCACAGGAGAGCACAAGCTGGGAACTGAGACTGTGCACTGCTAGAGCCAGCTTGGGGAACTTAACAAGAGATACAGAGCACCCCGAGGCCAGATGTTCCTTGTCTGTGGTCTGTGAGAGATTTTAGGTTGGTCAGTAGCGAGTGCCAAGACAGGCCATTTGTATAGAAATGCCTCTGTACACCATTTGTATGGAAATGCCACTGTTAGAGGGTTGGGTTGGCCCAAAAGTTGGGTGGGCAAGGTGTCAGGGAATCACCAGGGACGGGTGAACAGTATTAGCCAGGTTGATGGAGACTCAGATAAGGTGCTGGCTTCTGCCAGCACTTCCATCTGGGAGAAAGCTGCCCCATCAATCCTTGCCCTGAAGCCAGATAATTTAGTTCTTTCAGTTTGTCCACGGTGCCTTTTGAGCTACTGCCCCAGTGCTGGAAGTCAGAGAGAAGGAGTCCGAGTAAGTCTGTGCACAGGTCCCTTAACAGATACCCCTGGGACTCTAGAAGCCCTTGTCTCACTCAGCCACAATCCCTGATAGATTTTACAGCCAAAAGTTATGGGACTTCTCTTTCTGGCACTAGAACCCTGAGCTGTCACGGCTGGTGTGGGGCTGGGACCCCTTGGTCCTCGGGAGGACCTCTGCAGCCAAGAAATCCCTCCCAATTATTAACCACCACACATGGGTATGGGACCAGTCAGTTCTGCCTCTCTAACCATCCTACCAGTCTTATGTGGCTTTTTCTTTATATCCTTAGTTATAGGACTTCTGTTCAGCTAGACTTCAGGTGGTTCTCAATAACGGTTGTTCTGTAGTTTAATTATAGTTTTGACGTGGTCATGGAGGATGCAAGTATCACATTAACATACTCTACCACCTTGACTGAAAGCCTCCATAAATGCTTTTTAAATGAATGAATTGCGTGCCTACTATAAGCCAGATAATGTGCTGGATCCTATGGGCGCAGGTATGGCTACAGGCTGCTTCCACCCCTAGAGCACTCTCGACTAATGCTTTTGGGCAATGAAAAATTCATGCTTAACTACCTGTTCAGTATAAACAAAATGTCCTAATGTAGTTGTGTTTTTCCTGTCACATTACAGGCATTAGCTGTGGGGTGCCACCCTCTTTGGAGAATGGGCTTTATTCAGCCGAGGACTTCCATGCTGGCAGCACAGTGACCTACCAGTGCAACAGTGGCTACTATTTGTTGGGTGATTCAAGGATGTTCTGTACGAATAATGGGAGCTGGAATGGCATTTCACCATCATGCATTGGTAAGATAGAGATTGGCCATCACTGTATTGATCTATTGAAACTCTATAGGAGACAATAATCCCAAATTTTTGAGCCTCTCTCTTGGTATTCCTTTGTTAACTTTATCTCACCCCAGTAAGCTCTGGGCAAACCATAATGGCAAAGCAGCTGTCCATAGAGGTGCCGAAAAAGTTTAAAATTTTTACCAGGCTCCATATTAAGAGTATCTGTGTTTTTCTGTTCTTCTACTTGCCCACCTATAAATGAGGGAAATAATAGCTTTTATTGTATACCTGCAATGTCATGATGACTACTATACTTAAATTTTATATAGAAAATATAGTGTCATACAGAAAGTATAATGATTTAAAAATAAATGTTTACTACATGAGAAAAATCAGCTTTCATCTGTCTTCATTTTAGATGTTGATGAATGTGCACTTGGGTCAGATTGTAGCAAGCATGCTTCCTGCCTGAACACAAATGGATCCTACATTTGTGTGTGTCTCCCACACTACACAGGAGATGGTAAACACTGTGCAGGTAACTAGGAGATGAGTAATTGGGAAGTTTATTTCAATTTGTTATTCAAGTATATCTTTTCACTGTATGTTATTGGAAAATAAGATATTTTCAACATTAAAGGGAAGATGGAGAAGATAAACTATCTTTAAAAAGACCCATAAGTAACAATTAAAGGTGTTTCAAATCAGCATTGTGTCTCTCCCAACCTCCCGATTTCTGAATAACAAAACCGAGAGCCAACTAGATCTTCATACTGTTGAAGAAATGTCTGCAAAATAGGAGTGAATTTGGAAATACAATCAATGGCTTCCACTGCCTCATTAAAAAAAAAAAAAAAAGATGCATCATGATATCTTTATCATCAGTATCTTTCCTCTGCCTCAGCCACACAGAATAATATCATTGAAAATAAAAATGAACATCTTGCCTTACCATGTCTCTATATTTTGTGAATACTTTGATAATATTGGTCAATCTCTCAGCCCATCAACATCTTTCTACATTTGTTGTGAGAAAACTACCAGGAAACACTAAAGAGGAATTGTCAAAATCCAGTCTTATAATTGCATTGACTCGTTGAGTGTTTCATTTTAAGTCCTTGGCTTTTATAGCCAAAATGCTCTTCAGAAAGATTGAATCAATGTATCTTCCCTTTTTAAGAATTCAATACTATAATCCCGTCTATTATTTAAAGCTAACCCCAAATCTCCCTTTAGCTTCCTTGGAGTGATGACTGACCCCAAATTTGCATGTAGTAGGGGCTCACGATCAGTAGTCTGTTTAAAAAGTGAGACTGGGAACTTCTCTTAAATGTACGTTGGACTAGCTCCAAAGAATATCAGTTACTCTTAAAATGTGGGTGTGGGTTTAGGGGAAGTCAAAGAGACTGAATCACTTTGAAGCCATGTGCTGGCTCCACCACTACCTCTCCAGTGAACAATTCCCTTTTTGGCCATATGAATTTTGTATATCTTTTGTTAGTCATTGGGGTTTTAAAAAACTGTTTAAATGCTTATTAAATATATATTCTGGTCTAATCTTTCAATGTGTCCCTGATCTTCATATGTCTCCCTTCAGAAGCTTTTTTTTGCAGGATGTAACTGGTACCTTACCTGTAGTGGAATTATTGAATGGTTGCGTGAAAGCCACTTATGGTTCCCCAAAAACTCTTTCTCTCTTTCAAGAACGTGTAAAATGTAAGGCTCCAGGAAATCCAGAGAATGGTCACTCTTCTGGTGAGATCTATACAGTGGGTGCCGAAGTCATATTTTCATGTGAGGAAGGACACCAGCTGACAGGAGCAACCAAAATCACATGTTTGGAGTCTGGAGAATGGAGTCATCTGATACCATATTGTGAAGGTATGTTCAGTTAATTCCCCACGTTTATGGTGTTTGGCAATCCTAGACACTCGAGGGGTAGAAATGTCAGAGGTTATATTGTGTCAATGTTTTTGGTATTTAAGACCCTACCATTTGGCTCATATTTAAACATGAGTTGCCCTTGAACGTTTAGAGATTCTGCACACATGTACTAAGAAAAGCAATGCTGTTTGTTTTCCCTTTCCTAAGCCATTTCCTGTGGTGCACCAGCTATTCCAGAAAATGGTGGCATTGATGGATCAGCATTTACCTATGGCAGTAAAGTAATATATAGGTAAGTGCCTAAGATTAAAACTACATTGTAGAAGTTGGTGAAATGCTGGCAATGATATAATACTGGGAGAAAGGAGGAAGAATAATCCCAGAAGATGGTTTTGAATTAATATGGAATTAATTGAATTATGTGTAGTATGAAAAAATTGAATTCAATAATCTATCTAATGGTAATCATGTCTAGAATCCTTAAGTCCCTTGACCAGTAACCTGTTATTGTCAACAGCACCCCCTGGAGGAGCTCTAAGAATGGATGCCTTGTAAGAAGGCCCTGCAAGCTAATGAGTATTCTTGGTTATAAGCTGGAGCTTTGCATCTGTATGATACCACAATGGTGGATACATGTCATTCTGTATTTGTCAAAACCCATTGAATGTACACCACCAAGAATTAGCTCTGATATAAATTATGGATTTTGGGTGATACAGATATGTTAATATAGGCTTATTGATTTTAACAAATCTCTGTGACAGGAGGTTGATTGTGGGGGGCGGGGAGGCTGTGCCAATGTGGGGGTGGGAAATCTGTGGGAACTTGCTGAACACCCTGCTCAGTTTTGCTGTGAACATGAACCTGCACATAAAATAAAGTTTATTAAAAATATGAAAATTGGAAATTAAAAAAAAAAAAAGCTGGAGCTTTGGCTCCAATTCCGATATTTTAGGAACTAATACTAGACCAGACACTCTCAAACCAAGAATGTTCTGTTTGCAGTTGCTAATCTATGACACAAACTGGAGGCAAGCCAGATCTTTAAATCTATCTTCCTGTGTATCCCCCAGCAAGATGACCGTGGGGAAGATGTATAGCAGTGAAGCTTGGAAAAAAGACTTTCAAAACATTATTACAGGAGAGAAAACAGAACTCTTCCAATGTGAATAAATGCTCAATGTTTTTGGAGGTTTTGGCACAGATAAAATTATGCAAAGTAAAGCAAATTATATTCTTTTTTTTTTTTAATCTTCTTTAGGTGTAATAAAGGCTATACTCTGGAGGGTGATAAAGAATCATCCTGTCTTGCTCGCGGTTCTTGGAGTCATTCTCCCCCTGTGTGTGAGCTGGTCAAGTGTTCCAGCCCCGAAAACATAACTCATGGGGAGTATATTTTGAGTGGGCTTACCTACCTTTCTACTGCATCATATTTCTGTGAGAGTGGATACAGGTAGGTCCACAGCCACCAGCCATGCTTCCTATTACTCAGTTATTTACTCAACAGAATCCATTTGCATGTGACTGGCTAATTTTCCATACAAGTTTCTAAATGTAAAAGATATTCTCCAATTTGTATGCTTCCTGAGGCCTGGCTTACAGTAAAGACCCAGGGAAATATTCCATCTGGAGCTCTAGTTTAATTGCTACAAACTTTTAGACATTAAACATGAAAGCAAAAAGTATTGTAATGCATAAGATAATGCCTGGGTTTTTTGGTAAACAACTTATCAAAGCTTATACTCAACATCACATGGGATGTTATAAAAGCTTGTCAGGGTAAGGGTGTGGGTCCTTGGTAATGTAAGAGGTTAATTTGATTAATGATGTGTGTGTGTGCACGCGCGCGTGCGCGCGTGTGTGTGTTCAAGCAGAAAAGAGACAATAGGGAGTCAGTCTGTGATCAGAAACTTGGCCAACAGGATCTGAAGTGAAACAGATCAGGTGAACAGGACATGGAGTGAGTAATACAGGGAATCAGAATCAGAGTGGCAAGGGCAGGTGGATGAGCCAGAAGATGCAAAGTTTGTAAAATCAGAGGAAGACCAGAGGTCAGGGACAGAAGCAATGTGGTTCAGATCCCAGGCTCAGGGCCAGGACAGTGCCCTTTGACCTCAGTGATCCTGAGTGTCTCAGTTTTCCTGGGTGTCTCTCTCCTTTACCTCTGGATCCTAATCAGCCTGTTAACTACTTCTCATGCAAGTAACCCATTCACAAGGCCTGGAGTGCCCGACAACACCACCAGTGAGCACATTTCATTTCGCACCAAGTTACGTTGTTTTAGCCCATTCATTGTCTTAAAGGGTCTATATCCTGCTCAGCTTTCCTTTGCTTCCATATACAGCAGTAAAATATGAAAAGCTTTATATGTATGTACTCAGATTCCTCAAGGGCCCCCTGTTCTCTTCAAAGTCCTTCCTCTTTCATCTCCATAGCAGTAAATAAATAGCCAACGAATGAGGCGGTGTCCTCCTTTCCTGTAGCTTACAGGGCCCTTCGGTCCTGGAATGCACGGCATCGGGCAGCTGGGACAGAGCGCCACCTACCTGTCATCTTGTCTTCTGTGGAGAGCCGCCGGCCATCAAAGATGCTGTCGTCATTGGGAGTAACTTCACTTTGGGCAACACTGTCACTTACACTTGCAAAGAGGGGTGAGTAAGCCTGTGAGGGAGAGGAGCGCTGGGGAGCCGCCGAGGGTGGGGACGCTCCCGGCTGTGGAGACGGGATTCACGGAGCATTAATTACATCGCCTGTCAGCCAAAGCCAAAGAGAGCTTCGCGCTCTTATTTCCTGACAGCAGAAAGGGAGAGCATTCTCCTGCAGGAACAGCATTTCCTGGAATTAGAGTGATGTATCAAATGAGGCCTAGAGTGATGGACATTGGGCGATGCAGTGGAAAATACCGTTACACTTTAATTAAAGATGCAGAAAGCACACTTAGAGAGGCACTTGTGTATTGATCCTCAGCAAACCAAAAGGCAAGACTTCAAGTCACAACATAAAAATGACATGTCTTCGAGAAAGAAAAAGAAAATTGATTATCACCATATAAAACTAGAAAATGACAAGTTTATTTTCAAAAATTACCCAAGAATAAATGTTAGTGATATTTTACCACACTTCTTCCCAGAATTTATCTTTGCATATATTAGTATTAAAGATCACACTGTATATAAAGTTTACCTTTTTCTTCTTCACAAATCATACAAATTCGGACTTTGACAGTTTTAATGATCACATTTAATTCAGAAATAAAATTTGAAAAACCAGGAAGCAGATTACAAAGGACTATTCCCTCCATGTCTCATTTGACCCTCACGAAAACCCTGTGAGATTCAGAGAAAGGAGGTCATGCTGGGATGGTGATCTGCTTAGGGCCTTAGACAGGCAATCGAGAATTGAGGGGCAACCAAATCCCCAGGGATCTGACTTCTTCTCCATGCTTCCTCAATAAATATTGTCACCATTCATAGTGCTTTCACACTGCAGATTTACCCCAATGGCACTTCCCACGGTTAAAAGCAGCAACCACAGAAGGGCTGCCGTTTTCTGGGTTGGTCACCTCAGCTCTGTCATTCATTAACTGTGGCCTTCGGAAAACTGTGTAACCCCTCTGTGTTTCAATTGTCCTCCATAAAATGAGTTCTTTAAAGGTTCGTATTTCTTATGGATAGTGCGGGGAATGAAATGATATAATGCTCGGCTTAGCCAGGAAAAAAATGTAATAAACTCAACAAAAAAATTGTCATTATTATGATGACTGAAGCACAGATGAGAGGGTACAGTTTTGTGTTATCATAGAAGTTGAAGTTCATTTCACCTGATAGAAGACCGTCCCACTAATACAGAACCGCCAGTAGGTGGCGATAACATTTTGTTGCAAATTACATGACTGGCAGGCAGAAATCTCATAAATAACACCTTAAGTGAAAAAGAAGTCTTTAATATTAAAATATCAGTGCACGAGTTAGCATTTGATGTTGCCATCTCTACCCGGTGGATTCATTGATTCATTTAATAACTTCTTCAGAATAAACTACATAGGACTATTAGTAGATCATTTTTGTGAAATCTTATCAAATATAAATGTTCCAAATAATAACTAGATATTGACAACTTCTAGGGTTTCTTTAATTTAAAAAGTGAGGCATTATCACCTTATAAAGCTAGAAAATAAAATGTTTATTTTTAAAAATTGCCCAAGGATAAATGTTAGTGATATTTCACTACCCTTCTTCCCAGAATTTGTCTTTGCATATATATTTTAGTATTAAAGATCACACTGTATATAAAATTTACATTTTTCTTTTTCACAAATCATACATGTATTTTTGTCACTAATCATTTGCTTATAACATATCCTAAGAGTTCTTTGTTTGCCTAATGTTAAGTCTGTATATTATAGAACAGATTTATTAAAAGAGCATTAAAGATAATAATGAAAATTATAACAAATTTGTACATTCGTAGAGGGTTTCACAATTTTTAAAAGACTTTCACATAAATTATCTCGTGTTCCCTTCTACAATGATGGCAGCTGACAAAATTAATATTATTCTCACTTTATAGTTAAAACATGATGGTATTGGGTCATGTTATTTTGCATATCCCTTCTGGTAGAGGCAGTTAGACACTCTGTGGGAGCTTTTTTTCTCATTGAAAGATGAAAACCAAACCTGCCCACCTAACCCACATAGCCATTAAAGGGCCTGAAGTGCTTTATATATGCATGAAGCACTATGTAAATAGAGCTTCATTATTTTTTTCTGTACCACTATTATTGTTATATAAAGTGATGACATTTTACTGTTATGGGAGAAATTATCTTAAATAGTTAACCAAATTAATATAAAGTACACACAGTTCCAAAACACTATCACCTGTATTTTTTCTGAAAGTAAAACTTTTGGTGAGAGGGAGAACACTTATACCCTTATTTATTCACTTCCTCCACTTTGGGAGGTTATGAGGGTGGCCAGACTCAAAGGAGAGCTTCTTATTTTTCTGGCCAAGTGTCTAATGAATATTTGATATATATAGGAACCCCCCCCCCAAAAAAAGATAATAATCTCTTATTTAAAATTACCTATGTATCCATTGCTGGGATGAAGTACATGTGAAATATTTGCCACAGTTACTGTATCTCCCTTTTTATAAAAAAATGCAATATTACAGATATAACTAGAGGCCCTTCTCATCGCTTTACCGCTGTCCCCAAAGTAACAAATGTGAATTTTTATCTGTATTGCGTATGTATCTCCCTATAATTAATCCATGTTTTAATTTGTATATGTTGCTTTATACTCTACCCTTTGGAAGCTTGATTTTCACTTAACATTCTCTATTGATTCATGTAAATCAGCAGAATTCACAGTACTATTGTACAGTATTTCCTTGTGAGTTACCTATTTCCCTACCACTACATGGTCAATTTATTTTCACTTTATTTGCTGATGTAATAGTTCTGAAGTAAGTTGTCCTGGCACATGTCTCCTGGCACATGTAAGTAAGAACATCTCTGGCCTAGACACCAAGAGTGGGAGCTCTTGGCGCATGGGATGTGCATGTTTTTAATATTACCACATAGTACTTTATATTTATCGGTTGTTTTCTTTATAGATGGTTTTAAGTGTGTACAAAAATTAAGAAATTCTTCCTACCCTGAGATCATTCTCTATATCTCTGCCTTTCTCTTGAACAGCTCAAAGATCTTGGGAAACACTAACTGCTATCACCCTGCTCATCATAAATATCTTATCATTATCTACATTTTACTTCCCTCTTATTTCGCAACTTTTCCAGTTGGTCATTTTAATACAGTCAGTGCTTATTTAGATTTACTCACATGTTTATTAACCTCTTCATCACCATTTTGTCTTTGTTTTTGTGGTTTTTGCCTCCCATGCCTTCCTTTTAGACTTCGTGTTCTAATTCCTGAAGTATATCCTTTATATCTTTCTTTCGGGAGGAGTGGTCACTTACACAGTCTTTGTCTGAAAATAAAAGTTCTACTCTTGCTCTTGAATTATAGTCTAGCTGGGTGTAGAAGTCTACATTAATAGTGTTTTTTCCATAAACATTTTGAAGCTATTGTTCCATTGCCTGATGATTTCTACTGTTGCTATTGAGAATTCCATCACAGTCTAATTTAGTGGTTCTCCATCAGGGACAATAATGCCCTCCAGGGACATTTGACAATGTCAGGAGACATTTTTTGGTTGTCAAAATTGGGGGAAAGGTGCTACTGGCATCGAGTGGATAGAGTCTGGGTATACTGCCAAATAGTCTACAATGCATGGGAAAGCTACGCACAGCAAAGAATTGTCTGGTCCAAATGTTCATAGCGCTGAGATGGAGAACCTTCTGTTGAATTGTTGTTCCTCTATATGTAATGTCTTTTCCCTTCAATTACAATCTGTCTTTGCTGTTTTGGTGTTTCCCTAGGATAAGACAAGTGGTATATTTATCATTCTTCGTCTCATTCAGGGCTCATTGCACTTCGTACATCTGAGAACTGGTATCTTCCACCAATTTTAAAATATTCTCGTCCATTTTCACATCAAATATTCCCTCTTCTTCGCTTTCTCTTTTCTCTCTTTCTGGCTTATTAGACTTTATATTAGATATTTTCTTTCTATTTTCCATCTTTATTAACCTGTCACATTCTCCATTTCTTTTTAAGCTTGTGTTGCATTTGGGTAATTTCCTCACATATTTCTTCCGGTTCACTAATGTTTCTTTGTGCTATCTGTAGTCTGCTTTTGAATGTGTCCATTAATTTTCAAAAATTTTTTATTTTCTATATTTTTAGAATTTCTATTTGTTTATTTTTCAAATATTCTATATAATCTTTTCTTTTTGAATACGATTTTGAGCCTTTCTTTTAATCCTTATTTCAACATACTTATTTCATATTATTTTTTAGATTTTAGACCATTTTTCTGTTATATTAACTTACTGGTGCTCTAATCTTGCTGTTTGGTCTCTCTGCTGAGCAATTCATAATGGAAAAGATGCTTGTATATGTTTTATAATTTCAGATTGTGTCCTTACACTATTCAGGGCTTGTTTTATTTATGATAGTCCCTTATGGTCTGCGTGTGAATTATTCTTTTTACTAAGAACCCCAAGAGTATCACCAGCCAAGAACCTAATTTTACATTTATTTATCAGTTAGAAGACTTACAAAGTGAGTGGTATAAATCCTGCCATCAAACCCACATGAAGTGGGACCTGGGGACTGAAAGCTGAGCAGGGACTTTGTTTTTCCACCCAGAGCCCCAGCAAATGCCGAGATCTCACTTGTCACCTCACTGGGCCCCTAGGCAGACTTTTTCTAGTGCTATCTTTTCAATGATTTATGCCAGCGACTTAGCTATTACTCAGTTTCAACTCCAAGACTTTATTTCCTATCCCCTCTTCTTCTCTCCCCTGTCCAATCCAAGGGGAAGCACAGCATTCTTTCCCAGCTCAGTTATGCATTTAAAATCATTTTTGTCGTATATCATCAAGTATTCTATGGGGAGGGTTTACCAACTGTGTTATAGCTAGAACTAGACATCAGTTCTTGTCCTTCTCTCTCTCTTCACTTGTTTCATTTCTTTCCCCAAGGGGTTGATTGGCATAAGTCAGCATGCACTGTATCTTATTCGGTTCCAGGACAGAGTCGCTATGTTCATATCATGGCTTTTGTGTAATAGATTCTGTGCTGCTATGTCATTTCATTGCTTGAGCTACTGCTAGCCTGATAAGAGGGTTAAGGCCTGTTTTTCTCTGCAACATTCTCAAGTCCCTCTTCCCCCTTGGGGCTGCCTGATGCTGCCCAGCACACCATGCGAGCCTCCCACGCCTGCTGACTGCATGTACCTACATACTTGCTTCGGTCTCACTGTTTTTTTCTTTTTGTACTGAAGTGGAATTAAAGCAGAAAGATCCACTCTAAAGTGTAGGATAGAAGGGTAGGTACTTCTGAAGACTGGAGTATCTGCTGATGCCAAGGAAGGAAAAAAGCAAGAAGTCTGATTTCTGCTTCCTGCCCTAAACTTGGCCTCTCAGAATCACTTTATTAAACCATTACACTGCGGGGTTTCAGCTATTTGCCCAAAGTAACAAAATGATCGCTTCTTTCCCATTGTCCTTTTCATCCTTATCTGTAGACTCACTTTCTTGGTGAGGTCTGAGAGGGAAGGCAGTCTCATTGACACCCGAGAATCCTAACAGAATGTCTCCCTTTTGATCCTTCTGAAATAGAGACTTTTAAATGCAATTACTGAGTATGCAAAGATAAAATTGTAATCATCGCTTTTAACTGAAAACAATTATCGATGCATATTTATACTTTCTATTGCTCTTATAAAGTTATAGCTCTTTTTATATCTAGTATGTTTCTTTTTAAGTTTCTTCTAAGGTTCTTATAAAAAGAGAAGAGTTAATAAATAACTCACTCGGGAGCTCATTCACAAAGCTTCCCAGGCACATGCTCATTAGTAGGCTTCCACTCAGTATGTGAACCAAATCACTGAAAATTGCATCTTAAGATTACTCTGCCCATTTTTCAAAGGATTTTTCATTATTATTCCAGAAATGTGCTAATGTACTGCAACCATTTCATCCTAAAATGTGTTCATCTGTGGGATCACTGTCATGTTGATGTGCCATTTTTCTATGGAATTTTGTAGTAAAACAATTTATTTTATAACATGCATGGCCAATTTCAAGTAACAGTCTGCCAGGGTATCCCCAGTGTTTCTTGGGGGAGAATACAAAATGTCACACAGATGATAATTAAATATTCTAACATTTTAGATGCGTACCAGCTCTAATGTTTCTTGCTTTGCGAGCCAGCATTTAAAGGATCATATATTTCACCGTTTGTACAAAACTTTACTATTTTAACTGCTATTTTAAAACAACTCAACAGGTGAAATATGTTCCCCAGAAATCTTAATGCTTTCAGCTTTCTAACATAATGAAATGGTGCACAACTTGATCAGAGACCAGTTGTAGTTCTATCTCGGCAGTGGCTAACACTTAATCACTTTTTTTGTCATTTGGAAAATATATCTTTCTTTAGCACCTCGAAAGACGAACTGATATATTGTCGAAGGTAGTTACCTTTAATCAACCTCTGCTGCCATTTTCATGGAGCGTGTTATCTAGTCTAAAGGTAGATAACACCAAGCCCTGGCTGCTGTGGCTCAGTGGATTGAGCATCGGCCTGCGAGCCAAGTGTCGCTGGTTCGATTCCCAGTCAGGGCACATGACTAGGTTGCACGTCAGGTCCCCAGTTGGGGGCGCAAGTGAGAGGCAACCACACAGCGATGTTTCTCTCCCTCTCTTTCTCCTTTCCCCTCTCTCTAAAAATAAAAATAAGCAAACAAACAAATAAATAAATTATAAAAAAATAAATAAAAAAAATAAAGTAGATAACACCTATTGAAGCCACTCTGTAGATTTTTCCGCCCCTCTGAGATGCAAGCCATTCAAGTCATGATAGCTCCGTACCAGCTTCTCCTACAACTGGAGCATTAGAGCTAATTAGGAGGCTTCAGTAAGGATCCCCCTTCACACATCTCCGTGACTGAAAATGAGGCTTCTCTCTGACTCGGGGGCCAAACTTACAGCTTTGACAGACAGACATTCCATTGAGGACATGGACATTTCGGCCAGCTCGATCTCAGATCTGCGCTTCTCCTTAATAAATATTGCCGTGAAGAATTAGAAGCGTCGAACTCAGCTAAAAAAAAAAAAAATTTAAGTCCTTATTCCCTACCCGACAGTTATGTGTTGCTTACAAACTAATGAACGTCTGGGCTAAGGACAGAGTTTTGTGGCATTCACAAGATATGAAACTCCCACTTAGCTTATTTCTCTTAAATCAATATTCTTTAGGTCATAGCTTTCTGTTCTAGTAACATTTTGTCTGATAAAAGTCTCAAGGGGTTCTTGTCAAAAACCACTTCCAATTAATCTGTGCTTGCCACATCTCCACCCATCGACGATCCCAACCTGTCAAAATACACAGTTCTAGGGATCGCCACTTCCTTTTCCAGGGGTTCATGTGCTATTTCTATTTGTAAGTTCTCAGAATGCCACAGCTATATCACACTCCCATTTATTTGCTCATGTTATTCTTCTTCCTTGAATGATTCCTTTTCAACTTCTCTCATGACTCCCCTCAAAAGCCCTTTCATCTGTGAGGCCTTTCCTCCTCTTCTCATTCTTAAGATAGAATCAATCATTTCTCCTTTGAGCAACCACTTTAGGTATGAGGGGGCCTACAGTGCACCCGGTAATGGGGGCTGGGTGGGAATGGGGCACAGGCACAGACATGTAAACAAGTAAATACACGGACATCACATCTGTGCACTAAGGAACTCTAGCATATAGCATGACCCTTAAGTTATTTAAGTGATTCCAGTATATAGTATGGCCCTTATTTAATAACTAAATGTCGACTGAGAATCATAAAGAAAAGTCAAGCTTGTAGGTCAGAAAAAGAAATAGTATAGGATCTAAGAAATTATGGGTAATATAAAAATGCATCCTTTAAAATTTGTTTATTCAAAATACATATGCTAGGGAAGACCCAAAACCCCAGAGTGTATTTATAAAAAAATCTGTATTTATTCTTACATCTTTAAACTTCAGTCACCTTCAAAGTACTCTCCATTTGATGCAATACACCTATCCAGACATTTTTTTCACTGCTCAAAAGAGTTTTTGAACTCATCGATTTTGATGCCTTTTAGTACTTTCGCTGTTTTTTGTTTCAACCTCTTCCACATCAGCAAAATGTTTCCTTGTGTGGACTTTTTTTCATCCAGGAAAACAAAACAAAAAAGTCATTCAGGGCAAGATTGGGTGAATAGGAAGGGTAGGATAAGGGGGTCATGCCATTTTTGGTCAAATCTGCTGAATACTCAGTGCGGTGTGAGCAGGTGTACCCGTAAATCACCCATCATGAAATGGGCAAACATGTTGAAAGAGTCTTCTAAAAAAAATTCACTGAAGCTGAACACAGCCTCTCAACAGTGCCAGCTGGTACACTGATACAGATGGGTACCTAGAGCACTCACCTAGCAGGGGAAGCCTGTACTACACAGGGCCCACCCTCCAGAAGATAATTCTAGTCTGGGGGGGGGGGGGAGTCCCCCTCATATTTAGTGGTAATTTTCCATTCCATTAAAGAAGAGCTTTTCCGTGATTTTCCATTAGGGAGAAATAGTTAGTGGAGATTTTCCAGAAGCTCAGGGGTCAGAGGTCTAACAAAGTACTGCCAAATTACAAAGCAGTTCTTATGTCCTCAAGAGGCTTTGAGGAATAAGGAAGGCTCTGGAGACAGATACTTCTGCCGCAAACAGCCGGTCCCATGGACTAAAGGAAGTGTTTTATAGATGGCACAATGGATCCAATAAACCAGGGATGTCTCAGGTGATGACTTTGAACTTCAGCCGATGACATATGCTGGCAACATCAAGGAACCCATGACAATAATTATGCATGCCTTGAAGTGTGCAAAGGATATAAATTGTACTATAAAACATCAAGAGCCTCCACAAATGGATTTTTCACCCAGAGCACATCCTACACAGAAGCAGTAGAATCTGGACAGTCAGACCTCGGATAATGGGTTTTTTAATAATAAAATTGTTTTTAACATATTGTCTTTGTGTACCTTCCTGGATCCTCTAAGACAGAAGCCATCTAAAAATTTATTAGGTTCAGATTCTAATACAAAGAACTGCGTTTATGTAAAACAATGGATGCAACAGACCCTAAGCGGGTACTGAGCTCAGCCATTGGGGATGCCGGAGAGTGTCTGTTTTGAGACCATAATGCAGTGGTTCTCAACCTTCCTGATGCCACGACCCTTTAATACAGTTCCTCATGTTGTGGTGACCCCCAACCATAACTAAAGCATAGTGATTAATCACAAAAACAATATGTAATCATATATGTGTTTTCCGATGGTCTTAGCCGACCCTGTGAAAGGGTCGTTCAACCCCCAAAGGGGTCGCGACCCCACAGGTTGAGAACCACTGCCATAATGTGATATGTGACCATAGGTAGGGTGGATGCACACACCTCTGCTGATGCTCTATCATTTTTTCTCTTGATCTTTTTCCTATAAATTTCATAAATCTTGCCTGCTAAGGTGAAGGAATTGAAACCTCTCTATAACATCGGATCTTTTGTAAAAAAAAACTCAAAGGAACCTTCAGAGAATGTTTACTAACTAATGACTTAAGAGTCTATCCTGAAGGGTGGGTCAAATAACTTGTAGTAGTAACAAGGCAATACAGTTTCCACAGGATCCCCACAAATTGCATTCTAACCTACTTCATTTTAAAAAGAGAGGAAGAGAGCAATGTCATGAAAAGGTATAATTGTTGAAATCCAATACGTACACTAAATTTAGATCCTAACTGCTGCATGCAGCTGTGTGACTCTAAGCAGGTTTCTTCACCTGTCTAAATAACCATTCGCTCATCTGTCAAATGAAGGAATTAATATGTCTAAACAGAATTAAATTATGTGCCTAATTATATTGGTCCCTTCACCCTTCATTAATATCAAAATGACAGACTGATCATCTTTCCCTTCAGTAAGAAAGTGAGAATGAAAATAATGACTCAAATATAATTATTCTAATACCGCATATCCTACTATTCTGTTCTACTTCATCAAGAGAACACTCAAGAGTAATTTAAGATTTTTGCAAGTTATCAATCTGTCATATACAGGCAACCACCTTGTCCATAAAGAAAGATGACAGCTATTAAGCATAATTTATTCATACTGGTTGAATAGCAGAGCCATAGGTAGAACACAGCTGTTAATGCTAACCCCATGGTTAAGGAGACAAATATAATTGCTGCTTGGAAGTTGACTGAATATACGTGAGTGTAACTATGAACTATATGTAGGTTATATGCATATATGGCTCATAGGAGATTGTTTCAAAGACTAGAGATAAAACCAACCAACTAAAACCATCTAAAGACAGATGAAGTTCCAATTTTGAATTGAGTAAAACAGGGCTATAGCCTACTCCTTGTTTTTATTTTTAAAGAAATGTGTCATAATTTTTAGTGTCCCTTAAATCACAATAATCTCCAATCCACTTCCCTTTCTAAATGAGCATTAATATTAAAATCAAGACATATTTCTATAACCCAAATAAAAGTCATATGATCCATAAGGTCACTAGGAAATATTATTTTAAGGAGTAAAGAATAAAACTAATTATTGGACAGATAATAAATACAAAAGCATAATAAAAAGATGCAAACACCTCTTCTCAAATATTATCCTTATTGTTTCTTTCCCCCCAATCTCATAGCTACACCCTTGCTGGACCTGACACTATTGAGTGCCTGGCCAGTGGCAAGTGGAACGAAAGTAACCAGCAGTGTCTGGCTGTCTCCTGTGATGAACCACCCCACGTGGAACACGCCTCTCCCGAGACTGCCCATCGGTTATTTGGAGACATCGCATTCTACTACTGTTCAGACGGTTACAGCCTGGCAGACAATTCCCAGCTACTCTGCAATGCCCAGGGCAAGTGGGTTCCCCCAGAAGGTCAGGCCATGCCCCGTTGTATAGCTCATTTCTGTGAAAAACCCCCATCTGTTTCCTACAGCATCTTGGAATCTGTGAGCAAAGCAAAATTTGCGGCAGGCTCAGTTGTGAGCTTCAAATGCATGGAAGGTTTCGTACTGAACACCTCAGCAAAGGTTGAATGTATGAGAGGTGGGCAGTGGAACCCCTCCCCCCTGTCCATCCAGTGCATCCCTGTGCGGTGTGGAGAGCCACCAAGCATCATGAATGGCTACGCGAGCGGATCAAATTACAGTTTTGGGGCCATGGTGGCTTACAGCTGCAACAAGGGGTTCTACATCAAAGGGGAGAAGAAGAGCACCTGCGAAGCCACGGGGCAGTGGAGCAGCCCCATACCCACGTGCCACCCCGTAGCTTGCAATGAACCACCTAAGATTGAAAATGGCTTTCTGGAGGTAAGAAACCGATTAACAAGTAGTCCGTGGCTTTCATCACTTTCAGGGCAGGGCCAGCCAATGTGGCTAACCTGGGATTCAAAAGCAGGTCCAGTGACCAGATTCATTGTTGGAAAAAAGAAGTAGCTAAATCTATAGGTAGTGACTATTGGAGAAAACATCCTAGAGATATGAATCCTTTTAATATATTAGCTTTCTACATTCTACTAGTATATAGACATTTGAAGTGCTTTGTAGCAATAGCTTAGCTCTAGCTATTATTAGAATAACCCAATTTCAGTAAACTACTATTTTGCTTTATAGAAGTTTTTCCAAGGTGGATATATACTTATTTTATAGAACTAAATCAAGGTCTAAGTAAATCTATTATCATGTCTAGATTTTAGACAAAAGATGGGATTAAAACCATGAATTTACTATGATGCAGTTTTTGCAGCCTTCTTTTGGTGGGTTTAAAGGTAATTTTACCATAATGGACAAAGAGTTAAACTAGACCCACACATGTCCTGTCTTCACACTAACATGTGTCTTCTCATTAATTCCACCAAGAAAACAGGAATGAAAATTTATTCCCCCAAACCAAGAGTCATTTTAAATAGACAATATTCTAATCAAATTTTTTTTAATGAACATACACATAGTAACTTTTCTCCTTCATATTCAAATACAACAAAACAGTAAAAGCCCTTTATTTAAGGTTTTTTCTCTCAAATGTATTAGATCTCCACTGAAAGAGGATTATAGTATATATAAGGAGGCTTTCTTTCTTTATTCATTTCACAAATCTTTCTGGAGCTTCTGCTAGGTTCCAAGTAAACATCGAAACTCGAGTCTTTAACAATACAGGTGAGGTCTGTAGGTCATGGTGCTGCCACGCTTGTGGGCTACCCAAGCCCTAAGTAAGTAAACAAATCACTATGTCCATGTACCAAGAAGTTCATTACAGCACAGAAGCTAGACTTCATCTTTATCACTAAAGCTAGACTTCACCTTAGTCACTAACAAAGAGACATTATAATATTTTAAAGGTTTCATAACTAATTCATCTTTTGTACCACCTAAAAATGATTTGCTATTATACACTTATTTATTTGAATTTTGAGATTATGAATATTAAGTGTTCTGTTTAAAAGTAGAAATAAAAAAATAATAAAATAAATTTAAAAAATTTTTTAAAGTTGAAATATTTTTTTATTTTCCTTCTTTATGTTTTAGCAGCAATTTTTTAAAAGCATATTAAGAATGAACACCAAACTCTGACAGTACTCTTAGAAACATATCCATAACAAATATTTTATTGGCTTTTTACATTAAGCAAAATAAAGTATACTTGTGTGTGCATTTTCTTTTCTGTGATTAAACAACAACTAGCATTGCTTTGCTCAGCAAGATTTTTTGAATTTACCAAGTAACTTACAACTTTCAGTATTGCTCTGTCAATTCATTCATCAATTTAGAGACTTTTACTTATCTTTTACTTATGGGCTCAGCACTGTGGTAAACATTCCTGAGGTAGTGATTACCTAATTTACTTCCTATTGTCCTTGGACTTCTATTTTTTTTTTTTAATAGCATTTGGACCATTTGGAGAAAAACGTAAATCCTTATTTGCTTATGTCTTAATTCATTTTAAAGTAGGCATTTTAGTTGAATTCGTTTTTAACATTCAATGTGTTTAGTTAATTGCATTATCTGTTATACAAATCATCCTTCATTGTTTTCTCCCTGTCATGCAGCATGCCACTGGCAGGATCTTTGAGAGTGAAGTGAGATATCGGTGTAACCCAGGATACGAGTTGGTCGGAAGTCCTGTATTTGTCTGCCAAGCCAATCGCCACTGGCACAGCGACTCCCCTCTGTCATGCACCCCTCTCAACTGTGAAAAACCTCCCCCAATCCAGAATGGCTACATGAAAGGGGAAAATTTTGAAGTAGGGTCCAAGGTTCAGTTTTTCTGTCATGAAGGTTATGAGCTTATTGGTGATAACTCTTGGACATGCCAGAAATCTGGCAAGTGGAATAAGAAGCCAAACCAGAAGTGTGTGCCCGCCAAGTGCCCAGATCCACCCCTCCTGGAAAACCGGCTTGTGTTGAAGGAGTTGACCACGGAGGTGGGAGTGGTGATGTTCTCCTGTAAAGAAGGGCATGCCCTGCAGGGCCCCTCTGTCCTGAAATGCTTGCCATCCCAGCAATGGAATGATTCTTTTCCTGTGTGTAAGATGGTTCTTTGCCCCTCGCCTCCCCTAATTTCCTTTGGTGTTCCGTCTCCTGCTTCTGCTCTTCATTTTGGAAGTACTGTCGAATATTCTTGTGTGGAGGGGTTTTTCCTAAGAGGAGGTCCTACCACCTTCTGCCAAGCTGATGGCACCTGGAGCTCTCCACTACCAGAATGTGTCCCAGTGGAATGCCCCCAACCTGAGGAAATTCTCAATGGCATCATTGATGTGCATGGTCTTGCCTACCTCAGCACAGCTCTCTATACCTGCAAGCCAGGCTTTCAGTTGGTGGGAAATACTACCATCCTTTGTGGAGAAAATGGTCACTGGCTTGGAGGAACACCAACATGCAAACCCATTGAGTGCCCGAAGCCCAAGGAGATTTTGAATGGCAAATTCTCTTACACAAACCTACACCCTGGAGAAACCATTACATACTCCTGCGACCAAGGCTTCAAGCTCAACGGTCCCAAAGCCTTGACCTGTTTAGGATCAGGTAATTGGGATGTGGATGCCCCATCTTGCAATGCCATCCACTGTGATCCCCCCCAACCCATTGAAAATGGCTTTGTAGAAGGTGCAGACTACAGCTATGGTTCCATGGTCATCTACAGCTGCTTCCCTGGGTTCCAGATGGCAGGTCATGCCATGCATACCTGTGAAGAGTCAGGATGGTCAAGCTCCATCCCAACATGTGTACCCATAGACTGTGGTCTCCCTCCTCAAATTGATTTTGGAGACTACACTCAGGTCAAAGAAAGCCAGGGATATTTTGACCAAGAAGAAGACATGATGGAAGTTCCATATCTGACTCCTCACCCTCATCATCATCTGGGAGCAATGGCTAAAACTTGGGAAACCGCAACTCCAGCTACACCTTCAGCAAGCTTTTTACATGGCACCATGGTTTCGTACACCTGTAATCCAGGATATGAACTCTCAGGGAACCCTGTGCTGACATGCCAGGAAGATGGGACTTGGGGTGGCAGTGCACCATCCTGCATTTCAATCGAATGTGACTTGCCTGTTACTCCTGAAAATGGCTTTTTGCATGTTACAGCGACGACCGTGGGCAGCGCTGTACAATACAGCTGCAAACCCGGACACATTCTGGTGGGCTCCGACATAAGACTTTGTCTACAAAATAAAGAGTGGAGTGGTGCTTCCCCACGCTGTGAGGCCATTGAATGCAAAAAACCAAATCCAGTTATGAATGGCTCCATCAAAGGAAACAACTACACATACCTGAGCATGCTGTACTATGAGTGTGATCCTGGGTATGTTTTGAATGGCGCTGAGAGGAGAACATGCCAAGAAAATAAAGATTGGGATGGCAGTGAGCCAGTTTGCATTCCTGTGGACTGTGGTTCACCCCCAATCTCAGCCAACGGCCAGGTGAAAGTGGATGAGTACACCTTCCAAAAAGAGGTTGAATACACCTGCAATATAGGCTTCTTACTTGAGGGAGCCAGGAGTCGTGTTTGTCTTGCCAATGGGAGTTGGAGTGGAGTCACTCCCATCTGTGTGCCTGTCAGATGCTCCACCCCACCACAGGTGGCAAATGGGGTGATGGTTGGCCTGGAGTACGGCTTCGGGAAGGAAGTGGTGTTCCACTGTCAGGAGGGCTACGTGTTGCATGGTGCTCCAAAACTCATCTGTCAGGCAGACGGGACCTGGGATGCAGAGTTTCCCCTCTGTAAACCAGTTAACTGTGGACCTCCTGAAGATCTTCCCCATGGCTTCCCTAATGGCTTTTCCTTCTATCACGGGGGGCACATACAGTATCAGTGCTTCTCCGGTTATAAGCTCCATGGAAGTCCTTCAAGAAGGTGTCTGTCCAATGGCTCCTGGAGTGGCAGCCCACCTTTTTGCCTGCCTTGCAGGTGTTCCACACCAGTAATTGAAAGAGGAACTGTCAACGGGACAGATTTTGGCTGTGGAAAGGCAGCTCAGATTCAGTGCTTCAAAGGCTTCAAGCTCCTGGGACCTTCTGAAATCACCTGTGAAGCCAATGGCCAGTGGAGCTCTGGCTTCCCACGCTGTGAACACCCATCCTGTGGCTCTCTCCCAACCTTACCAAATGCATTCATCAGTGAGAGTGACTCTCCCGAGGAGAATGTGATAACGTACAGCTGCAGACCTGGGTTTGTCATCCAGGGCAGTTCAGCCGTGACTTGTACCGAGACAGGGATGTGGAGCCAGCCTTATCCGATGTGTCAGCCCCTGTCCTGTGGACCCCCACCATCTGTTGCCAATGCAGTGGCAACTGGAGAGGCATTCACCTATGAAAGTAAAGTGACGCTCAGGTAAGACCACAGCTCTAAGTCTCCAAGGGAGAGTTGTAAAATGAAAAGAGATTGGTCAAAACTTAGCTAAGAGGGAAGAAAGCACCATCTTTGAACTACTCTTCAAACACTGAAGCTTTTAACACTTGACTTTAGTCTACCCATACTTATGTAGAAATCCATCAATTATAAAAATTAATTTCTACATTTCAGGTTATAGCTCCTAATATAATTATCATGATTACCATATTCTGTTGAGCTTCATGATCTTCTAGCTACTTTTAATATCTCTTAAATCATAAGGCTCTTTTAAAACATCATGCTAGCAAATTTCTTTATAAAATCACTTTATGGTTTTATTCATACATGCAAATGTTGGGAAAATAAGGCAAAAGCTGAATAACTCAGGTAAAAATCACATATTTCCATTGATCAATTTAAATAGGGAGATATTCATAAGGGGACTTCAACCGATGCTATCAGACAAACTAAGCATTTAATACACAAATTACGGTTTTTGCTGGAAAGTTTCCTGTTTAAAATGCATTATTTAAAAAGAGAAAATATTAAATGAATTTATAAACTAAATTTTTATTGGGATAAATTTAATGTTCAAAGATATCTCAACTCTCTAAATCAATTTAATTTCATTCACATTTTGAAGGAATTACAGATTATGCTTCACATATTGGCTTCTTATATTTTATTTATAATTCAGTGACTCTTATTAAGCATCTCTGTTATGGGTATTTTAGCCCTACCATTATTTTCTCTTAACTGCAGTAAGAAATAGACCCAAGAAAGGCTCATAGATGATAAAGCAATAGAGGAACAGTTCATGCACAAGGAAGAAAAACAATTATTCCTTGCTTTTGAAATACATTTTAAAATTTCTGTTTGGATCTTGGTGTGTCAGAGATCTTGAGAAGTCACAGTATCACCTGCTTCTCAATATTTGGCTGTTTGTCCCTCATTGTATGTTGATTACCTCGTCTTTCACATCTTCACTTGATAGCTAAACAGATCACTCCAAGTTTGCAGAACCTCTGACTCCCACTTGGCCTGTAATTTGTGAAATTAAAAAAAACATATCCACCTAATAAATGTTAGCTAATTAAGTGATTTCACTCAAGAGCCAAGTTCTCAGCTCTCTGGTGGCAGTTTCATTATCTACAAAATGAGATTAAAGATAATGACAGTACCTGCCCATAGGGTTGACTTGAGTATTAAATGAGTTAATATTTATAGAGCACTTAAAACAATGACTGGAATTTAATAAGAAAACACTTGCTGAATAAATAAATGCCAGATTTTTAAATCATAGAGTTTTAGAGCCAATTTGGAGTTTGAACAGCCATACTATTGTTACATTATGATATCTAATTATCAGGATTAAAATAAATACCTAGCACCTCAAGGACCTAGAACCGTGCTTGGCACAAAGTAGATACCCAATGCATATGAGTCTACTTTGGACTCTATCTAGAATTTCTTGAACTCTTAGCTGTTTTAGAATAAAAAATTAATTCAGTAATGATATTATCCACGATGAAGGTCAATAGTAACAACCTTTAAAGCAACTTTAACCTTGGCTAATCCGTAATGTCAGTAGCAAAAGATTGATCCGGTCATCACGAGGTTGGTGTTCTGGAACGGCAATGCCATCTGCCTGATGCTTGAGTCAGTGTTGCTATAGCACATAAAATATCTACTGAGCCTTGTAACAGCTCCTTAAATCTACAAACTGTTTTGTCCTCTCTGTAAGGCACTTATTTTTGCCTTTCTGTTGCAGATGTCTAGAAGGTTATATGCTGGACACAGATACAGATACATTCACCTGTCAGAAAGATGGCCGTTGGTTCCCTGAGAGGATCTCCTGTAGCCCTAAAAAATGTTCTCTACCAGCAAACATGACGCATATACTTGTTCACGGGGATGATTTCAGTGTGAATAAGCAAGTTTCTGTGTCATGTGCAGAAGGCTACACCTATGAAGGAGTTAACATATCAACATGTCAGGTAAGGCTCTCTGTCTTCATTAGAATATGTAAATGTAAGTCGCTCTATACACAAGCAGTATCTTACTATCCTAAAAAGTAAAATGCCTCACATTTTCAGTCATGGCAAAGGATTTGACAAGTTTTTTGGTAGAAATATAATAAAATATATCTTTATTTTCAATATTCCTGTTTTTAAATTATGAAAGAGCCAAGGATAGGTAAAAAAATGGCAACATCAGATAAAATGTTAAGACGTCTATAACACGATATTCATAAAAAATTAACCATGTGGCCATACAGACTACACACACGTGCTCAAAAGAGCATGTATGTATAGAAAGGAACTCTGATAATTCCAAATATGTTCCCAGTTTTAGCAGAAAGATCCAAGGCTGCAGAAACACACAAAAAATTGGAGTCAGATTCTGAGTCTGCTACTGCCTACTTGTGTGATTTTAAGAAAATTACTTAAAATTTCTGGGCTTCAGTTTCCTTATTAGAAAAAAATATACAGTAACACCTATCTTATATGGTAAGTGTGAAAAACTGTACAGATAATAAGGGAACGTGCCTAGTTCAGCACCATCGACAGCCAGGCTCCCTAGACATTCCCTTCTCCTGGTTTCCGTAAGTTGTACCCAAGAAAGAAAAATAAAGGAGCCATTGATATGGTCTTCTTTTGCTGGAGTTTGGGGTGGGTGGTGGTAGTGACAAGAGCTGAAAGGAGAGGAATGCCACATGGTATACAATGGCCTTAATGTTAATCATGCCTTTGAACTTCATGTCAAATATTTTTAGGCTCTATGACCTTATATTCCTCCAACTGGTTTTCTTTTTTTATATATCTGTCATTGAAAGGATTATGTTATTTGATCCAACAAAGTGTCTAGTATATGCCTGTCATGTAGTAGGGATTCAAGAACTATTTCCTTCTTCCACTTCTCCATTTACTAAGCATGCATACTCAGCGATTTGTTGCTGCCAAACCTAAGAGCAGGAACATCACAGGGAGCAGGTCAGGTGAGTGTCAAAGGTGCCATGTCCTCAAAATTGGTACAGTTCCAGATCTTCCATTTTAGATTTAGAGATGAAGCAGTTTGAGGGGAAACTTTTTCAAAGATCCTGAGCTTTCTAAACCAAGCGAAGTCCCAGCATACGTACAGAACTCAACTCAATATTCTCCCAAAGCTCCTTCAGGTCGGGTGTGCACAATGGGGTGGCCCCTCTCATGCCCCGAAGGACTCTGCCATACAGGTGTCGACACTCATTTTTTCTGAATCGGTAATTTATTTCTAACAGCCCTCATTACTTCCTCCACACATAGTATGACCCCTGACCTTCACTCAACTGAGTTTTGGTTTAGTTTTTGGTCTGAATAGACCCTTTGTAAATGTTTAAGTGTATGAATTGTGTAAAACTCTGTTCAGTGCCTGAAAATATTTTATTGTCATATAACAAAATGATCCTTTGGTGTCTAAAACAAGTAAATGGATGAGATCAATACAAATTCTGAAAAATGAATGCTGAAGGAGGACTAGCTCTTCCTGAAATCAAGACATATTACAGAATTATAAAACTCCTACCAGTGTGGTATTTGTGTAAAATAAGGTAAAAGGAAAATTAATAGAAGAGAAGAAATTAGTCAAAAGTAAATCCTGATAAAGGAGTCATTACAAGACAGTAAAGACCACAGTAATTAGTAAACAAATTATTCTGATACAATTGAGTAACCATTAGGGGGAAAATTAACATATACCAAAATAAATTTCAGATATCTCAAGAGAAAACAATATTATGTAGTTTTAAGAAGATACCAAAAATGCCTAGAATGATTTATTCAAAAATATAAAAAATATGTTGATTGAAGCAATATTTATAGTATAAAAATTTGATGTGATTTGTATTTCCAACATTAGGAGAATGGCTGATTATGATGTGGGCATGGACATGTACAATTACTTCTGGCTCATATATGGAATTAACAGTTTTGTCTCAAGTCCTATTTTAGACAGTTATTCAACTCATGACCTATATCCTCAGAGAAGGCAAAAATATTAGCAAGAAATAACAGTCAAGGAAATAGCTGTATTACTTCACTTTACCCAAATAGAGGGCTGGGCTGAGAGATGTTAATTCTAACTATGATGGTGGGGAAATAAAGTAAATGCGTGTATGTGGATATATATATATATATATATATATATATATATATATATATATATATGTATTTTTTTTTAACGATGTGACCCACACCAAAATATGTAATAGACTGTTTTCAAGTATTGGAGAACAGGAAGCCATTGTTTTAAACTTTGAGTATGCCTAAAATTTGCTATTGCCATAAACTTTAAAATATAAATTTTGTGAAATATAAGAATACATTGGTACATCATGGAACATTTGCATCATCCACCCAGTCCTCGTGCATCATAATGAAATCATACTTGGTGTTATTGGTTTTTCAATGGATTTTATTAGGAAGAAAATGCTTGTTTTGCATGTTGAAAAAATGTCCAAAATTGTGTAGCAATGACTATAAAGGCCATAAAATAATTAATGTGTTCTTGAGACCATGGATAATAAGTAGCAGAAGTAGGACCAAATTCCACAGTACATTGTTTTGACTATCATTTTGGAGATTATTCTACTATACAATCAAATTTACAGACTTTTTCATTCATACCATTTAACTTATAATTTGTTATTTGTTACTTAGCTTGATGGCACCTGGGAGCCGCCTTTTTCTGATGAATCCTGCAGTCCAGTTTCTTGTGGGAAACCTGAGAGTCCAGAATATGGATTTGTGGTTGGCAGTGAATACAGCTTTGGAAGCACAGTTATTTATCAGTGTGAACCTGGTTATGAGTTAGAGGTGAGTGAACAAACTGTTTAAGCAGAATTAATTTGCATTCCAACCTACTTGGGAACATTTTTAGTGTTAACACTGATTTTTTTTCACTGGTTTTGGTCCTAAAGTATTATTTTATACTTTGTTACATTTTACCCTAATTCTTTACAAGAAATATTTAAGGTGACTTACAATATTAAAAAGCAAAATAAGTCTTGAATTTAAAAACTCAAAGCCATGAAAAGGAAGAAGTTGGTATGCCAACCACAAGACTGATACTCTTACTCCTATTGGTCCTGTAAGCCTGTGTTTCAGCCTCCTGTTAGTCATACTCTGCACCAAAGCAGTCTATCTGTCACCACAGGGATGTGACCTTAGGGATTTAGGTGTGCAAAGCTAGGATTTCCTTAAGGTGGGTTCTAATACCTAGTCAGGTTCTTCATTGAGATGCCAGGTTCCACATGGCACATCTGGCCTGAAAAATCCTCATAGCAGTTCTAACCAAATGCCAAGTGACCTGGTCTGTAATATTAAAACACCATCATTGCCCTGGCTTTTGGGGGGATCATCCCCAAAAAGCAAAAGGTTGCCAGTTTGATTCCCGGTCAGGGCATATGCCTGGGCTTTGGGTTTGGTCCCGGGTTGTGGCGCGTGCGAGAGGGCAACCAATCAATGTTTCTCTCCCCCCTACTCCCTCCCTTCCCCTCACTCTAAAAATAAACAAAATCTTTTAAAAAACCCATTGGCAGCACTGAGGCCTCCCTATTTACTTTGATGAAAATGCTGCAATCATTTTGCTGAAAGTATAATGATATCAAACTTGGAAATTTAAGAAATCTGTCTTAATGTTGTCATCTGGTTTCTCAAGAAACTTATTCCCTGTTTTTATTGTTGTAGTGGTATTTAAATATAGGTTTTGCAGAAGTGTTTGTTACCAGCGGTCTGTTAAATTTGTGTAGTGCGTTCCATTTTGTGACCACAAAATCAAAGAATTGACATAAAATAGGCCCATGAACTCTGGAACTAAGCTAATATAGATCATACTCAAATTCTTCAAAAGACTGAAAAAAAAAGAAAAGAAAGAAAGGATAATAACAGTGAATTGCAGTTGGGAAGTTTTCCTGCTTTTGTAACCCAGTTGTTCTTCATACAAGGGTACTAACCTTGCAATTTGTTAAGAAAAAGAAAAGTGGTATAAGATTTAATCAAACATGTAGAAATGACTGATGAGTCATTAAATTTGAGGAAGTAGATAATTGTCCATAAAATTTTTTGGAAATGTCCAGGTGTTAACTACAAAATTGAAAGAGCTGCTGTAGCCATTGTTTTCATTCCAAGCTACATGTTAGAATTGCCTGAGAAGTTTTTAAAAATACATTAATGTCCAGTTACTTGCAGAAATAATCAATTCCAGGTCTGAGACAAGAAATGTAAAAGCTTAGCCTCGAAAATCTTGTCACATGAGATAGGTGACAACCAATCAAAGGCTCCATGTTAAAAAAGGCTGAGGAACCAACTGAAAAAGGCTCCCACAGCCAGAAAGAGACCACTTTAACATCAATAAGGATAATAACTTCAATGGATGGAAACACGCCAAATGTGTCATGAATAGTACTAAACTTAAAATAATGCTAAAAACATCATTTGGTAACTGTAGAGAATGCTCATGACAAACTCATTATTTTGAAAATACAACAGAAATTGGTTTTTTCAAGGCCACCTAGACTGCTAGACAACCTAATAGACGATGAAGGAGAAGTTCCTTTTTATAGAAGCATTCCAGGTAATAAATTATAGAATATAAATCCCAGAATTTGCAACTTATACATATTAATGGGTTTAGGCTATCATCATCATAGCTACTGATGTCAGAAAACAAAACAGAGGCAACCAGACATTATGTGCCTCCTGATGGATAAACGCACCATTGGAAAAAGTCCTGCCAAAAAAGAAAATTGAATTTGAATCTTGTCCAGTCTCTAAATCCAACAGCCAGTGTCAGAGGCAGAGGAACATGTTAAGTGACACCATAGTGAAGCAATGGGAAAATTTCTGTCTATGGAAATATTTACAAATAAGCCAGTTTCCTGTTTTCTGGAACAAATAAATTGACAGGGTTAAGAGGAGAGGAAATAGAGAAACAACCTATAGATTTAAAGAACTATATAAGAAATATATAAACCATGTGGCCCTTCCTTTGGTCTAGATTTAAGTAAATTGTCAAAAAATAATTTATGCAACAATTGAAAATTTGAACACTAATTGAATATTAATATTCAGGAATCATTACTTTATGATAAGATGATGTTATTGTGGTTATAATTTTTCAGAGCTCTTATATTTTAGAGATGCATCCTGAAATAATTATTAAGTGACTTGCTCTCTGGGATTAGCTTCAAAAGAATGTGGAGTGGGACTTAAATTAGACAAGCTGACCTTGAGTCAATTGTGTAAACTGGGTGACGGCTACATGGAAGTATGTTATACTCTTCTTTCTACTGTTATACTTTTCACACGCTTCAATTTTCCCATAAGACACAGTTTTTAAAATGCAAATGACTATTCTCAACCCAGACTAATTAATTCATTATCTCTGTTGGTTGGATCTAGGGCAGAAGTATCTTATTAAAAGTTCCCCAGTTGATTCTCATGTTTAACCAGGACTGAGAACCACTAATCTGAGACATTTCTGGGTTTCTCAAAGTGTGCTCCAAGAGCCAGTTCCTTGAGAATCTTCTGGGACATTCTTAAAAGGAGTGAATACTCCTAGGCCAAGACCTTCTGAACCAAACAGGACTTGGGGATTTGTGTGTTTGACAAGTATCCTAGATACTAAAGGTAAGTGGAAGGGAAAGTGGTTGAGGAGAGGGCCTTGGTGCTGGCAGACCTCTGTTACAGACCCTTGACTCCTGCTGGATGAAAGATGTTTGGGAACCAACTGAATCTCTCTGAGCCTCTGTTTCATCCTGTCCATGATAGAAACGCAATAACCACTTTTGCAAAGTTACTGTGAGGGCTGGAGATAAAGAAATGATGTGGTTAGCATGGCCTTTTATGCATTGTCTGAGTTCATTATGGGGTAGTTACTATAATCACTTTCAGTATTTGTATTATTACCAAAATCAGACAAAGCAAGTAGGACAATTAATGTAGACCATGTTCAATTATTCTACTATGTAAGTAAGTTGTCATTTACATGTAAGGTACACAACTTTTTTGAGCTTTCTAAACCTCAAAATTTTTACTGCACATGAAATCTTTTTGGAATAAAAATTACTATAGGCAACTGGGAAATAAATGAAAATACAGACCTCAAAAATGAGATAGTCATGTTATAGAATCATTGCTAGTGAGCGATAAAGTGGTTGCTATGATTCTAAAACTTAATATAACTATCTAACCTAATTGTTGATTAAGCAGGTACATTGGGTCAAAAATAATAATTTAATTCTAATCTGTATCTAAAACTCCAGCTTAATTAATAAAAAACAAGATATATACAGAAAGAGAAAAAAAAGAAAGAAGGAAAAGCATGACAAAATTTGCAGCTTACTGAGGAGGGAGCCAACAGATGGTGTTTGATTTTTTTTTTACATCAATAGTTACAGAAAATAGATTTTGAGTGTTTACTGGCATTAAAATCAGCATAGTCGAAGCAGAATATTATTGAAATCATTAGTGAAAAGAGAACATGGAAAAATAGTACTGGGAAAAATACTAAACTATGAATTAAAATTACTCGAGTATACTCTACTCTGGAAGAACCCACATAGTTGGGGAGTTAGCTGGCTTTTATGGCTTACCATATACTTCCTCAAAATTAATAAAAAATAAATCACAAACTAGATTTGTATATTTTCTTGTGCATACATAAGTATATAAGCCTAGAAAAGTATAGCAGATATTAACGGTGTTTATCTCTGGATGAAGAATCATGGAAAACCTTCTGTTTTTCTATTTTCCAAACTTTTTATAATCAACACATTTGGTTTTTCAATAAGAACAAAATAATGAATATGTACTTTTAAGAAATATTTAATTTTATGGAATGAATTATTTTCTTGGAAAGTTAGGACAGTATCCTTCCATCCAAGTCAATGGAGTTTTAACATGGAAAGATTTATCAGTAATTAATCTGAAAACTCAGAGAAAATACCTTTAAATAAAAGAACAAGGGTGAAAGAAATCAGTCAATCTAGATATTAATCAAAGTCAAGGCGATAGGCTCTTTTCAGACATCTTGCTAATTTAGAACACAATTTCAAGGTGAGATATCCAAAGGGCTCCAAACAATGAAAAAACATGTGAAAAAACTTACATGCTGGAGTTCATATATTCGACTCAGGGTCAAGGCCCTTAGTACATTACTGAAAACCTGATCTTTTTTAAATACATAATGTTACAAAAGTTTATTTATCTTGTTTATTATTCCATAGATTAGGTATTTAAAGCAATGAAAAGGATTACCCTTAAGAACACTGATGATTACCATAAAAGATAAGAAAAAAGGAAGAAGCAAAGACATAAAAATTATAACCAGAAATCAAACAACAGTCATATATAAGTCTATAACAGGTATAGGAGGCAAACCGACTGTACAGCCCCCAAGGGTAATGGGATATTGAAAAATATACAAAAGGTATATTCAGTATAGTAATTATAAATAAATTTTCAAGTAAATTATGTTCATTTTTCTCTGTTTCACAAGGCAGGGAAGTAAATTGTGAAAAGGTTTTACCCAAAATATTTAAAATTTTAAAGGCTTGAGTTCTTAATAGAGTAAGTTAATCGAGGATAAATTGCATTGTTGAAAAATGCAATCCTCATACCAATAAGATATCTTGGCATGTTTCAGGTTCAAGCGTGTAAAATAAACAATTTTGTTTTTTGCTGTACCTCAGGTATTAAAACATAGATTCAACTCCAAATATTTTTAAAATCTACTAAGCAAATATACCTCTTTGCATTTCAAACACATTCTCCAGTCTCAACTATTGGTTATAACTAGTTGTCATTGAAACAAAGTGAAACAAAGCCTGTGCTTTAATTGCACTAGTCAGGCAGGGGATGCATTTTGAAGTAATTTGATGAAAACCTTTTTACGAATCTAAACCTACCTCTTAAACTATATTTATTTGATGAGCTTTTTCAGCATTCCAATGCCAAGAGATTCAAGTTCCCAGCTCTGATTACTTTGCATTCCTCTGTTGTCTTTTCATTGAAGAGTAAGGATCTTGTTGATTTTCCTTCATTGATTCACAGGGGAACATTGAACGTTCCTGTCAGGAGAACAGACAATGGAGTGGAGGGGCAGCAACGTGCAAAAGTAAGTCAAACGGCACTTCACGGTCCCAAAAACGATACTGAGGACACAATAATGATGTGACTACAATGTCTTTATAAATCAATTTGGTCATTTAAAATTGACCCTGGCCTTTTACCGAAGGACACCAAACCAATAAAAGGATCAAAACCTGTAGCTGAGATTAATGATTACATTAGACTAGAGCACAGGATGACTGACTCTGGAATGGCAAACATTTTGTTTAGAAACTAGTTAATTATTGAACTGATTCGCATTTTGTGTTTTCCTCCCAAATAATTGTAACTTAGAAAGCTTAGATCTTTTGATTTTTGGTGACAGTACTGACCAATACTGACATCTTCTTAAAGTGATGCTGGCACATGTGTCAAATAAATGAATAGTCACATTTTCATGGATTTTACGTTAACTCATTTTATGAAAAGAGTCAGTGTATTTAGCCAGATGTCGGTTAATTCACATGACTTTATTCCAGTATATGGCCCATATGATTCCTCTGCCAAAGGCAGTGTTTTTCTACAAATCAATCAATGTGGAAAGCTTCGAGATATTTTTTCTCTTAATAATCCTGGGGGACCCCCATCATCAAATTTTCAAACCCAGAAGGGCCTTTCAAATATTTTAGTCTAAGCAATTTTTCAGGTGATCTAGCTGGACTACATTGGACTATATCAAGATGAGTAAGATTTATTCTTCTTGCTAAATGAGTAAATGGGGCTACGAGAGGTAAACTGACCTGCCCAGTATCATAAATTTATTTGGTGGCAGAGGTGTCATCGGGACTCTTAAGTACTTGAATCTGGGGTAGATTATCCAGTTGATTTCATGTATATAGAAATCTTAAGTCTTTTAAGAAATATTATATGGTTGAAACTCAATGGAGGATATATGATCTTTTGGTTCTCAAAATAGAAAAATATTTTTAAAAAACATTGAGTAACATATCCAGTCACAGAAAGGCATCATTGGTCATTCCTGATAATAGCATTTTTATCTCAACTGTTTATGATGAAACAGTGTGTGTGTGTGTGTGCAGAGCAGCGGGGAGAACAGGGAATGAAAAGGAAACATGATGCCTGCACAGGAAACATGAAGGAATTGTTTCAATTTGCAGCAAGTTTAAATCAAACTACAATGTCAATGGTTAGTACAGCTTTTCTCTGAAATGCAAGAGAAAAAAAAAGCTCTACTGGAATCCTATTATTTTCTGTGGTTTTCTTTTCTTTTTCTTTATAATTATTAAATAAATAATACAAGTGCTTTGCAAAAAGAAAATAATAGTTTTAATTCCACCACTCAGGGACTAAAAACTCTTGATATTTTTATATACTGTATTGTGTGTGTGTTTTTTTTTCCTAGGCATATAAAATATACAAAATATATTTTGGGGAAAAATAATGCTCATTCTGAGCATCCTATTTGAAGGATCCTTATATAATATTTATTGTTATTAAATATATCGCTATCTGTATCCATCAGATTTCAGGGAAGCCTGCTCAAGTTGGTGGGTTCCCTCGACTGCTGCTCCTCAGAGGGTGGCCCATGGGACCAGCAGCCCCAGTAGTACCAGGGATCTTGCTAGAAATGCAGAATCTCAAGCCACACCCCAATCCTACTGAATCAAAATTGCTATTTTTAACAAGACCTCTAGATGATTCCTAGGCACAGCACAGTTTAAGAAGCAATGCCTTGGGCCTATGGGTTTTAGCCTTGCGCACATTGGAATATCCTGGGAGCTTTGAAAAATCCCTTGCCAGTTCTGCACCCTGTATCAGTTAGGTCAGAATCTCTGAGATTGGGACCCCACATCATTATGTTTTTAAAGCTCTCGGGTGATTCCAGGGTACAGCCACAGTTCACATCTATGACTCTAGCACTCATCAGGCTGTAAGAAGCCCAAAGAAGTCAGCTAGCATCTAATCTAGTGGCTCTCAATTCTGAGTGAGCACTAGAATCATTTGGGGAACTTTTTAAAAAGTACCAAAAGCAAGGCCACAGTAGCAATTCGGAGTCACTTGGTCTAGGACAGGGCCCTCAGCGTAAAGCTCCCTGGGGACTCTAATGTACAGCCCAGGCTGAGAATCTCCTCTATCTTCACGAAGATCATAAAGTCAAAACTCAAACCCATTTTTAAGATTCTAGAAAGGATGATCCTGCTATCATCCTAGCACATTCCTGTTTGTAATATTTCTCACAGGTGCACAACCATGATGTGTAACTACACAAAAACTTGCCTTCAGTTTATGGAGTCTATATCCATGGGAGGCATGTAAAGTGTTCCTTACCTCAATTTTCAGAGGTGCTCATGATTCCCTGTTCTTCCTATTTTCCTATTATTTTTACCTTCTAACAGTTTTACCTGTTATCTCTGTTTACAAGCAGTATAACCTTGATCAAATTATTTCACCTCTCTGAGCCTCACTTTTCTGCTGTGAAATGAGATCATCTCAGAGTTATGAGTAAGGATGTAGAGGTAGCCAACAAACAAACAAAAAAAGAACACCCAGTTAAATTTAAACATCAGACTAAAAATGTTTCTTAATATAAATATCCCACACAATATTTGGAGCATACTTATCCTAAAAATTTGTTCGTTGTTTAACTGATATTCAAATTTAATGGATATACAAACTGGACAGTCTGTATTCTATCTGGTCAACTCAAGTTGTAAGAAATAAGTTTGGTAAAGTCTGGAAAGTCCTTGGCCATGGAAACAACAAATGAGAATTCCTTTGTTTTACCCACGTGCTCATCCATACCCCCAACAATATTAACAACAACAATATTTAGGTATTAATATACATAAAGATAGCTAGAGTCGATTGGGGAAAATAGCAATCTTTAATTGCCTGGATGCACAGTATTCCCTCACTTATCGCGGGTATTACGTTCTAGATGCCCCCGTGGTAGATGAAAATCTGCGAAGTAGGAACCTTACATTTATTCTAGTATTTATATATATATTAAGGCTTTATAAACCCTTCCCACACTTATAAGCTGTTCCCAGTCCCTTATTAACCTTTCCCACTCCCTTATTAACCTTCCCCACATTTATAAACACTACTTATGTTCTTAAACATATTCTACACTCTTAAACCTACGTAACTTTAACAACATACAAATACAGTACCGCAAAGTCCCACAATATAGTGAAAAATAATTTAATATTTTTAAAAATCCCGTGATACAGTGGGGCCGCGATAAGGGAACCATGATATAGAGAGGGACCACTGTATTACTATAAAACTTACGCATGCTGGGGATTTTTCCTTTTTCAATATGTATCATTGTGCCTCACACGTGAATGGACTATAATATTGCATACGATGCGCTGAGTGCCTTTAGCAATTGTAGCAGAAGAAGCACCTAATAGGAGGCTTTTCTCTTTTTCTTTTTAGAGACGAGTTGTGAAGCTCCACTTGTGTTTCTGAACGGGAAAGCCGAAGTTCAAAACACCACCGCTGGACCCAGCGTGGTGTATTCCTGCGACAGAGGCTACAGTCTTAAAGGGGCGCCTGAGGCATATTGCACTGAACGGGGGACCTGGAGCCACCCCGTGCCTCACTGCAAACGTGTGTGTTGACTTTAAGAGAGATTTTAATCCGATTCAGTGTCATGATTAGTTCCCCAAATGTTTAAAATACAGAGGACACTCCACTGATAAATGATATTGGCCCAGAGAAAGCAATCTGTGCCTACCCAATCCAAATACTATGCGATATTTAAAAAATCTTCTTGTATTTTCTAAAATATCTCATCCAAGAATCAGCTTTGATCAGACACCCTGGCTATTTACAAATTTAAGGCACTAAGAAAAATTCAGCATCATGAAAAAGATTTGACATAACTGTATGAATAATGAATTTGATTGGGGATGTGAAATGGGTGCAGAAAGAAAACATGTTTAAGGTGCAATATTAATAAAGAATGCATAAATATAGTACATGAAGATAATTAGTTGTAACCACTAGAATGAAAACCATATTCATGAGCAAGGTATAAAGCAGTGGTTCTCAACCTTCCTAATGCCGCGACCCTTTAATACAGTTCCTCATGTTGTGGTGACCCCCAACCATAACTAAAGCATTGTGATTAATCATGGAAACAATATGTAATTATTTATGTGTTTTCCAATGGTCTTAGGCGACCCCTGTGAAAAGGTCGTTGAACCCACAAAGGGGTCGCAACCCACAGGTTGAGAACCGCTGGTATGAACTGAGAGAGCTCTGGTTACTGTTTGAAGTGTTGGGATGCAGTGACTGAGCCTTTAGGATTCAGCTCCACCAGCCTCCCCCACAAAGATGTCCTTCCTGCCCATTGAAAATCAAAAACACTGTAATTGCCTGAACTATGTGTTGATACATGTGTCACCCAGTTGCAATTTTTAAAAAATCCTTCCCCTATCACTTCCAGTTTATCCTGCAGGCCTAGAAAGATGAATCCATTTTTGTCAATAAGCCCTGCAAACCCTACAGTTTAGGTTCTGATACCCTGGTTATAGCAGGGTGAGTGCAAAGTCATATTCAACTCACTTAAATTAGATATGCCTGATGATTCTCTGGCTCATCCTGCTGAAGGGTAGTCAGTTAAAGAAAGGTGACAGGGGAAGCATTTACTCTGTGTTCTCAATATTCTTCAAATATTAAGGGACTGTTTGATACAACTTCTCGGTTTCTAGCATGCCTTTTGTTTCCTCGGTGCTGATCAAAACACAGTCTGAAAACTGCTGTAGGCGGTATCAGACAATTATTGAATTTGACATCTTAGAGGCTGAGACCCATGTGTTAGTGGTTGAATACCTTGGTGTTCTCAGATCTTATCTAATTTTATCCTTCCAAATAATCACATGGGGATGCCAAACAAGTCAGCATTTAATGTTTGAAGTTGTACATTTTTAAGCCTCATGCCATCATCACTTAAAAGCCGACTCCTACAGGGCTCATCGTCTGCCTTCAAAGAAACAAATTAAGAAAAGAGGGAAAACATCAGTAAGCATTTTCTTTTCTCTTTGACAGCAAATCCGTGCCCTGTCCCTTTTGTCATTCCTGAGAATGCTCTGCTTTCTGAAACGGAGTTTTATGTTGATCAGAATGTGTCTATCAAGTGTAGAGAAGGCTTCCTGCTCCAGGGCCAGGGTGTCATTACCTGCAACCCCGACGAGACGTGGACACAGACGAGTGCCAGATGTGAAAGTAAGTTGACAGATGGGATCCAGTTAACTGCATTAGTTCAGAATCTGTGAGACTATTTTCAATCAGGTAACTTAATTGTAGATCTTTAGATCTGCCTTATCGTGTTCATCAGCTTCTATGTTGATAGTTTGAAAAATTCTTTAAAAAACCTTTGAATTCCAAACATTAAAAGAAAAGTTTCCAGAACTAGACTAAAACCCACCTGACCAGGATGCACTGAGCAGATTTTTGAAATGTGGTCTTCTAAGATTAAATCTTCTAATGTTAAATCTAAAATACAATGTTTCTCCACACTCTCAAGTTCCAAACTCTTCTTTAATCAGCTGTGAAGGCTTTGCAATACATAAATTATTTCACTGTGGTTCTCAAACTTGAGCCTGCATGAAAACCGCCTAGAGGCCTTCTTAAAAACAGAGTGCAGTCCCCTGCTCCCCAGAGACCGAGAGTTTCTGATTCAGTAGTTCTGAAATGAGGCCTGAGAATTTGCATTTCCTTTTTTTTTTTTTCCACTGTGTGGTTGCCTCTCACTTGCGCCCCCAACTGGGGACCTGACGTGCAACCTAGTCATGTGCCCTGACTGGGAATCGAACCAGCGACACTTGGCTCGCAGGCCGATGCTCAATCCACTGAGCCACAGCAGCCAGGGCTAGAATTTGCATTTCTAACAAGTTCCAAGGTGGTGCTAATGACGATACTGTGGGTGCTGGGACCACAGTTTGAGAATGTCTGGGCTGGCACCATGTTGATACATAACACGCAGTCTGGTAGCACCTTTTGCTGCCTTGTTACAACTCTCGACAGTTTCTACACTTAAGACATCTCCCCTGCCCAACATCCTGCCCTCCAGCCTTCCTTGTAATCCAGGGTACCCCCTCTACAGCGATCAGTTAACAAATATTCATTGAGTTGAACCAGACGCAAGGCTACGTAGTATAAGACTCTATTATGCCTACAGTGGGCTCCCTCTTCAGGACGCTTGCACTGCAGTCAGGGAGATAAGAAACGTGCGTGTGAAGACCACAGGGAATAGAGAATCAGAGAAGACCTAGGCTTGAATTCTGTCCTCCTAACTTTCTAACTCTAAATGTATGCTAGTTCTCTAGCTTCTCTGAACCTAGGGCTCTCGTGTCAAGTACTAGTACCAATACCTACTTTAAAGGTTTTGACTTGAAGAGTGAGTGAGTTGATATATATTAGTAATATCTCCTTACGGTAAGAGATATACCAGTAGCACAAGTCCTTGAATTTCCAACTGGCAGCCTCCTGTGGGATTAGAATTTTTATGTTATTCCAGGAAAGTGTGTATTACAAGTGGCCTGGTTCTGCCCCCATATTCTCACATTGGTCATGGCTCCTTGAGACTTACCCCTCAGGGCAGCAGAAGAATGAACAGGAGAGACATGCACTTATTACAAATGCTCCTTCGGGGCACGCTTAATCATTCCTCGGTGCTCTTGAGAGGATCAGGGGTTGCCTTAGAGAGGAGACCATTTCTACTCTTGTTTGTGTTCCTCAATCTTTTTTTGTGTGTTTTCTATTAGACCAGAAGTCTTTGGCTTAGAACAGAATATCTTGCCGGAAGAGCCTTGAGCAGCCACTTTCCTCATTCTTTTCACCTCCTCCTGTTATGTACTCCTACAAATCAGGGATTGAAATTTAATGCACATGAGAACCACCCAGATGCAGACTCATAAACTAGAAATCCCAGAAATCTGCATGTTTAATGAGAAGCCAAGGTGATTCCCATACAGGGGGTCTGAAACCCATGCTTTGATAACCACTTGTATAGACCACCCATCGGCTCTCCACAATCTTGCTGCAGGCTGCTCCCCAGCCTGGAAGCCCTTTCTCTCCAATACACTGGAACTTTGCAACCTCATCCAAGAGCCACTTGCATTGTGATTCATACCCTCACATCCTAAGTGTAATTAGTTATATTCAATCTAGTCATCATACTTTATATTACATTACTAATGTACATTCAATTTAAGGAATTCAAATTACTCATTTTTTCTACAGCACAGTTTCTGATACACAGTAGGCATTAATCGTCAGCAGCCGTCCGTCTCGAGAGACGATGGTGTAGCTTCTTAAGAGTCTATCTGCACTGCCGAGAATGGCTGTGCAGTCCGACTCGGGAGTGACACGGTATCTGTCTCCTCCCGTGTCACTCCGATGACGCTGGAGTGTCCTCTCCAGTGAAGCTGAAGCTACAGAGCCTGGGCAGGGTGATATGGAGGGTCTGCTGTTGCCCATGCAGCAGACCCCCCCTCTCTTCGCAGCTGAAGGGTCCAAGGGAAAGACGGAGTCAATACAGCTTGGCTTCAGGTGCGCCGCAGGAGTTGCCGGTGTTGACTACGTCAAACCGCCTTAGGGACTCCGGCTCCGGATTTTCTGTCGGGGTTTACTCCCTTAGCCTTTCCCCTGAAGAGGTATGCCGCAAGGCAGCGGAGGTTTTTTGGAGTCAGGCATTAATACATATGTGATATCCAACTGACTGAATTAATATTTTTATCCTCCTTGAAAAGAAAATGTAAAAGGATGGTACAAATGGACTATCCCCTCTGAAAAGTTTTGAATAATATCATGACCACTAAGTGGTATTTAGAAGCCAGTTTGTGAAGCTTCATTTAAGTTAGACTTAACACAAACTGGATACTGATGAGAGTCCTGATTCTAATCCAGTCCTTGTCTTGTGAGCTACCCCAGAACAGCTCTAGTTAATCTCAAGGCCTCTCATCAAATTCTCAAAGCAAAATTAGTTATAAACATTTTTTATTTAAATACATAATACATGTTGCTTTTAAAAGGTACAGTTATCATTCAGTCTAACACATTCCAAAGGCAGAGAGTCACTGCTTTACAGTCTTGAAACAAGGGAAGCTAATACAAAACCTTGAATGTTATAAACTTCATCAAGATGTGTAAACTCAGTATCTCTAGACTAGAGACAATAATCGTTCATTTGCTCATTTTTCAAATATGAGTTGAGCACCCGCTGCATGTCTGGCACTGTTGTGGGCACTAATAAAACAGCCTTGATGGGATACACAGTACTGCAATTAATGATTTTTATTTGAAAATAAGGGACAGCAAAAAACCCTCATGCTTCTTCTCTTCTAATTTGATAAGTGACCTGCATTGAAGTTATCTTGAAGCCACGTCTTTGGCAAATTACAAGAGCTCATTCTTGGCCTCCTTCAGATGACTTGCCTTGGGTTTAAAACAGCTCAGCTGCAACCTTTGAATCAGAAGACAAAATGTTTGATTGTGCATGTCTAATTTTTCGAGACAGCAGCAAATTATGCTTTTAGTTCCTAGTATCTCTTAGATATTTAGAGGTGAAAAGGTTGCCTGTATATATTTGATTTTTGCTCTTTAAATTAATTTAGTCTTAGAGAAGAGTCTGTGTTTTTTACATCCATGGGCTGCATTAGTAGCAAAGGCTTAATTGTTGTTTTGTTTTCCTGTAGAAATCTCATGCGGACCACCAAGTTATGTACAAAATGCGATTGCTCGGGGCGTACACTATCAGTATGGGGACGTGATCACCTACTCGTGTTACAGTGGATACATGCTGGAGGGTTCCCTAAGGATTGTTTGCCTAGAGAGTGGGAACTGGACGTCACCTCCTATTTGCAGAGGTAAGGGAAGATTTGAATGGTTATTTCATAGTGAAGCCGTAGTGAAATGTATATGGAAGTCTGACATGGACAACTAGTATGCATGCTATTTTATTTTTTCTTGTCTTTAAACTTTAACATTTGTGTCATTTTGCTCAACTTCATGGGCTTGAGCTTTGAAAGCTCACACATAGCTCTCTGGCCCAGCACACAGCCCCTTCCTGAGCCAGTCTTTTCTCATAATCTCAAGAGTATTCTCAGCTCTAAGGGGAACCGTGTCGTGTCTGGGCCCTGAGGGTACCTCTTGGACACTCAGATGTTTTAGCAGAGAGTTCAGTTCTACCCACCCATCTTAGGCAAGCCACAAGTACTATAAGGGATAGAGCAGCCCACCCAATGGTAGAATATAAAACAAGGGGTACCGGGCAGCCCCAGGGAGGCAGAGACCTACCCGCATGATATCCCTGGCCGTGTTTGGATTGGTGACCAGCACTCCATGTTCACAAAAGCACTACTCTCTCTTTATTTGCTGAATGGCATTTTCAAACCCAAGGATGAATTGTGTATGTGCGGTGAACAAAATCTTGCAGTAATAAGATTTTGTGCCTGAACTTCTGCAAAATTGGAAGAGGTAGATAATGAGGCATTCTAGTATGTCCTTCTAAAACTTATACTTTTCTAATAATATTTTTACAAATCATAATAATGGTTCCATTCATTCTACAAATATTCACTGAAAGTCAAGAACTATGCTAATGAACTGGGCAGACATATCCAAGGAACTAAAAGAATAATCAAATTGTTGGATGGGTTGGCCATGTGGCCCCATGGGCAATGATCAGATGTGGATTTTGGGTGAAAAATTCAAAGTCTTTAATGACTTGTAGGGGCAGGGAGAACAAAGATAGTCAATGAATGAGCCTGAAAAGTGGCAAGAGTTATTGCAGGAGAAAGGAGAGAAATTATCTGGAAGCAATGGAGAGGTAAGAGATCACCAGCACATGGGATGTAAGAAATGTGCAACCTTCTCCTAAGAGGGCTGCTGAGGAGGTGGCATCCTCAAAGAGTAGCCCAGGTTTCATTTAAAGTGAGAAGTCAAAATGAAAGTTGTGTGGTGTTGGTTTGGTCTTGTTTCTTTTCCTGTTTTAAGATAGTGTGAGGCAGTGGCAGCACCAAAGAGCTACTGGCCATCAAAGGCCACCTTTGGAAGGGCATGTGCTAACCTTCTAAAGGGTCATTCCCATGGTCCAGATCAAAAGGGACTGTTCTTGATATAAACCACCTTGTCCCCCCCCTACCCTGAATCTCCACAGTGCTAAAATCTTAATAACCATGATCTCAGAACTATCCACTCCTGGTTGTGGTCCTCCTGGGCCCCTCGTGTTCACCCCCAACCAAATCTTGAGATTTGGTTTTGTTTCTCTTTCTTAAAACTTAAGTCAAAGATATAGTGTATATTATGCGATATAACTGCACAATTCTATTCTCTGACAACCACCCTTCCATAATTCCTTAGATGTCTGACCATCCTGCTTCTTTCACAGCGGTCTGTCGATTCCCATGTCAGAATGGAGGTATCTGCCAACGCCCAAATGCTTGTTCCTGTCCAGACGGCTGGATGGGGCGCCTCTGTGAAGAACGTGAGTCTGCCGTCAAATCTTACTTTGAGTCCTGATCATTTGCCTGGAAGCTGCCAATTGAAAGTTGCCAGGGACTGGCTTTCCTGGTGGCAGGAATTCATTTGCTTATCCTCTAGCAGGACAGACCAAGCAGCTTAGGCTGATCTGAATATGTCAGCCAGTGGCAGGAGATACTAGAATATTAGTGACCATGAAAATACAGCGCAGATACATCAAGGCCATCTCCACACGCTTCCTGCACAAATTTCTCAGGGTCTTCTTGGAAAGGAGCTAGTAATAGAGGCTTTCCCAGCCTCGGTCTTCCTTCATCTCAAGTCCATTTATGTACTGTACTGCCCGTTGCTACAGCTGTAAATTCATGGCATTGCCTAACATTGTACTTTGCAACTCACCACTCACTCTCTTTCATTAAGGGCAGTGCTTTCCACTTAAGGAAATAAGGAAATTTGGCACTCCTCTATCTAAACAATGCTGGCAAATTAATATAGAATTTTGATTCTCATAGTAATAATACATTTCCATTTGAACTTCCAGGAGACTGTGAATAAGGGGTTTGAAATGTTTTTTAATGTCTAAACCACACTTTGCTTCAACATCTTAAAAAATATATTGAGAATAAAATGATTTCATGTTTCATTGGGAGTGGTATATGTAAATCACACTGAGTCGTTAATGTGATGGCCATTGGTCTAGATCAGTTTTTTCTAAGGCCAGACATTTTATGAGATTCCAAAGCTTTAAGTGTAACTATTTTAACTGGAAAGGAAAATATAAGATGGCAATAAACTTAGACCACTAACAAACAACTCACGAAAGCAGGTATTCTCGGGGTGATGAAGAATGAGGAGAAATTACATTGTTCCTTCCTCTTCTCCCCAGTCATTCCTTCCCATGTAGGGCTCCCACACTTGACCTGACGTAATGGCAAGAGTCCAAAGATTCGGGGCACATTTACCCTGGGGTACTTGGGGTACCCTAACAACAGGCTGTGCTTAGCTCACTGAGCATGTGCCTGCCCTCCTGCATTAAACCAGGGCTTCCCAAGCTTTAATGTGCACACAGCTCATCTGGGAGGTGTTGCTCAGTGCAGATTCTGGTTCTGACCTGAGATTTTGCATTTCTCGCCAACTGCTAGATAATGCCAATGCTTTTGGTTTGAGAACCACACTTCGAGTAGCAAGCCAAGAGACAACCTCACTCCTTTTAAACAGACTGATGCCTCTTTAAAGGGCTTCAGTAATTTCTAGTAGGAGGAATGCTTACCATGGAGGGTGTAGGAGAGACCTGGTTCAATCACCATCAGGCCTCAACTCTAAGGAAGTAAAGAGTGAGTTTTCCCATCACTACTAATGCATTGCCCCCAGCCTACAGGAGAGCCCCTCTGACTCCCATTCTCACATTTAGTTCAAGCCAAGAAGAGAGCCTCGAGGCAGCCAAACCCTCAGAGCACTGGATGTAATCTTTAATGGAAACTCGAAACTCTAATAAACATTCTGCTTACTTTGCGAAGGGAAAGCAAAGCACTTAGCAGATATTGATTACAGCATGTCCTCTCCAAAAGAGTGAACTTGGCATTAGTCATTACAGCAGGCTAAGGGGTCAGAGTTACTTTCCTAATTGTGTTTTCCCAATGATACTGATTCATAAACAGAACACATACGGGAAGATTCTCATACAAGTCTGTACTCCTCCTGGATAATATTTTTTGAACACATGAATGTACTTGAGTGTGTGTATTTTCATCACATCTTTTTTGCTCTCCTTTCTAGCAATATGCATTCTTCCCTGTCTGAATGGTGGTCGCTGTGTGGCCCCTTATCAGTGCAGCTGCACTCCTGGCTGGACAGGGTCCCGCTGTCATACAGGTAGGCCTCCTCTCATGCTTCGTTGTCTTGGTGACTTGGCTCCATGAAGGCACCTTTCAGGGTCCTGTGAGGGAGAAGAGCATCCAAGTTGACTAAGCTGTCATCCTTCTTCATGTCATCTGCTCTGTTTTGCAGAATTTAGAGAAAAACATTATGCAGAGATTTAGATTTTTTTTTTTTCTTTTTTTGAGTGCCAAGTTCAAGATGCTGGATTTTCTCTTGGGAGCAACAGAAGCCACTGAAGGGTTTTAAGCAGGACAAGCATGTAATCAGATTTTCTTTTAGAAAAGTGATTTTGGCAGCAGTGTGGAAAAATGACAGAAAGCAAGACTTACAATAGGGAGACCAGTGAGGAAGTTGTCAAAGCAGAATTGGCGAGAGGTAATCAATCAGGAGAAATGATAACCCCAAATGATAGATTTGAGAGAAGTTAGGGTGGGGAATCAACACTACTTGGTTATAGGTTTTATTGAGGGAATAAATGTCTGAGAAGAGACAACACTGGTATTTCCAGTGAAGGGAAGATGATGCCATTTACTGAGACAGAGACCCCAAGAGGAGCAGGTTTGAGGTTTAGATAAGGAGGTAAGTATTGAATGTTTTGAGAGGCCTTCGGAATATACAAGGAAGAGGTCTGATAGGCAGTTGGGTAATGGTTTAGGTTCCCAGAAGATACATCTAGATTGAAGATAGAGGTATGTAGCTCATTACTGGAAAACATTCATGGGGAAATAAGACTCTGAAGGAGACACATGGCATAAGATGGTGGCTCAGAATGGAACATCGGGGGGATCCCATGATACAGGGAAGGAAGGAAGACTATGTTAAACTTTTAGACAGAAAAGTGAAATTAATAACCAAGTTGTTAGTACAGTCAGGCACCACGAAATCATCATGCTCCTGAGGAGTAATATTTTTCACATTAGTAAGCCGAATATGTGGAGAGTTGGTTTTAGATTATTGGGTTTTATTTTTGCTATTTTTAAGCCTGCTTTGTTTCATAATTTCCCTTTTATTGTATTGCAAATACATCCATTCTGTTGCCCCACTCTTACTCTTAACTCATCAAGAGAGCTCCCCAAGGGCAAAGACTAATGTTTTATTTCTTGTCCTCTGTCTTTCCAACCCCGTGCATATCAAGGTCCTGGTGCTTGTTGGCATCCTCCCCATGTTGTATGAATGAATGAGTAAAGAAGTGACATCTATTTACATCTCACCAAAGATGAGCTGTTCATCTAGGGAAGCTTACTTTTCTTTCCAAACTATACTGAGACTGAAATGCAGATTGACATGTTTCTCATTTCCACTCTTCTCTCAATTTACTGTAGGGAGTTTTTCTTACTCTTTGATAGGTTAAACTTGCTGGTGTTAGGTCTTTATCAGTTTTTAGCATCCTTGGGTTCTTTAACAAATAAATTTGTGCAAATAAAGAGCTTGGTGATGAGACTGCAGATTTGTGAAAAAGATGCTTTTTTAGTAAATCCTTGGGTGTTCACTCAGGGTTCATCTGTGGCTAATTTTTAACTCTACTCCCGGTTCCATAATTCCAGTTTAAAATCAGTAAAAATCATTAAATATGTTTCCTAACAAAGACAAGGGATTTTGAATCATGTTTTATTTTAGACAACCCTTGTGCCTGATTTATTGTCCTAAGAGTTGCCGTCTGATGTAATGACTCAATTATAGAGTTCAGTGCTAGCTCCCTCAAGAGATTTACAGTCTAATTGAGCATATAAAAAGTTCACTGCTCAAAATAGGATGTCAAATTAGTTGCATAAATAAAAATATGAAAGAAGAGACAAGCCAGTGGGCTTGAAGTTATAGGAAAGATTTCAATACATAGGTAGAACTTAACCTGGGACTTAAATAGGAAAATTAACCAGCTTGGAAGGAAAAAGGGAGGTGATCCCACATAATGACTTGAGGTCAAGCAAAGTGGCAGAAATGCATCACGCAAACAGTCTATGAGGAATGCTGGTGACTGGAGCGGAAAATAGAGGCAAATCTTATTTACATGCTTCCGTGGGCATCTTAAGAATTGCTAAGTACTAATTAAATAAATGCATGAATTTTTTATCCTAGCTGTTTGCCAGTCTCCCTGCTTAAATGGTGGAAAATGCGTGAGACCAAACCGATGCCATTGTCTCTCAGCTTGGACTGGACATGACTGTTCCAGGTAAGACATTCGAAAACGAATGTTTATCCACAACATAAAGAGATCGAAATTCAAGTTAAGTTGTTCAAGAACCAGAGGTATCTTTAGTGTGAGTGTGAGCACTTTGAATGCAAATATATCCATTTTGAAATACACTCTCTAAATTTGAACTACAGCCAATGGAAAGAAATATTAGTTAAGGATTGACAAATAAAACTGATATCTCAAAAAATAATCAATCTTGAGCTCACTTTGGCAGCATAGATACTAAAATTGGAATAATAACAGAGAACATTAGCTTGATCCCACACAAGGATGACACAAATTCATGCAACGTTCCATATTTTTCCACAAAAAAGGGTTAAACAAATGAATTAACTGCCTTCTTGAATAGAAGATTGTATTCTTTATATTTGAGGATGTAAAATAAACAATAAACAATTCATTTTACTGACATTCATTTGCATTCCTAGTTACAATAAAAATAGCATTGAAATTGATGGTAAGAATTATTTATTTCCAAAGTCAAAAATCTTTTTTTATGTTTGTAGTGTGTGTGTGTGTATATATATATACATATATATATTCAGTATTAATTGCAAGAAAATTTATGTAAATATATTTTCTGTCAGTTGTTTTCCAATTTCTAACTAGATAAATATAGATGAGAAAAGAGCATCACAAGAATAAGTCAGAGGGTCCTGACTGGTGTGGCTCAGTTGATTGGGTGTTGTCCCGCAAAGCAAAAGGTCAACAGTTCAATTCCCAGTCAAGGCGCATGCTTGGGATGCAGGCCTGGTTCCCAGTTGGGGCACGTGCAGGAGACAAGCAATTGATGTTTCTCTCACACATCGATGTTTCTCTCCTCTTTCTCCCTCCCTTTCCCTCTCTCTAAAAATAAATAAAATCTTTAAAAAAATGAAAATAGTTTTAAAAATAACAAGATTTTTTAAAGTATTGATTGGCATACATTATAGTAGTTCTAAGTGTACAACATAATGATTTGATCTGTATATATATTGAGAAATGATCACAATAAATCTACTTAACATCTATCACCATACATAGTTAAAAAAATTTTCCTTGTGGTGAAAACTTTTAAGATTTAGTCTCTTAACAACTTCCAAACATGCAGTATAATATTATTAACTAATGTCATCATGCTGTACATTATATCCCTGTGTCTTGTTTATTTCGCAACAGGATGTTTGTAGCTTTTGACTTCTTAATTCATTTTGCCAACCCTCCCCTCCTCCACTTTCACCTCTGGCAACCACCAACCTGTTATCTGTATATATGAGTTTGATTCTGGTTTTGCTTTAAGATCCCACACTTCAGTGAGATCATATGATATTTGTTTTCTCTGACTTATTTCAGTTAGCATAATCCCTCAGAGTCCATCCTTGTTGTTGAAAATGGCAATATTATCTCATTTTGTATGGCTGAATACTATTCCAGAAGGGGAATTGCTGGATCATATGGTAGTTCTATTTTTATTTTTTGAGGACCCTCCCTACTGTTTTCCACAGTAGCTGAACCAATTACATTCCCACCAACAGTGCACAAGGGTTTCCTTTTCTCCACATCCTTGCCTTCCTTATCTTTTTGATGATACCCATTCTTACACGTGTGAGGTAATAACTCATTGTGGTTTTGATTTGCATTTTCCTGATGATTAGTAATTTCAGCTCCTTTTCATCTGTATGTCCTCTTTGGAAAAAAAAGTCTATTTAGATACTCTGCCCATTTTTTAATCAGATTGTTTGGTTTTTGGTTGTTGGGTAATATGAGTTCTTTACATGTTTTGGTTATTAACTCTTTATCAGATATATGATTTGCAAATATTTTCCCCCATTCCAGTAGGTTGCCTTTTCATTTTGTGGATGGTTTCCTTTGCTGTGCAAAAGTCTTTTAGGTTGATGTAGTCCCACTTGTTGATCTTTGCTCTTCTTGCCTTAGCTTTTGGTGTGAAATCCAAAAAATCATTTCCAAGGTCAATGTCAAGGAGCTTACTGCCTATGTTTCCCCATTGTATTTTCATGGCTCCTTTGTTGAAAATTAATTGACCAAGTATGCGTGAGTTTATTTCTGGGCTTTCTATTCTATTTCATTGATATATGTGTCTGCTCTTACGCCAATTCTATACTGTTTTGATTACTATAGCTTTGTAATATAGTTTGAAATCAGGGAGCATGATGCCTTCAACTTTGTTCTTTCTTCTTTCTCAAGATTTAAACTTTTCTAAACCTCAGGAAATGTCAGATATATTGTATCATACTGTGGATAAAATATTTTCAATGTTAAAATACTGTCCTCACAAAGATTGCAATGTTGGAATATTACCAGCTTTATTTTAAGACTTTCAGTATACATCATTGCATCACATCGCTTAGATTTGTAGCATGTACATTTACTTCCATCTAATGGGGCTCATTAAAAACAAAGGGCTATTTCCACATTCATTTTTTAAAATGGAAAATTCAGTTAACTGAAAATAACTCTTTCATTTCCTTTTATTTTGATTGGAATGTCAAAGTCAATTTGCAAAGACAAAAATCTATTTAAATACAAACTTAATTAACAAATAAAATGTCTTGTGCCAATGAATTTCCTCATATCATCTCAAGCATATGCCATCTCTACAGAGAAAAAAATAAACTGAACCCAAAAGAGCACATTTGGATTGTACAAGTATACTTAGAAGCTTCCAAGATAAAAATGATGGTTTTTCCAAAGAGTAGAGTTAAAAAATATTAAAAACTGGAATGCATTTCTTGGTAAAATGAGAGAAAATAAGAGAAAAATAGAAAAAAAGAAAAGCTAAAAGAAATAAGCATGACAGCAACTCAAAAAGGAACAGGAACTGTTTATAACATTCTTATAATTTTACACTTTATATTTCAACTCCTTCAAACAGACAAGAAAAGGAAATCCAGAGTTTGTGTGGTTCCCTAATATCAAAATACTCTCAAAGTAGTCTTTCTTGAGGAGAAAATATGGTCTAATAAAGAGAACAAAATTACATATTTATGCAAACGTTTGATAAAAGAATCCAAAAAAACGTGGCATATTACGCTGAGAAGTGTATCCCACGTTCAAGGAAAGGTCAACACTAACCCAGAGGACTGGGCAACTCCCCAGCCTCCACCCCCATTATACTGTGACCCATTTTTCTAGAAGATCTGGATTGGTTAGGACTAACTAATCACAACTCTAACTAGCCTAACCAAAGAAAGGAATTTGTTATCACACTAGAGGGACCTGGCATGGTACCCACGTGCACGGGATGGCTGAGCATCGGGAGGAGCAGACTGAGGACCTGAAAGCCACATGAAGCCTCTCCACCTCTGTCTCACCTTCTCTCTCCAGCATCTACTCCATGCTCTCTCTTGCTGCAGAGTGGTTTTCTCTGCTGTTCAGGTCATATGGAATGACAGAACTGCTTACAGCTCCGACATTTTGCATGTCATACTATAGTATCCACAGAAATAGTGTGCTGACCCTGTTTAAAAACCCAGGAGAAGAACCAACTAGTCCAGATGGATTCAGGCGCCCACCCTGGATGAGTCAACTGTGGCCAGGATGGATTATCTCATACTAATGTGAAGTCATTTTGTTAAAACTTTACCTTATCTTTGGATGAGGGGGAAAGGAAGCTGGCAATTTTCAGAAGAAAAAAAGGTAGAATATAATTCCCTGAAATGCGAGGGAGAGAACGCTTTTCTGAGAAATCAAAACAATAAATGTTTACCTTTTTTTTTCTTCTCTCCCACGAGACTGAGTACTTAAACAACTGTGTCTCTTATCATTAGCACAGGCACAAAAAATTAATGCTTAATAAGTGCTTGCTGTCAGATGGAGCAATTTCTGCACATCTGTGACAGCCCGTGAAGAATGCCCTGTAGCGTTCATTAAATCCCTCAACTGGTCATTTTCTCTACTGAGGAATGAAACTGACCTGGTATTATTTTCAGGTAGTTCAGTCCTTAAGAAGAGATTATGCTCCCCCTGATCTCTATGTGCCTCTTCAGAAAATTAATCCTAAACAAACACGATAAATTAAAAAGCTATAGACTGTTAGAGACCTTTGGGTTCATGATGCCCAAACCATTCATTTTACAAATGAGAGCTCTGTCATACAAGGAGCTAGTGAAAGGGCCAGGACTAAAACCCAGGTCTGCTGAATCTCAGATCTTTTCATAAGTTAGCATGTGTTCTTCAAGCCCCTTAGTTGTCTCAAGGAATGACTGCCGTGTGTACAAATAACACCATGGATAACACCCAGGTATCTGAGACTTTCAGTTCTGTTTTCATCAGCCCCCAAAGGGCTATTACCTCTTCAATTCAGTCTTTTCTGTTGAATCTCTTTGTTTTTTGTTCCAGGAAAAGGAGGACTGGGTTTTAACCACTGCACAACCAACCAGCTCTCCTAAAAGCAGGATCATCTCTTCCTGGTAGAGTCCTGGGCATCCTGGAACTTACGCAAAGAAATTCCAACTCGGTGCTGGCTGTTGTTTTGTTTAGCATACTTGTTAATTGGGGTTTACCTTTTTATTGTGTGTTATATTTTGTTATTCCTCATGACATACTTTCTTATGTTTCCATTTTTAAATATGCCTGTATTTTCTATATAAAGATATATTAAATAGATGCTGCTCCACTCTCACAAAATGTACATACTCTGCTGTCTATTGGGAAAGTTCCTGGTATACATTTTTATTCAGTTACTTAACATGATGTTTCAATTAAAATATATTTTGCTACTAAATAATATCTTGCTGGATAGCGCCATTTTGTGAGGTAGCCATGGAACAATGAAGAGAGTTAATGATTTCCATCCGTGCTTCTGGCATAATATAGGATCACCTGTAGTGTACCAAGAAATTACAATGAAAAAGATGCCTTCATTCTAGTTCCATCTGCTTTACAATATGTGTAGCAATGAAGGTGTCCTTTGATTTAATAGGAGAATAACTATTGGATCTACTAAATGGAATGCTGGCCTAGTACTGAGGTGAACCTGGCTGATTCCTTTCCTAACATTTAGAAAGCCATAGGCATCAACTTAGTGGATGAGGGGAAAGACATAATGACCGTGGCTCACAAAATAGTCTTCCCCTTCCTTCTCACATCTGGAATTTTTAAAAAATGCAAGCATTGAAAGATTAACAGAGAGCCCTTTCTGGGTCATAATTACATAATGACTCACTGCTTTGGGACAAAGATAATAGCAAATGGGAGGACAGGAAAAGGGAGGGGAAAATGCAAATGGAACAAGTTCCCTAGAACTCAGCTCCTGGTTTCACCTGCAAAAAGGAATCGAAGCTATCCAAGGAAGAACTGAGCTTCCACTCAGTCCCAATTCACCAAGGTTGTGGATTGTATCTCCGGTCAGGGCACATACAAGAATCAAGAATCAACCAATGAAGGAGTAAATAAGTGCAACAACAAATTAATGTCTCTCTCTCTCTCTCTCACCCCTAATCCTCCCTCTCTCTCTCCCCCTTTCCCTCTCTCTCTAAAATCAATAAATAAAAATAATAATAAATAATTATAATATTTTAAAAGACTCACAAATGAAACAAATATATTTGACTACAAAAATGTGGAAACTCCTCTAACAAGTCAAGAGTGAACATAAACTGAATATTAAAACCAAGCAAAAACATACATGACAAAATATTATTCTAAAATATTATTATTTAATCAATAGCTGAAGCGGATGGGCCTCACACACCCTAGGCTCGGTTGGAAGCTGCTCTGTCCAGCAGAGTCTTCATGACCACGGTGGAACAAACTTTTACTCAGGACACTTTATTATGTCCAATGAACAAGCTTTTACCCAGGACATTTCATTATGTCTGGGGGAAGGAAGGTGGCTGCCTTTCTAGTGGAGAACAGCGATTAGACCTTCTTCCCTCATGCCTTTTATTGAGGAGGATACATACGAGAGATACAAGGTCAAGATTCATGAATCATCAATAGTTTGGAGGCGTTAGGATTACAGTTGATAGTAACAGATTACATGTACTAGTACAGAGGGTACAGTGACCAGTCTGTGTCAGGGTCTATCAAACATCTTGATGGCACACTGGCAGTAGGTACAAGGTTTCATACATTCCTTGCTAGAGATTGTTTATGTTATAGATAAAGCAGAGCAAGTTCTAAAGCATAAGAGCATAATAAGCATTTTTCAAATCTAATTCCCATGGCAACTCTCTGAGTGGTTTTCAGTCATGTTCCACACAGCCTTATGTTGAGACTTAAAGACAAGCACAGCCAGGATGCCGGCGGCAGTCATGCTCAGGCCAGGGCTACAATTCCCTAAACCACGAGAAGCAGTTCCCTACAAATAGCCATAAGAAAACATTTTGTTTGGGGTAGAGATACAAACAAGCAATTCACTAAAGAAGAATATAGATAGAAAAATAAGCAGTCTCATTATAAAAGAAATGCAAAATAAAATTATGTAAGTTTTTAACCTACCAAATTGGCAAAGGTTTTAGTGGTAGTGTTCGTTTTAGTGATAATATTAAGTTGGCTATTAGATGAAATGATGATTTTGAACTTCTGTAGGAAATTTAAATTCATACAACCTTTCTTAAAAACAGTTGGCAACATGTATCAAAAACTTTAAAAATATATTTGCATATCTTTTACTTACATAATTCTTGCCTGAGAAACAATCCCATTTTAAAAAAATCTGATTTAGAGGAAAATATGTATGCAGACAAGAAAATTATCATAGCATTCTTAATATTAAAAATCAGTAACAACTTCTATGACTTAAAATCCTGTAATTGGTTATGGAATTCATGGTTTATTTATAAAATTAGATATTATGAAGCCATTAAATATTACATTTACAGAGAGTTATAATAATTTGAAAAATCATTATAGCATAACGTTCAGTGGAAAAATAGTACATTGCCTAAAAGCAATGAAAACAGTATATAACATGTATTTATAGTCGGCTCTTAATTGTCTAGAATATGCATTTGCAATGTGAACAGAAATTTGGCAACCTTTCTTAATAATAATTTTCCCTAAGCCGTGGAACTATGGGTGACTTCTATCTCTTATCCAAATTTTCCCATTATTTCTGACTTATTTTCAATGAAAATGAATTATTTTTTTATTTGTAAATATGCTTTCATATTTATAAAAAGTAATATTTAATTCATTAAAATTAATTGAAGTAAAAGCCCCACTAAATGCATATATCATCTTTCTGTTTATCCTAATGAATCTGGCATATGCAATGGCATGTATCACTTAAAGATCTTGCCTCTGTGTAGTTTTGCTTAAAGACTCCTCCAGGAATCTTTCGAGAAGAGTTCCAATCAAGATAAATGTTACCGCAGTTCAATGCAAAAACAGAAGCTGTGATCAAGAGGAAATAACAAAATCTGAGCCACTTGCATACACAAGATGAGCAAATTAAGGAACTTAACAAATTACTGACACTGTCTGTGTTTTTACAGTAGATTCTGGTGCTTTATATGCTGAAGGTAAATATAAAAGATAGACACTTACAATATCTCAAATTTACTAGCCAAGTTCCATCAGAGTTACTTTCTTATGCTTCCTTAACAACCATCATAGCATTAGCAATACTGTTTGGTTTATCTTAGAGCTTAGAGCTGCTTACTCATGATTTCCTCCTAACTCTGACATTAAAGCAGTAACAACTTCAGATCTTTATCCCCCCCTCACTCCACCCACCCCCTCTCCCCACATATCCTAACAACTAGCCATTCAAGATAACCTGGGCCCAAAGTGTAGGCGTGGATGAAACCTGAAAGAAAGGACTGGTGCTGCTGCTCCATGTTCCCAGCTGCCGAAGTCAGCAGGCAAAGCCATTTAAAATACAGGGTCCTCGGCAGGATACTTGTGGGCTGTTAAGTTTTGTAAAATAAGCCAAGCTACTTTAAAGAGACTCAGAGATCTAGGCTGTTTGGGAGTCTATAGGAGACTGCTGCCCTCTCCTATTCAGAGGAAATCCTGATTACACCCCCTCCTCACAGAAACCTTTTCTAGGATGTTGGCTCCACCCTCCTAAGCCCTGACCTGTCTAATTACCCACCCAACCCCCTCCCTTCTGAATCGCAAAGAATCCTCCTTTCATTATGTCCACTGGCCCTTTCGCTGTCCCAGCAGAATGTTCAGGCTAGTTTATGCTTCACAAGTTAAAAATGTATCTGATCAGCCAGTGGAATAAAGAGTGCAAACTGACAAACTAGAAAAACCTGAAAGAATGGATTTAGGTGAAGACCACACAAAAAGGAGCAAAAACTACCTGTGTGCATTTCTCCATTAGACTACATTCTTTCAAAGGCTCTGGATCTTTTATTGAAAATCTACAAACTATATAGTCAAAGGGGAAATAGTTCCAAGCTCTTCTTTGCACACCTTTTAGTTTGTATTCTGCTTTGTTGTTTAAAGTGTATTTTCTCCTACATTGTCTCGTAAAGTTGTGACAGTTGAAAGTTATGTGGATGGCTGACTAAACCTTGGTGTCCCTCCTCCACTCAGCCCTTCCCCAATCTGTCTCCACTAATTCTGCAAAGGTCTCACTTTACATTAAAGAAAACTGAGTCACAAAGAAGCAATACCTACAAGATCTAGAAATTACTTTCCCAACACCTGGAGCCCAAGGCTAGGGTTCAGAGTAATCAGCCACAGCACACGTTCTGGAGATCAAACCCTCGCACGAATGTGGCTGGCATTTCAACCCCCAAGTAAGCTTTATTACTGTGGTTATTATTACAGCCTGTGTTTCTGACATTTGCAAAAGAAAATGTTTCTAATCACAAGAGAGCTTCGTTTGTTTAAGAGTCCCACCAAGTAACTTCAGGCTACGTTTAAAGGACAGCCCAAAATTGTTCCATAAGTCGTAATTGCAGCATTGAGAGGACCTCCTGATGAACGCCTTTCAGCTCTCTGAATAGCCGTGCTCTTGAGGCCTTTATACAGGTCATTTCCTTCACCCACATCCCTTTCCTCTACCCCAGTTCTCACCTAACCCCACCATCATAACAGCACCCCACACTTCTTTCTACCATGTGTTCTGGAGCTCTCAGATGCTGTTGCTGACTTTATTCTAACCCTCCCTTCCCATCTCCACCCAAAGATCACTTTATATTAAACACAGGGAAAGTGAGCTTTGACTTGCCTCATTCCAAGATTTACTTCAGTCAGTAATGCCAAGGAGTAGAACAGGCAAACCAATATGGATATTCAATACAGAATGAATATACTGTGTGTGTGATGTATTGAGATTCAGAAGGAGAAGCAATGGGTTAGATACATCCAAAAGCTCTCTTACACACACACACACACACAAACTCACACTCACACACACCTTTTTATCCCTATCAAAATAGTTCATGACCTTGATCATAAGCTGCTGCCCAACTTGATACGCTTGAACCTTAAGTAGACTCAAAAATACAGAATGAAACCCAGAAGCCTGTAACATGTTGTAAAAATGTACCTGCAGGGTAGACTCTTGGGGGCTAAGGTGTCTCCTACTAGAGTAAAAGGTAGAACAGGCACTGAGCTCTCGCTGGCTGATCCCTCACTGTGCAGGTTGCCAAGGTAATCAAACTGATAACCCCAGCAAGCGGAACAAAGGCACACTCACTCGTTTGCATCCTTGATCTCAGGTGTATCATTATATTCCTACTATTTTGCTAGTTGTATAATAAACTGAAGGAGGAACAAATCAACCCAAGTCACAGTCATCCTTCTCCCCAGTCTTCATAGCAGGACTGGTCTCTGTGGGCTGGTCTAGATAAATTTCTCATCTAGCTGAGCTTCAGGTCTAGTTGAACTTCTGGTCTACCATCAGAAACCCTCTTCTAAGCCACACACAACAACTTTCCCCAAGGTGAAGCAGACTAGAAGTTCTGCTTCAGACCATGTTTATTTAATGTGCTTTGTATTTTAAGGCAGTTTCAATACAATCCCTATAATTTGAAGATCTAGTATCAAGACAACCGGGAGTGAAGTGCAGAGTACAAACACGAATGGGACATTTAACTCTACAGATTCTTATTGTTCCTTGTCCCCTTTCTTATAGTTAAAAATTTATAAACATCTCAAACAGCTCTACCTGGTTTCTCTCCTAATTTCACCTGCTGACACATAGCATAGCACACTTTAATTTACAAACTCAACTCCTTCTATATGTCCTGCTAAACTTGGTGCCTTTCCCCTTCCTATCAGTAGACTCCCCTTCCAATTTCTTCGTGACCAATCATTGCCTCTCTGTTGTGGTCCTGAGGTTGGCCAATAAGCAGATAGTTTCATTTGCCTACCTCCCTTTCTCCTTAAAGACAGGGTTTTATCTTACTTATCAATATATCCCTGTTGATACTTGGCATATAGTAAATGCTCAAAGAATACTAAGGAAAGAATGAGATAGTAAAGATTGGTGGGAGAAAAAAGCTTTTATATAACATAACAAAACAACATTTAGGGAAGTCCCCAGGAATATAGTGTCCTAAAAATATAGTATTTTAGATAACATTTCAGTGTGCAGAAGAAATTTGAAAGATAAAAATGATGCTAATTACCTTGAAGGCTAGATTGGTTCAGAGGGTGCCGAAGAGTATTTAGCCCATAATTACATATTGTTGTACTGATGAGGTCTGGGAAGCCATTTGGTAGTGACAAATAACTTTGGTCGAAGAAGAATAGTGAAATAGCATTCAAGAGTTACTTGCTCAGGCCCTGGCTGGTGTGGCTCAGTGGATTGAGCACCGGCCTGTGAACCAAAGGGTTGTTGGTTAGATTCCCAGTCAGGGTACATGCCTGGGTTGTGGGCCAGGTCCCCAGTTGGGGGCATGTGAGAGGCAACCACAAATTGAAGTTTCTCTCCCTCTCTTTCTCCCTTCCTTCCCCTCTCTCTAAAAATAAATAAATAAAATATTTTAAAATAATAATAATTTTTTTTTAAGTTACTTGCTTGGCCTTCCTTTTGCCAAATGGCATGCTGCATCTCCACATCTGAGCATTCTGTCTCCACGGTGCAGTCCATCATTGCCAGGGGTTTGTTTTTCAATCTACTGTGCGACTTTAACCTTATAAATAAAGTTATACTTTATGTGTGAGCTATAAAAACTCTTCATTTTATTTTTATTTCTGAACGACCTAAATTGCTCCTCTCAAACATTTTGGGTCTTTGCAAATACGCGAGACTAGAACTCCGAGGGAAAACTGTCTATCTCTATTCTATACAAAAGAAGTAAAAGTTGTTCTGTTAAAGTCGTGTTGATTAATCAGGGGAAGTTGGACACGGACCGGGTATTAGAGGAACACTTCAGTTGTTCATTTTATTGGTTGGGATAATGGTATTTTGATTATGTTTCAAGAGCTGGTGCATTTGGTTAGTCATACTGAAATATTGCCTAGTGAAATTATATGTGTGCTTGGGTTTGAGTTCAAATGCTTCATAAAAAACAAAGTGCGGGTGGAGGAAAGGGAGGCGGGTATAGCTAAAGCAAGAACAGTATAATGCTGATAATGACTGAAGCTGAGCAAGCGATACTTATTATATTATACTGTCTATTTGTGTGTGTGTGTGATATTTATTGCAACCAAAGCATCAGTTTGTATCTAAAGAACCTTGTGTTGGATACCCATGAATCTTGGAGTGAATGCATTGGTGTGCAACCTACAGACAGACAAATGCGTGGTATCTTGGAAACCCATGGCCTGAAATTACAGAACAGTAAGATGTGTTTCTTCTTAGAAAGAAAACTTAACTGACTCACTCCTGCTCAGTGTTCTTATTAATATGTAAAAACCCTGAACATAGTTGCTTCATCCTCTGGGCTCCATGGCACTTCGTACACCTCTCTATTAAAGTACTTTCTCTCCATGTCATAGCTAGTGTGTATGTGTCTGAATCTCCTTAGCAGAAAGACCTATTTCTTATTTATGGGCGCCGTGATTAAAAGCACAGGCTCTGGACTCTAACCACCCACATTCAGATCCTGGCTCCTACCTCACAAGGCACGCGAGTTGGACAAGAATGCCTCCCTTCCATCACCCATATAACGGAAGCAGAAGTAGGACCTACTCCGATTGTGGTTGTGAGGATTTAGGATTCTCACAAAGAAGCACATGCTCACACAAGTCACTGGTTAGTCCATTTTTCTCAATTCGATATACTTCCTTCTTTGCCCCATTACTACACTAACTGTCCAAGGGACTGTAACCGGGGCTTTTTTATTTCCTGACCTGGTATTTGGTTCAGGTAAGCAGGTCAGACTGGAGGAAACGTCACAGCAATAGAGAAAGATGAGCCCTTCAGAGGAAAGGACAAACATTAGCCCCAGTGCTTCATTGCTGATGCTAGACAGGAGAATGGGATCTTATGGACCTCATGGATCTTATGATTTGATGCCTTTCACTGAAGAAGGAGGTGACTGCACTGTCAAGCACTTGGATCTGAAGTTGAAGAACACTCTTATCTTTGGCCCGTTATGTGCTATGCCATCAATTTTCCAAGACAATTTTTCTATACCCAACCACTGAGCACTCCTGCCACCAGTACAATACCAGTGACCTTCACCACGTAGTTCCACTGGCTTGATGCTCAGTACTCTGAGCTGGGTGTTCAAGTAAGGTCTTGAGGATGAATAAAGTCTTAGCCATGGTGGCCTCACCATATCCTGAGCTATATTGGTGTCTAGGTAGCAGTTAAAGTTAGATCCAAACATAAACCATAATATTCAACAGTAAGGACATTCAGCATGTTTCATTCATCCAGAAATATATATTTTTACAGCTTAACACCTCTGAAATGGGAATGCATTTTACAATGTCATGGCATAGTATAATTGGCAGTTTAATGGTATATCTTATGGTGATAATATCTCAGATTTGATCGGAAATGATCAAATGAAACCATCAGTGCCTGGTATTGCATCCATATGGTATTTGACATGTGAAAATTTATAAGGTTAGGTGAATTGCTGACCTGAGGCTCTAGAGGTATTTTCTAGATCTGTGAAAAGCCTTCTTCAGTCTCTGTGTTCTCTAAACCCCACTACTTCTAATAAAAAATAAATAACATCAAGATAAAGGAAAAACACGAGTTCTTTGAAACCCTGAACTTTGATTTGAGAAAGGCTCTTTCCTGAGCATCATTGTTTTTCTGTGTATGGGTCATTATGGGATGCCTCTACAGATCCTGATCCCCCTCCCAATTCTGTTTGGTTTTCCAAACAGTGGAAACTATGGGAGAAAGGAGTTAGCAAAATCGAGTCTTTTTCTCCCTAAGATGCCTCTTATAACAAAGTTATTCCCTTTCATGCACTTGAACTACCTACTCCACCCATTATCAGCCTTGTCATCAACTTCCCTAGTGATTCACATAATAAACATACCCTGGAGGGCCTGTCTTTTTGGCAGCATATCTGGACTATTCCCCTAAACCATGACTTTGTCTTCTGATTGTTGATAATTTTTCTTTCTTTTCCTGGTGTGCTGACTTTCAGCTTCATATTTCTCTCTCCAGGAACTGTGCCTTTCCCCAAATCAGCTTCTGCGCAACAATCGCAATTAGTCCTCTAGACAGCTCAATTCTCTGCAAGGTTGTTGTTGCCAGAAGGGGAAAGGGACTTAGGAAAGTTCAGAGTTTTAGGCGCCAGAAACTCCCTTGATATTTTATTTTAAAAATTAAGCTTAGTAGTGAGGAACGTACCCAGACTGGCACCATTAGGGAGAGAGTGAAGAACAGAAGCTTGGCTCCTGCCCCCAGCTCCTCCTCCAGGGAGTAGGTCCTCTTGACTCGGTTTAGATTCTTTCCAACTGCAGCCTCAATAAGAGCAAATAAATTGCAACACTGGAGAGCTATCATCCTCTTTGTAATCTTTTGGGTTGTAATAAAGGGATATGAGAATGTACTGAACATCACTATGATAACCCAGAGAGCGGTGGCTTTGTAGGTGCAGCAATGTGCTTTATGACTTTATTCAAGATCAAGGAAGACTCAGTTGTCCACATCAAAGAGTAGAGGGTATGTGGAAAGTGTCAAAGCATGGCCCACGCTATTTCCTTGGCATCCTCATGCAACCAGGCGCTAGATGTCCTCATCTCTTAACCCTTTGAATTTCTTCTCCATTTGGGGATCTGGCTAGATTCATGTATCATTTGTTCTTTAGAGTAAAATGACATGACATTGACTTGGGGATGTATTCTTCTCCCCATGCCATTGAACATGTTGACTACACTCCCTTGTGAGCAAAAGCATACACAATGCAACGACAAAAAAAAAAAAAAAAAAAAAAAGAAGAGGGGATTTAATAATTTTGTCTCAAAAAAAGGTGATAAAATTAAAGCTTAATGAACTTCGTGGTAGGAGGTGAGGATGCCTCTTAGTCTAGCTGTCTGGTCGCTTTCCTGCCTATGAAAGTGGAAGGCTTCCACACCTAGACCTTCACGATGTCCCTGCATAAAAGTTCCCTAATTCAGTGGAGAAAAATCCAATCTAAATGTACCCTTCTCTCCTCTCCTCACTGTTTTAACATTTATTTCCTCCAGACAACTTCTAGCCTAAGTGGTTCTCAAACTTGAGCACCTGAAGGGCTTGTTAAAACATATGCATCTGGGCCCCACCCTCAGAGACGCTGATTCAGTAGGTCCAGGGTGGGGCCTGAGAATTTGCACTTCTCATAGTTCCCAGGCAACGCTGATACTCAGGAACTGGGCCTTCTGTTTCACAGGCAGCTCCCTGATGGAAACGTATGTCTGCAGCAGGGCTTCTCAAACATCAACGCACATAAGAATCCCCTGGGAATCTTGTAATACAGATTCCTATTCAGTGGATCTGGGGTGGAGCCTGAAGTTCGACATTTCTATGAAGCTCCCAGGTGATGCCAAAGTCGATGCAACCTTGAATAGCAAGGTCTTGAAGCACTACAGGCAATTCACCCTTCTCATTCACATAATGAAAGGCCAACTTATAAATCCGTTATCCTCCTGGTGTACCATTTCCTTCTCGTCCTCCTTCTTTCATTGGTTATTCTGCTGTTGTTCCTGCAGCTTCCCTTTCTCCCTTTCTTTTCTCTTTCTTTCTTTCCTTCTTTCTTTCTTTCTTTCTTTCTTTCTTTCTTTCTTTCTTTCTTTCTTTCTTTCTTTCCTCTTTCTTTCCTTCCTTCCTTCTTTCTTTCTTTCTTTCTTCCTCCCTTTCTTTCTTCCTTAAATTTATTGTGGTGATATTGGTTAATAAAATTATATAGGTTTCAGGCACACAATTCTGTAATATATCATCTGTTTATTGTGTGCTTACCACCCAACATCGCCATTTATCCCCCCTCTACCCTCTTCTACCTGCCCCCACCTCCCTTCTCTTCTGGTAACCACCATACCGTTGTCTGTGCCTTGTCTTTCTTCCTCCCTCCTTTATTCCCTCCCTCCCTTCTTTCCTTTTTTCCTTGCTTACAAATTCCTAGGTGGTGCCGATAGTCTGCAGGGCACACTGCATATTGAGACTCTGGCAGTGGATACAATTTTCTTCCTCCACCCAAAGCACTTTAGAGCAGCCCCTCTCATCATTCTCTCATATATATCTGTCACCGACTGCTTCTCACCATGAAACTAAAGCCTAAACCTGTGTGTGCGCACACACGATACCACCAGAGAGTTTGGTAAAGAGAGAATAAACTGACTTTCTTCCTTAGGATAAGACTAATCATGGTCTGAGTTTTGTATAAAATAGTTCTCTGTTTCTGTGGTACTTCATATGTCTGTGTGTCTCTAAGTTCTGAGGTGGTTTACAAGTAAGTATATGAATGATTTCTTTCTTTCTTAGTTTGGTAAACTTGTTTCACTTTGCCATCTTTTGTGCTTTTTTTTCTCCCTTGTCCTCTCACCAACTTTCTTTTCATCCTTTCTCTCTTTGCTGCTTTTCCTCCCACCCTCTGTTTTTTCATGTTGATTTTTTGCAAGATTTAAAATTCCCAACTCACCCTCAGGATTCCACCCCTGAATTCATTTAAAAAAAAAAAAAAAAAACACTCAACCCTGGCTTCTCAAAAAGAGACTCCACCTAGATTGTTTTGGAGCTTTGTGGGTCCAACAGTGAAATCAGAAATGAGTCTAGAAAAATACATGTGCATGCATGTCAGGGAAACAAAGAAGGCAGTCAGGTGCAAAGGGGAAGCCTGGGTCATTCTCTTCTGGAAAATTCTGGACCAGGGTTTTAGTCCAGACTACGCATTTGCGCTGATTACTGACTAAGCTCGCTCTCCCTCTCTCGCTCTCTGTCTCTCTCTCTCTCTCTCTCTCTCTCTCTCTCTCTCTCTCTCTCTCTCTCTCTCTGCAAAATATAAAAAAGATGTTCATTTTTGTGAATGTGGCTGTTTTCTGGATACTAATAGTGCTTAATTCTACTTAGGAAAAAACAGACTGCTATGAGCTGTCAGCTTGTACTCTCCCTGCCCTTGGGCTGAACAAGCTGCTTATCTGTGAGTTCTTTGGAAAGGTCTACCAGCCACAAAAAGCTAATACTAACCTGCCTTGCTCCACTTCCGGGAACCCAGGGGCATGGCAAGACTCTGTTTATCAGACAGTAGCTGTATCTGAGAGTTAATTCTGTACTATGTTCTTTCAAAACGCAGTGAGGTTCAAGAACAGTTAAATTTTTAAGTAAAAGGAGGGTAGAAATGATAGGTGTCTTCTTGGTATAGAGAAAAGAGGAAATCACTCTGAATTCACTTCATCCGGTGCTTAACGGCTTTTCTAAGAGACTTGCATGTTTTAGCTGACCCTGTGTCCCTCCCTGTGTGACAGGTGACCCAGACTTGAATTCTAAATTAATTCTAGCCAGGATAAGTTATCCAAACTTGTTGCACCTCATCAGTAGAGAGGACTCAATTGCCTTAACTAGCTGGGTACTTGTAAGTTAACATAAATGAAAGGGATGCCTAGAACCAAGCCCACACTTCTTAACAGTGGTTCTCAACTGAGGGTTTGGAAGATGTATAATATGTGTCAGCCTCCATCTTTCCTTCCTGCGTGAAAAAGAGAGAAAATATAACAGGAGAAGGAAATGATAAATCTGCAATATAGAGGATCACCAAAATCCCTGGCTGTCATGGTAGAAGCATCCAAATCAGGGGGCTCAAACTCCAATGCCAGTGGAAGCCAGGCAGGTCATGTAAATAAGGACAGCACTCTTAGACGTAAGACCTGGGTTCTGGGAATTCTGGTATAATTTTAGCAAGCCCCATTAAATCTGCTACCCCTCAGTCACTGCTGATGTTAGTAACTCCCTGTGTCCTTCCGAGATATCTTAGCCTACTGGCAAGGCCTATATCCTTCAAAGATGTCTTAGCCTGCCAGCATGAAGTTAGTAACTTCTCTGTTTTAGTAAGCCTCTCTGTTCTCAGAGCCAACTCCCCCAAAGCCATCTACAGAGAGTCCCTTCAACTCACTCCTCCCTTTACCCCCTTTAAAACTCTTGCCTTTCTTTTGTTCACTGCTGACACCTTACGGTCTTATCTCACCTGTAACAGCTGGCCAAATAAATATTTTAAACTCATGGCCTGTTCTCCTGTTGTTTCTCCTCTCATTCCTACCAGACCTAACAACACCACAGAGGCAAAGAAAAAAGAATAAAGCAGACAGTGGACAACCATATTAGAAATACTTCAAACCTTTATTATTTTAGCAGAAGGGAAAGAGCTACACACCCACAACAAAAATGGCATCTTGCCACTCCACTTTGAGTTCTCAAAGTCATAAGGAGGCAGTGGGTCCAGGGGTCAACTGGACAGAGCATGCTGCCTCCGGAGGGGACAGTGACCATGCAACACAGAACTCTAGGCTCGGTGTTGCCAGATCTTACGACCTTTTTCAAGAGGAGTAAGAGGCTTTGTTTATTCCTAAAACGTTGTAGTTTCTAAATGTCAGCCAGCACTATGGTAGGGCCAACGGAGTGTACCCTCAAAGGCTTGTGGACAGTTAGGTTGCAACCTGTGTTTCTTTTGCTTTTTAGAGTTTCATCAGCCCAGAAGGGGGTACACTGGATTGCTGTTCACTTTCTATTCTCTCTGAGGTAAGAAAGCCCTTTCTGAAATATGGACTTGGAATGTCAGAATGGAATGCATGCATGCCTTTGCTGGCTCGGACCAGAAATGGTGCACCCTTGACTAGACTTCTTCATGTCTGTTAATTCTTACTGTATCCCTATGAGGTGAGTAGGGTCCCCATTACCCAGATTAAGAAGTAAGAGCTTAGATAAGCAATAATTTACTCAAGAGCTCACACAATAGCAACACTCAGATTTGAAATCAATTGTTTGGTCCATGTTTAGTGCCCCTCTCATACCCGGAAGTGGAAAAATGACTTTCGTGACTCCACGGCTTAGTTTCCTTCCATGGTTTCCCTTGATAAACATTAGGCAGTTAGGGAGGCTTGGAAGCAAATTTAGGTCACTGGAATGCCGGTTGGTAAGTGGCTACTTCAGAGGATGAGTAATATTTTGAGGTGTGGAGTTGAGACATCAATCTCAGAAACTTCTGAAAAATGCCTAAGCTAATTCTGAATTACCCAAAGATTATGTAAAATTTTTTTAATTAAAAAAAAAAAAAATTGAGTCTGGACATATCAGATGCCAGACATTAACTTCCTCGATCCTGAAGTTAGTTTTTGCTCTACTGTTGTGGACCTTATGTGAGAAATTTTTAAACACCTATAGTGATGTGAAGTCATACTTCTTGCAATTAGACCCAAGTAAAGAAATTTCAATATTATACCTGCATGGTTTCCAGGTAGGCATCAGAAATGCCAACTTAACCCAATTTAAACTATAAAGGAAGTTACTAGCTCTAGACATGAAAAGGCCAGGCTTAGACTGAGTTTCTGACAATGATTAATCCAATAGATCAAAGTATTACCAAAAACCCAGATTTCCTCTCGGTCTCCTCACTGCTTTCTGAAATACTGCCCTGTAATAAATAATGGGTTCCTGTGTTTTATAATAGCTGCCAGCCAGCATCTTCTTGGTTCTATTCAGGTAGAGAAAGAGAACATGTTAGTAACCCTGTCGTAAGTGCTGGAACTGCTTTCTCTGGCTTTCCTGCTTTCTAACCTGAAGATAGGATTGCTGGTTGGGTTAAGGTAATCAGGATCTGACTCTGGTTTTAGGGTTATGTTATTCCCACTCCAGCTGCACAGTTCCTGTAAAATGGAGAGGGGGGTAGATTTTCCCAAAGAAAAGTAGAAGAAATTAGTATAGGGAGGCAACTGACAGATATCACTACAAAAAGCCACCTGGTCTGTGGCTGTACAAGACATTGTCATACTTATACAATATTTTATCTAGTGCATACAAAAATGAGAGGCAGGGAATTCATCCTGGGAGACCTAACTTGATGTACAGAAAAACCAGAAAGGATTTTTGCTGTTTTTGCTTTAAGACAGAAATCTGCTATTTCTCACTTTGTTGTTGTCATTTTTGTTGCTCTGAAGAAGATTTGGAGAACATTGGCCATGTAAGGTGTTTTATAACACTAAATTCTGAAAAATGACAAACCATCGCGTGCAGAGTTCAGCAAACTGGTGTTCTTTTTGTAAACTAAGAATGTTTATTTTTAAAGATTGTAAAAACAAAGAATATGCAGCAAAGACTTAAATATGGTCTGTAAAACCTCAACTATGATTGGGTCCTTTCCAGAAAAAGTTTCCAATCCCTGATCCAGTGCACAAAAGTAAAGTTTCTTTATCTCCTAAATAGAGCAAAATAACAGTTTAGGGAATCCATGACTCATAAAACCAAATTTACAGGAAACCTATTATAGGATTAAGACATTAATATTTTCCTTGACCACAAAATAATTCCTTCAACGTCCTAAATGAAAATAACTTTCATCTATTTACTGTATCTTGCTTATTTCCCACTGGGTGGCTGCAGGGCTGGGGAAGGGAGAGGGGTGGGTGGAAGTGGGTGCCAGGAGATCAAAGACAGACACACAGTTGATTCCATAGTTGGCTGATTCTTGGCTGACCACCCACCAGTGAATACTTGTGGCATAAAAACGAAATTAGCTCCAAGTCTGCCGAAGTTCTAAGTTCTGAGATGTCATGTTTAATGATGTCATAGAGAAGTCATCCTTATATTCCAGCTAAGATCCTGTAATGGATAAGAGACAGCTACAGTGAGCCAACGGAACCAACAAGAGAGTTTCGTCAGCAATTCCCAGGTGTAAATCATGGTGCAGATTATTAAAGATGAGGCAAGTATTTATTTGGCTCCATTGAATATTTCCAAAGAGACCAACTTGAGAACAGATGTGATCAACTTTAAGAATTATTTCCTTCATTGCTTTGTAGCAAGGGGAGATTTTAAAATTCTTGCTCTTCAGGCTGTATCTTGAAGATGGCACTATCTAGAGAGTAGCCAAGGGACAGACAGATTGATCAAAAAGGGTTTTGTTCCTCCCTCATGTTCATTTCTTGCTCTGACTCTAGCTGGGTCCAGGCCAGCTCCTAACATATCCCATTCTGTACCTGATTCCACAGAGTCTTCCTTAACTAAAGGAAATTCTGTGGAAATAAAAGAGCCCACATAGTTCTCTTGTTCTGGGAAAGAGAACAGATCATGCCTATGGAGTGGGATAGGAAAAGTGATGGCCAGTAGTATCAACAACTCTTTAGTCGTATTTTATAAAGCCATTTGGTATCCATTGCCCAATGTTACCACCACAACAAATCTAAATACAGAGATAGGGCAAGGATAGTTCTTTGGGTATAAAGAAGAAAATTACCTCTAAAAGAAAAGCTAAGGCCCTGCCTCATTCAGGGGTAGAGTGGGCATTAGAATCCAGGCTTCACTACAGGAGGGCCAGGAGCTGGACCGAGGGGGAGGGCACAGGGCCTGGGTTACCAGCTCCTCAGATGTACACTTCTGACGTTTTCTGCAAATGCGTCTGCTGTACAGAAGGTCACAAAAATGAGACTGCCCAGACTGAAAGGAAGCATTGCTATATCACCTGGATAGAAGCCAGCAATTTTCAACCAGTGTACCACAGCACCCTGGTGCATGGCAAGAATTTTTAAAACATGCAACACCTGACTGTTTAGTCAGGGGCTCTGACCTCCTTTCCTTAGACTGGCAAATAAAAAAATGACAACACCCAAGACAACAAAAGCCACCCAGTGTGAATGAATCAAAATTATACCTACTTTTGTCAGGCAAAAAATATATTTTTGATGTGCCACAGAATTTTAGTAATTAGTTCACATGTGCCATGGGATGAAAAAGGTTGAAAATCGCTGATGTTTTAAAATAGCACACATCTGCCAATTCTTCTAGTGCTTCTTTTTTTAATTTTCTGAGACTCTCACAGTATAGCCTGTCCCTGAGAAGGCCTCCCACCCCTGAGAATGCCTCTGCAGCTCCTCCCCAGGGCCCCCTCCTGAGAGCCTGCTGTCCCCGCCACATCTTTGTTCAAATCCCCCTTCTCCTTGAGGTGGACCTCGGCCACCCAGACTACAATTGTAATCCAGCTTCTGTCCTTTCGTCCTGCTTTATGTTTCTCCGTTTCTTCTTTATCAGCAATGATCACTAATACACTACATATTTTACTTATTGATCTTACCATCGCTCTTACCCTCAGTTATCCGTCCAAAATATAAGCTCCATGAAGGCAAGGAATGTTCTGTCTTGTTTTTCTGTCCACAGCTGTGGCCTAGCGGTACCTGGCATAGAGCAGGCCTCAATAAATGCATAGCAAATCAATACATACGCTACGGGGGTATTCACTTCAGAGAACTTAGCCAAGTCTAATTCATCCGTCCAGCTAGGCCAATTGACACTCTAACCACTGCTGAGAGGCGGAGGGTGTTGGGACTTCACAAGCAACTGAGAAATAGAGGCTTGACGTGGCTCTTGACAATTGCCCCATATCCTAGAGCAGTGATTTTCAACCTTTTTCATCTCATGGCGCACATAAACTAATCACTAAGATCCTGTGGCATACCAAAAAATCTATTTTTTTTTTTTGTATGTCTGACAAAAATAGGTATGATTTTGACTCATTCATTCCAGACAGATATTGTTGTGTTGGCTGTTGTTATTTTTTTATCTAACAACCTAAGAAAAGAAAAGGTCAGTGCCTCCACTAAAGAGTCAGGTATTGCATGTTTTGAAAGTGCTTGCGGCATACTGGTTGAAAATCACTGTCCAAGAGGAAAATTGGTAAAGGAACAGAGTATATCTTTTTAGAGCCATCAGTTTCACCTGCTTGAAACTAAAGCAAATGGCAATGCACATGTCAACACTCCCCTAGTACAAAGCAATGTGCCATTTGTGTGGAATTACCCACCTCCCTAATTCCAGTGGTAGGCCCTGCTTGACTTAAGCCAATTGGTGATCCCATTCCCCCCCGTCTTAATGATTCGTCCAGGGATGAGCACATGATACAATTAGGTCCCATGAGAGGGAGATCAAGCCCCATTGCTATAAGAACTCATGAGAGACTATGTGTAGCAGTTAAGGGACATGGACCCTGGCATCAGGCTGCCTAGGTATGCCATCCCAATACACGACTCACTAGACTGACTGACCATGAGAAAATTAATCAATTTTCATTTTTTCATCAGTAAAATGGAGATAATGCTAATAATACCCACTCCATGGGGTGGTTTTAAAGATTAAGGGAGAAAATACCAGGCACAGAGTAAGTTAACTACTATTATTACAATTCCAGTCAGAAAAGGAAAAATAAATCTTGAACACAACACTAGAGTTTAGCAAATGATTTATTCATTAACTAGAGATTCCATGATCACTTACTATGTGCCAGTAAGGGTTCGTGGAGGTTCAGGAGTGCATCAGGGTGAGTTTTGTAGGGGCTTGTTAAAGAGATAAACCACGTACCTCCAGTCACTATTGATAAAGCAAGCAAATATAGATACAGTGATCTGAAGTCGCAGGAAGGAAAATATTACTTTACTTATATGATACGGACAGTTGATGGAAATTTTACTTAAGACATTCAGCAGAAAGTGCATCAATTCCTGAAACATGTGATGTTGATGATAGCTTTAATAAAGATCACTTCCCCAAAACAAAACAAGTGATTCAAGGTGTTAGAGTCATTCTTCTCCTTTTAAATTTCACTATCAATGCATGTTTAGGTCCTTGTTTAAAAACTCAATTATAGATGTTCACATTAAACAGCCATTCGCCCTCATGCTCCTCCCCTCATCTCTCACTGGCCAATCCCAGTCTCTCCCCATTACCAACAATCATTTGGTAAACAGGCTCCTAATTTGGGGGGTGATTTACCATCACTTACAGGTGCTTAAAAGATAAATATATATGACCTCAGGAACATTTGGGAAAGGTTGGGTCACCCGGCGAACAATGAGATGGGGAACATGGTTAAGGTTTAAAAGAACTACCCTGTCATTTTATTATTTACAAAAGTGTATGAGTTTCTGTGATTATGCACATTTCTTCATTTATGTTCTGGTTTTAGGATGAATTCAAGACATTTCTAAAAACCGCCAAATGCAAACTTGTGGTGGTTGAATTTTCAGCAAAATGGTGTGGTGCATGCAAACGGATTTGTCCTCTTGTTCATGTAAGTACCATCAGTCTCTATTTATAGTTTTAGAAGAAATTTAAAGTCCCCAAATATTTTTCACAGAAAATCTTAAAAGCTTGGCACTCATGAGCCATTATGGAAACATAGTTTTTGAAACATCTTGATTGGCCTGAATATAATATACCACGATCAAATTGATTAGTACACACAGCAGAAAATTCAGACTACTTGCCTATGGATAATTCTGCAAGGAACATCAAGATGTGCTAAAGAAGACAATTGTACAAGTGAATAGATTATTCATAATCACATTTTACCGAAGTTCCTGAGTTCAGACCTTCCAAATATTGGAATAGATTCCAGATAAAGATGATACTTGTTTTTAACTAAAATATAAAAGAATAAACTACCCCCAGTCCCTGGCTGGTATGGCTCAGTGGATTGAGCATCGGCCTGCGAGCTAAGTGTCGCTGGTTCGATCTTCCAGTCAGGGTACATCAGAGAAGGAAAACTCTGACTCCAAAAAACCTCCGCTGCCTTGCGGCATACCTCTTCAGGGGAAAGGCTAAGGGAGTAAACCCCGACAGAAAATCCGGAGCCGGAGTCCCTAAGGCGGTTTGACGTTGTAGTCAACTCTGGCAACTCCTGCGGCGCACCTGAAGCCAAGCTGTATTGACTCCGTCTTTCCCTTGGACCCTTCAGCTGCGAAGAGAGGGGGGGTCTGCTGCATGGGCAACAGCAGACCCTCCATATCACCCTGCCCAGGCTCTGTAGCTTCAGCTTCACTGGAGAGGACACTCCAGCGTCATCGCAAGATGTCGATTCAACACGGTAGGAGACAGATACCGTGTCACTCCCGAGTCGGACTGCACAGCCATTCTCGGCGGTGCAGATAGACTCTTAAGAAGCTACACCATCGTCTCTCGAGACGGACGGCTGCCGACGACGACGACAAAACTACCCCCAATCTTTCAACCCTATTATTAGAACAAATTGTATCTCTTACATATTTCTTTTGTATCTTTGATCTTCTTTATAACATATTTTAGTAAAATATTCTACTTAGTAGAATATAATTGTATATTTATATTCAGATCTTTTACCACATACATTTTTTTCAGATTTTTGTAGCTCTTCAGATTATAATTTTAATGTCTATACAATGTTTTTATCTATTTAATTTTTCCATTGCCCCATTTTTTAAGTTTTCACCATTTTATTTTTTAATTTTTGGTATAACATGCTGCAGAAAGAATTTCAAGACATTGTCTCTTCATTTCTCCTTCAGTGCAGAAGTTTTACATTTGTGGTCAAGTTTGTGAAATCTATTTCTTCAAATATAAACAAGTTTTCACTTCTCTCCACAGTGAAAATAATCTAGTTTATTTTCAGTGAAGTTTCTAATATTCAACTTTTGACTTGAACTCTTGAATCAACCTGAATTAATTCTATCTACAGTCACAACCTTTGACATTTAATTTTAAATAAACTTAGAAATAGAGAAACTTGCCAATTCTGGTCAAGATGGAGGCATAGGTAGCCATGCTTCGCCCCCTCATGCAACCATAGAAAGAATTACAACCAGATTTCAAAACTAATAACACCCAAAACTGTCAGAAAATCAAGCTGTATGGGGGTCTGACAACCAAAGAGTTAAAGAAGCCACATTCACCCAGATGGGCAGGAAGGGGCTTGTCTGGAGATGGGCTGAGAGGCAGGGTGGCATGGAGAGGCTACAGAAGGGGCTGCGGTGGAACGGACAGGAGAGATACCTTGGGAGCGAGCCATCCCAGCCCTAGGCCACATGGCATAGCCCAGGGTTCCAACATCAGAAGATAAATCCCCGTTACCTCTGGCTGTAAAAACCAGTGAGGGTTGAGGAGGCAGAAGAGACTGCCAGATTTCACCACTTAAAGGGCCTGCACAGACTTAGAACTTACACAAACCCACTCACTCTGGGTTTCACCATCAGGGCAGCAGCTGGAAGGGCACCAGTCTCATACAGGAAGTGGGTGAAGTAACTGGAAATAGGGTGAGTGCTGGGCAAACCTCCAGAATTCAGGCAGCAGCATTTCATTGTCCCCTCTCTGAGCCCTCCTTCCCCACCCCACCCCCACCCCACAGAGCCACAAATTAGTGAAGCAGGTTGCCCCACCCTGGAAGTTACCTAAGGCTCCACCCCATGCAGTTTACAAGTGCCTTCTCTAACTAGGCCATGCTACTAAGGGAGTAAAAGCAGCTCTACCTAATACACAGAAACAAACACGAGGAGGCTGCCAAATTGAGGAGGCAAAGAAATATGGCCCAAATGAAAGAACAGACCAAACCCCCAGAAAAAGAACTAAAAAAACAGAGATAGCCAACCTATCAGATGTAGAGTTCAAAACACTGGTGATCAGGATGCTCAGAGAACTCATTGAGTCTGGCAACACCATAAAGAAAGAAATGAAGATTACACTGAGTGAAATAAAGAAGACTACACAGTGAAGGGAAGGAAGCTGAGATTCAAATCAACAATTTGGAACATAAGGAAGAAATAAACATTCAACCAGAAGAGAAAAAATAAACAAGAGTTAAAAAAAATGAGGATAGCCTTAGGAACCTCTGGGACATTTCCAAACATGACAACATCTGAATCATAGGGATGCCAGAAGGAGAAGAGGAAGAGCAAGAAATTGAAAACTTATTTGAAAAGATAATGAAAGAAAATGTTCCTAATTTTGTGAAGGAAATAAATATACAAGTCCAGGAAGCACAGAGTGTCCCAAATAAGTTGGACCCAAAGAGGGTCACATCAAGATACATTGTAATTAAAATGCCAAAGTTTAAAGATAAAGAGAGAATCTTAAAATCAGCAAGAGAAAAGCAGAGAATTACCTACAAAGGAGTTCCTATGAGACTGTCAGATGATTTCTCAAAAGAAACATTGCAAGCAAGAAGGGACTGGCAAGAAGTACCCAAGGTGATGAAACGCAAGGACCTACAACCTAGATTACTCTATCTAGCAAAGTTATCATTTAGAATGGAAGGGCAGATAAAGTGCTTCCCAGACAAGGTAAAGCTAAAGGAGTTCATCACCACCAAGCCATTATTACATGAAATGTTAAAGGGACTTCTTTATGAAAAAGAAGAAAAGAAATTGGCTGCATGACATATGAACATCCATTTTGTGCCTAAAATTCTTGGAATATTCAGATGGAACATTTTAATATCTGACAGGCCTTTCTAGTCTAACACTGAAAACTTTGTGAGAATGTCCAAAGTTCAGCTTCAGTAGTATAAATATACTCACAGGTTAGAGTCAAAGCTGATCAAATCCCAACAGCCAACCAGAGTTATTTCATAAAGTACAATGAAATCTAAGGCTTGGTAACCTCTCCTTTCATACTTTTGGGCCTTAAGGGTAGTAACAGGTTCGCTGCTACATCCAGGCTCCCACAGCCTCTCCTACCTCGTTTTTAACTTTATTGTAAGTTACAGGTAGCCCTGTGGAGATAAACCTCCCTGAATTATTCTAATTTGAATGTGCCATCTGTTTTCTCTTGGAATCTAATGCAAACATAGTTTTTAAATAAATGTTGGTACATCCACACTGTTCAGATGTTAAAAAGAATCAAGTAGATTCATGTCTTGAAGATAGCATAGGATTAAGTATAAAGAGCACAATATAAGAAATTTACATAGTATGGTTTCATTTATGTAAAAACAGACATATGTATTGTAACTATATACATGTATGTGTATATACACACACATACTATATGAAAAGAGCAGAATATGCATATCAAACAAGGATTTTTTGTGAAAGGGAGTAAATATTGAGGGAAGATTGTGAGCTGGAGAAGTTTGTGTTTTGCTCTGTTTTTCTTGCAATGTTTGAACTCTTACAAGAGGATGTGTTTATGTATTATGTGTGAAATTTTTTAAAAACTCATAGTACATAAGGGGGTTGGAGAAAAGGCTTTACTTCCTCTAGGTCACTTTATCAATCAGAGATCAAAGCAAAAAACAGAAACCAAATTAGACAGAGAAGACTTTAATACAAGGCATTTAATGCTTATAAAGTCACTGACAGGGTGGATGAACGGGCTCTGGGCTGGCACACCATGAACAACTCTTTCAGAACACCACAGATGCACCTACCGGGATTCTAACTTTGCCATAATCAGGAGTGTGGGAACATGGGAACCACGACTGGAAGGAAAAGAAACAGGGCAGCAATCAGGGAGTCAGAACCAGATTCAGGAAGCTACTGCTGCCACTGCTGCCTCTGGGCGTCAGGAAGCCAAGGTGTGGCACGGGATCCCTGAGTCTGGCGGCTGCCTTCCAATACCCACAGTCTTGCTTTGTAGCAGGAACATCCAAAAGCAAACAGAAAATACCTTCTGTCTTCTGCTGCCTTTCACATCTCCCCCGCATGCATCTCACTGGTAAAACCACTTTGAAACCAGAGCTCTAGCTCAGGGGAATTCAAGGAATCTTCACCTTTTTTCCTTTTTAGGCTCTGAAGGAAAAGTGGAATGGAAATTAGCTCGCTAACCATTACTCAAGGAAGAAGAAGAACTTAAAACATTTTAGACACTCAAAAACTATAAGTTTACAACCCATAGTGTCTCTGCTGAGGGACGTATTGCAACAAGAACAAGGTGAATTCTAAGAAAATGTGGTTTTTAAGAAGTAATTTAAAACTTTAAGTCTTAAATAAATTCCACAGTCCCATTTGATGACTAAGAGCAGGGGTCACAAACTTTTTCTGTAAAACACGAGAAAATCAATATTTTCAGGTTTGCAGGCCATGTGGTTTCTGTCATAACGACTCAGCTTTGCTGTTGTAGCACAAAAGCAGCCAATCAATGGCAATACACGAATGGATAAGTTGTGTTCCAATCAAGTGTTATTTACAAGACCAGGTGGAGAGCTGGCTTTGATTTACAGGGCATAGCTGACCCCGGGCTGATAGGATCACCAAGCACAGAACCCCAGAAAGAGCATTTCAGGAAGAGGAAAGGTGATAAATTTTATAAGCAATTGCATGTGTGATCATAGGAAGGCAGGTAGTCTTTCAGGCTAACTTATAACGTATGCAAATGAACTTCACAAAGGAAGCTGAGTCCAGATCAAGAAGGATCTTGTGTAACAACTTAAGTTGCTATACGGTCAGAAGAATTTTAAGAAGGGTTTCTCCATGATCGAATACAGGTTTTAGAAAATACTTTTGGCAGTGTTGTTTAAGAATGGGTTGGAAAGACTGAAGGCAGGTAACTCAAGGTGAACAATAATCTTGGTTTTGGAGATTTGGTCATTTCTGGAGGAAATAAGGGCAGATCAAATTCAGGAGTTGTTTTAGAGTTAAGATCAACAGGGAAGGTGAACAAAAAGTAACATATATGAGGAAGAAAAGAGTAGAAGGAAGAGCTGCTGTTAGGGGCTGGGATGGGGGTGTGCAGTCCTATGTAGATGAAGTTGGGATCGTGAAGGAAGGCAGTACCCATAAGAGAACTTCAACCTAGCAAAGAATTATGTCTCTACCATGTCTTCTGGCTACTGCTTGATACAAAACTGAAAACTGCCATATACCTGTGCATTTCCTGACAGACTCGGGAGTCCCTGAAAACTTCAAAAATAGAACTGATCCTGGGAATTACGTGTTCACATAGGTCAAACCCATTTCCCTGACTCGTACAGGGGAGCATCCCTAAATCTTCAAACTTGAAAAGTGCAAGTCAATTGCCCTGGAGTTCTTGGGTGACACCATTTTCCCGCCAGTCATCAAAATGCTGCCAATCAAAATCAACCTCTTTTTTATCTGAAAAGTACTCTAAAACTCCACAGGCCTTTGTGTCTATGATCTGAGAACTTCCCCCCAATTTCACCATCTTAATGTGCCTCTAAAGAAGGAACTCCCACTTCAGTCACACTCCATGGACAAACAACTAGAATGAACCCTACAAAGGAACCGTGCATGTCTCCACGACTCAGCCCTTCCTTCTTCTCCGTGGGCACAGCCCTCAGAGACAGCTCTTATTGTCTCCCCTTGGCCAACCTCAGCGTACCCGACACCACCATCAGAGAGAGGTTCCATTTGAAATAGGTCACTGGATATGCTTGAAATACGATGTTAAAGCAAACAAATCAATATGCTATTAAGTGTCCTTAAAGTATGAACATAGCCATCTGGGAAGAAAAAAAAAAAAAAAAAGCAGGAGCTGACATTTACAGGCTGTTGCCGCTGCTGCTGCATCTACTATCCCCCTGACCTACCACTAATGCCATTGTCACTGCAGCTGCCAAAAATGCTTCTAGAATGTGGAGAGCAGGACTGAACCAAGATGGTGTCAGTCCTGTCAACTAAGAAGTCATGTTTAGAGCATGCGCAATAGAGCGGTGACTCAGAGGAATGGTGCAACCCCTCAAGCATGCGCAGTACAACATGGTAGACAACATGTGCTTATCTGAGGGGCAACACCACCCTCTCAGAGCACGCTCAATGGAGCGACATAATCAGCATGTGCTTATCAAGACGTGTTCATCAAAGGCTGATGCAGCATGACATCATACAAGAATATGAAAGCAAAGGCCTTTGAGCAGACAGCTGAGACAGCTAAGACGGAGGGAAAGGCATGCTGCTGCTCTGATCAATCCCTCTTTAGCTGACTCTGAAGCCGCCGCAGACTCTGCCTTGCAAGATGCTGACCAACTGCCTCCCGGACCCAGACTCTGATCTGGACTCTTAGGACTTGCGTTCATTATTCCCCAATTCTCTCATGTGATATTATTCCTGATTGTTTACATGTGATTATTAATGTTATTAGGTTCTTACAGATTTGGATTGAACCGGCATTACTAAAAGCTGGGTAAATAGCATAGTAACCTGTGTTCACTCACTGTTATTCCTTGGTGTCAGGGCGGTACCTGCAGGGCTGGTGGCCATATAGGTGGCCTGGTGCTTTCAATTCCTAAGGCCCAGATCAGGCGACCTGAGCAGATGTGGGGGTGGGGGGGATGGTTAGGGCCGACTTACAGGAAGGACTATATTGCAAAACATTTGCTTGTGACAGAGAACAAAACAGAAGCAGAGAATGTTGTTTCTTTCAGCCTCCCACCTTCCATTTTCCTGCAAATGCTTCCCATTGGCAGAATGGAATTGGAAGACAGCTGGAAAAGCCAGTTTCATAGTGCAGAACAGCATGACTCACACAGGGTGTTGGTGGGGGCACAAAGCAAGTAGGCTCACGGTCAGCACAAGTATTTGGTAACACCTCAGCCATACGAGCCTTCTCCCACCAGCAGCATCTCCACCTTCAAAAGGCCTGGCAAGAGGAGGAAATAAAGGCAGAGTCTGGGTATTTGGTTCAGAGATTTATATTTTTCAAACCACTGAAGACAAACCCTCCCCCAGGAAAGAGCTGCTCTCTCTCTCCCTCCAGTTCACAAGGTGAGTCTGGGTCCATCACATACATGCCATTATTCCTTTTCCAGCTTTGAAACTCTGACCTTCAGTTAGGTTCTTTAGACTCTGGTTCTGCCATTGACCTTTACTTGACCTTGGTATCATCTGACATTTGAAATGCTTTGGTGCTTCAGGTTCTAGACATCAGCGAAAGGCCAGAATAATGCTTAGCTGTCTTGAACAACATTTTTGTTCATTTCTTCCTTATGTAAAAAGACACTTCTTGTGTGTGATTTCATATTAACACTAAGCTAATGGGGAATTTTTATCCTTTCCTTTTTCAAGGCACTGTCTCTGCAATACCAAAATGTAATGTTTGCTACCGTGGATGTTGATGATTCTCAGGTAAGAGTTTTAAATCTTCCCATGTAGACACATAAAATCTGAATGTAACATCATTGATAGCAGTGTCTCAGTGAGTGATTGTAGTCAATTTAAAGTCAAGTAGAATTCCACAGTTTCCTTCTGACAAACTGTTGTAAACTCCTTCATATGCTCTAGTGTGTTTGTATCACTTAAAAAAAGAAAAAAGAGCAAACTTGCGGCTCTCCTGCCGCCCCGCCCTCCTCATACGAAGGCAGACTTCACTAATCAGTCCCTGCATTCTTTACCACTTGCTCTGGACTCTGCCCTGCAAACCTGCTCAGCAGAGTTGCTGGGGGCAGACAACACTTCTTGGTTGGAGTTCAGCTCAAGACAAGAAATGATTTTCACCCCTGTGATAGATTATTAATCAATTTCTAACTCAATGCATTACAGACATTTTATTCTATCTTACTTTCCTCTTGCTGTATCTTTTTTTTTTCTTTTAACATCACAAGAAATTCCAAGAAATCCTTCTTTCTTGTCCTAGAGCCTTTCTTTCTCACCCCATCTCCCCAACATAATCAGCATTGGATCCTCAATCAAATTGTGGCCTATTGTACATACCGTGTGCTACAAAATTATTCTTCTTATCATTTGTTTTATTTATAATGAAGAAAAGTAACAATAACTAGTGACCTATGCATACATTAGATTTGAGCTTTAGAATAACAAAACAGTATGTGACTCACCCATTCTGCCCTTCAATACACTTCCTTTTCGCATAGGACATATCTAGGAGTAGACTGCCATGGCTACTCTATGCTTAACTTTTTAAGGAACTGACAGACCATTTTCCAAAGCGCCTGCACCATCTTGCATCCCCACCAGCAACGTATGAGTGTCTGATTTCTCCACATCTTCATTAAAACATTGTTTGCCTATTTAATTGTAGCTCTTTGTCTTTTAAGGTTAAACAAAATGCACAATTTTCTTTCCTGACAGTAATTTATTATTAGTTGTCATGTGATCATGGAATTATAATTTCACATGTGGGGCGGGGGGGGGGGGGGCTGTTGTAGTAGCAGGGGAGAGATTTAGTGCCATGGGTGATAAGTATATTGTGGAGAAAGATTCTGTTTTGTTGCTTCCTTGGGTGGTTAATTTTCTTTTAACTCTAAACAAGATAAATAAAAACTGCCATTGAAACCAGATTGTAATGGATTAAAACAACTGAAATCTTGACATTTTTCTTGGGCTTTTTCTTTTTTCCAAATCTTTTACAAAGATGGGCAGTGAAAAGTTATAGGCTTAAAAAAAAAAGAAACATGTAAACCTTACTTACAATGCTAGACCATCATATCACCCCATATCTCAAGTGCAGGAAGTGCAAGTTATAAAGATACCTTTATTCTTCCTTTCTTCCTTTTTATTTTTCAATATTCTCTCTCCATGTTGGGCTCTACTGGGCCTCTCTGCAATCTTTTCTAGCTCTTTTAAATAGAGCTCATTTAATCACTCAGCGCATTCTGTTTTGGCCTCTGTCCCTCACCCCTCTTCCAGAGCTCTGGAGTGAAAAAGCTCGGGAATGCTGGGAGCAGTCATTTTCTATTGTAACACCCCTGGGAGGTTTGAGGGTATCTTAGAAAGTTCTTGACAGGAGAATCTTAAAAGTGTCAGCTGTCCCTGAGCTTTTAGACAGGCCTCCTGAGAAGTCACCAAATGCCATGCTTGGTACAGAGAAAGGGTACCAAAATTATAACTTCGTGCCCTTTTCCTTTCCCAGGAGTTGGCCCAAACTTGTCACATCAGAGTATTACCTACATTTCAGATGTACAAGCAAGCCCAAAAGGTATGTTTTCGTGATAAAATGGTAAAGTTGAAATAGATTATAGAACCATCAGCGTTAAAAAAAAAAATACTGGCATATCCTGGATGGATTCAACAGTTGCATTTATTTTGAATACTTAGCAATGTCATTCTTAGTTCTGAACTCTACATATTGGCAAGGAGTTAAAAAGTGCATGAATTATAATAAATTTCCCCACTGAGACCACCTGAGGTGTCCAAATCCATAAGAAATATTCCACTATTATCTCTATCTGGGGCAGAACCATTCAAAAAGAATCTGAAAAAAAAAAAAGGATATAGTGAAATTCACATAAAAAGGTATTCAAGTTTTAACAGCACAAGCAATAGGTTTAAATAATGTTTCAAAAAAAAATAAAACTACCTCTTGAGTTTTTACTTGGAAATCGAAGCTGTTTAACATATGCACCCTCAGCTTCCCCCACCTACATGTCAAATTCTTTGTGTCATCTTTTATTATTTTCTGCTCATCCATCCCAGAAATGAGGATGCGTTCTCCTTTCTAAATCTGCTCCGTCCACCGCATCTTGACTGAATTCTTTCTCTTCTCTCCACGCCTCCGTTTACTGGCAGTCATTGTCCATTAGACCTTTTTAAAATGCACATTATACAAAAAGCCTTCTGGTAATTCCTCCTAGAACACAGATACTTTGGAAATATTTGTCTACTTTGAAAATGTGATTTGCTCCTTTGCATTCAATTAGAAGACTGAGGGGGTCCCTTGGGTTTCTCTTTTTCCATTGCTGCTAAGAATCTCAGGACTATCTCCACTACTCAGATACTGCTGCCAGTTTGGGGACATTTCCTAACTACCATCCCCACCCAGCATCATTCTTTCAAGGTTTTGTTATTCTGTCTTGCTCTTGCTTCTAGCTCATTTCAAATTATTTTCAAGATATAGAAAATATAAGACAAAGTTTAAAAACTAAAACAAAGTAAGCTGTATAACAATGGCCTTCAGCTGTGGTGTACAATGGGCATTCCTGGGTGCTAGAATTTTCCATGTAGAAGTTGTATAAACAGCTGGCAGGGATACCCTGTAAAGAACTGTCATTGTGTCACAGTTTGAGGGCACAGGACAGCCAAAGCCAATTACAGTTAATAAATAAGGTGGGTTTGTTCCTTCCTGCTGTAGTTTTTAGTGTTTTCATCTGAAACATTACATTATGTTCCAGTAAGATTAGTTATGGTTTAAAAAAAGAATGCGTTCCTGTGGTACCATGTTTCCCCCAAAATAAGACATTCCCCCCAAAATAAGACCTAGTGCAATTTTTTTCTCAAGCTTAGAAATATAAGGCCTGCCCTGGAAATAAGACCTAGCGGCAGTCATTGCTACAGCTCCCCCCGCACCATACATTAGCGTTAGCAGCCCATTTAGATAGGTCTCACCTTGTGCGGGAGGCATCTGCCGCCCAGAGAACGGGAAAGGGAGAACACGGCAGCTGCTGCTCCCAGGACCGTTGGGCACGGGGGAGCCGGAGGGGGCCCGCCGCGTTTGCTGTGCATGGAGATAGTCACACGAAATTCTTGATGGAATTCAGAGTGTGGCTGGTTATGCTGATGTTTGTGATGGCATGACTACAGTATATTAATAAATGTTGATTTTTTTGTTCAACAATAAATGTGAGTTCTTGTTCATGGAAACCTTGGCTGGCTTTTGTAACTAGAATATTATACTGTATTCTAATATAAGTAATTCATAAATTTGGTTTATAGACCCTTCTAAAAGCCAGTAAAGACTATAAGCACTCTCCAGCAAACTACGTACGTATGCTCAAATGTGCATATAATACTAGGGTATTTGATGAGCCTCAGAAGCCAATCAATAGACCCCCTTGGTTAATACCTTTGGTTCCACATCGGAGTTGGTGTATGTCCGTGGAGTAGGGGAAGGTAGAGTAACAGAGACGTAGCAAGTCTTGGCCCACGGCTTAAATATGGGCCACTGTCAGCAGTCGGTTCCACCTTTCATCCTTTGATAAAATAAAATGCACTTCAGTCCTCTCATAAGAGTGATGGAATATGGGTACATAGATGCTAGTAAATGGATTATTCATGAATGAATAATTCAGAAGAAAAACTGAGCACTCAAGTGGGAGAAAACGTTGCCTTTATGCTTGTGGGGCACAGGGCTCTTGCTGAAGGCATAGAAATAATTTCTAGCAAACAGTCTCCGTGACATAGGTACAGAAATGAAAAGAATTCCAGCTGGGAAGTGACATTGTGTGCTAGAAAGAAGACAGTTTTAGAATCAGGGGTCACAAACTCAGTGTCCTCAAGGGTCAGGCAGGGACAATCGGTGAGACAATGGAAAGTGAGGAAGATGAGGGTCCCTGAAAAATCACCCTCCCAAATGCTCACTGTTCAAGCTCATCAAAAAATAGTGTTTGACCCACCCTCTAACAATAGTATCTGCAGCTAATGTCTGCCATCTCTGGAGTCAGATAGCTATAGGTTGGACCCCAAGTCTGCCCCATAGTAGTGGGTGATCTTGGAAATGTAGTTTCACCATCTTGAGGCTCACCTGCTCTGTGAAATAGGGACTATATCATGTGTATTTGAATGATGGTCATGGAAGTGTACATAAGGTGCCCTAACACTGGACTTGGCACATACTACAAAATGTAGCTGCCAGTAGAGCCCCAGGATCTACCTGCACACCTGTCTTCCTGAAAATTTAGAAATAAATAGAACTTTAAAAATAACAGTTATGAGGAAATCTCTAAAGCTCTTTGAATAACAGCAATATCCACTTAAGGTAAGTCATTTTAGCATTGAGGAATTACCTAACCAATGACATCCAACCTGTTAAGGACTGTTTCAGACACAGAAGATTTCTGCATGAGAAGGGAAAATAAGAACTCTCACATGGTCTTCAGATCCCTACACAGAGTTTCATATCAGCCCATAAGCAGCTGATACATTGGCAAAGAGTAATTGATGGATGAGGCAAGAACTGAGTGAGATGGAGGGAAAGTGCAGCAACCATTTATGACCATTTAGCAACCTTTAGCCCCATTGCCAAAGGCGCTGCTCTCAGCTTTAGCAACTGAAAGGCAGCAATTACTTGTGTACCTCTTTTCTCCAGGGCAGGGATTAGGGTGAGGCAAGTGAGACAGGATATTGCAAGTACAAGGTGGAAGGAACCCTGTCTTTACTTGAATTTTTGATATTTTGTTTATGATGGATTTTTACATTAATTTTAATGCTTTAAAAATATTTGTTAAAATATTATTAATCATGAATACTGAGTTCCTGGCACCCCTTAAATTTGCACCCTAGTCCCAGCCCCATTCTTCTCTGAATTTTAAATAGCTGAAAAATGGGTGATTCTCCGGAAAAACTTACAAGACTCAATAGCAGGTTGTACTTGACAGCCTTAGTTCCCACGCCATCCCCACCTCTCCCTGCCCGCCTGCAGCTGCCTGGGAGTTTCCCATGATAGTGGGGTACATCAGATAGAGCTATGTTTGGCCTTGATGAGCCCTAGACTCACAGTTGCGAGATAACAACTAAATTCAATAGTTTCTTTATTCTTCCCCCTGTAAAACGGCCCCTCCTTCCCTAGCACCCCGGAGTCGGTCCATTCGCTGCCCGGCTTCCTCCCCACTTGCTAATTCCCTCAAATAAACTTCTTCCTATCTGCCCGCTGCCTCCTACGGTTCTCTTGAGCGACACCGTTCTTACAGTACTCATAGCTAAGAGTTATCACAGCAAAGAATACAGAGTAAAAGCAGCAGGAAAAGGATATGCATTGATGGAGTCCAGAAAAGTTCGGCACAGACTTGGACTTTCTGGACTCCAAGGACACATAGGAGTACTCTCTCTGGTAATGAACTTTAGGAACATGCGTAGAATGTCTCTAACCTTATTGATGCCCTTTTGAGCCTCAGGGTATGAGGACTTTATGTCACCCAGACATACCATGCTAGGCAACCACTGCTACACAAATAGCCATGATGGTGGAAACTCAGCACCCCCAAAACAAAATCAGGTACACATGATCAATACTGATGTTTACACAAAGCAACTTGACAAGCCATTGTGTAAGCAGTTCCTCACTCCAGGTATAAATGAGGTCTGTCCAGAAGGTATTCTGCCCTGTAATATGAAAAATAGAGGTATTTATTGAAGAAGAGACAAGATACAAGAAACATTGTACACAAGACAATGATGCCTCAGTCCCCTTCCAAGTAGGCACCGTGGGACCTCACACAGTTCTCCCAATTGCCATGAGCTGCCCTGTCCTATTTTCCTGAATCTCATCGATGGTCTGAAATCTCTTCTCTTTCAAAGGTGATTTTAGTTTTGAGAAAAGCCAGAAGTCGCAGGGCACCAAATCTGGGTTCTAGCTGGGCTGAGACACCTGGGTGATTTGATGTCTCACAAAACAACTCTGCATGAGACATGAAGCATGAGCAGGCACGTTATCATGACGAAGCTGTCAATCACCAGTCGCCCACGCTGCGGCCTTCTGAGTCATCCGAATAGTTTCTGCAGAGGAATGCTCAGGCTTAATGCAAAATTTGATGCAGATTATTTGCTCTACTCCCTCAGTCATTTTGACTGTGATGGCCGCACAGTACACTTGCTCACTCAACGGCGTCTACTGCCCCCACTAACTAGTACAGTGAAGTTGTCATTGTTCATGCGTATTCCAGTGTGCTCTCCTTGGCTGCCAGGTTATATTGATGTCACTCAAACCATTCTCATCATATTAACAGTGGTGGGACTTCATCCAGACAGACTTCATATAATAAAATCATCTATCACTAACACAAAGAACACCCAGAGGGCCACATTTCCTGGGGCATTGGTGAAAGTTCTATCATGGTTCTCTTGGTGACATGTAAGGAGTAAGCTACCAGATCTGCTATGTTAACTCTTTTCTTACCGGAGTCAAGTAGAAAGTCAAGTATCACCTTTATTTTAAGTAGCAGAAGTGCCAAGTAGAGGTAATTGAAGGGTATGGCTTGTACCCACATCAACAGACTTCCTACTATCCCTTGAAACTTGACCTTCAGATGACCCACCTATGGGAGATTTGGAGCAGCAGAAGAGAAACTTACCTACCAGGTGAAGGAGATATTGCTGCTTTTTACAACTATTGATCCCCAAAAGTGAGGCCAGAATGTGATAGTCTTTGAGATCTGTCTGTAGAAAACAGACCTTAGGCCCACTTTGCATGTGCTTTCCAGGAGAACAGTGGGAGGAAAGCAGACCTGTCCCTTTAGCAGAACACCCCCCAAAAGAGAGAATATAGACATGGGCTCTTTCCTTTGTCTAGGTGTAACTGATAAGCTCACCTCTGAACTAGAGCACAAGTCAGGGAAGGGATATACAACTTGGAGAAAAGTCAGGGAGAGAAAAACGCAAGCATACTTTCCCAGCACTTCAGAGTTGAGCAGATTTTCCAGTGTAAACATGAAGAGTATATGCCACTGAAGGGAAGGGCCCCCAAACCATTTTCATGTCCCATCCCATACTTCCAGTAATGGGCAGAATGACATCTCCTCCAGCCAGAGTCCAAAATTACTTTTCCTATTCTAGTGTGGTTTGGAGTGAATTCCCTCATTAGAGCCCCCTTTTCCCTTCAACAGAAAGCCACATTGTACTGAGTAACTAGCTCTCGGGCAGCTTCACGTGTGTCCTCAGCAACTTCAGTTGATCGCATAGAAAAAGGGTTGGCAAACTACAGCCCAAAGGCCAAGTCTAAGCCTCCACCAGTTTTTGTAAATAAAGTGTTACCAGAACACAGTCATGCCATTTGTTTGAACATCCTCCGTGGCTACTTTTGCACTGTAATAGCAGATTTGAGTAGTTTCGACAGAAACCACGTGGCCTGCAAAGCCTAAAATAGGTATTATCAGCCCCCTTACAAAAAAAGTGTGTCGATCTCTAACATAGAAGGAGAAAAGCACTGTAGTCATTGTTTATGCCACCAAGGTTCTAAGAAACATGTAGATAGAGTTTCAAAATCAGCTACAACAAAATGAAAGTAAGTTAGTAATTTACTGAAATCTCACTGTTGGAACAAGTTGAGAAAAGGCCAGTAGAGATTAGGAAAAACATTAGATAATAGATTGCTTTTACATGCTTTGTTCTCGAATTCACATCTGTATACATTCAAGCTGTTTGAAACAGACTATTTCAAAGAGGCCCTGACTTCTTGGTTTGCTTTTGTTTAACTCCAAAATCCTTAACTGAGCTGCTAACGTTTGCAAGGCCTGCCCTGGGTGTTGTGAAAGTCAAGGGGGAAGTGTACAAACACCTGCAACGTGATGCAGGTGCTTCTGGGGAAGGAAAGGGTCTGGGAGGAGTCAGAGGAATGACTAAGGTAGGAACAAACAATCAACACAGTCCGCCTCTCAATAGAAGGTTAAGGTACTTTTAAAAGTTCTCTTATTAGACATATCCTTCCCATCTTATTCATAAGGCTTACTGCCTTAGTAAATAAACCCTTCATAAAGAAAAAGAACATCATACTATTACAAATTACAAGATAGTATTGTACATACAAACATTTACAGCTATCCCCCCAAAATGTCTTGCATTGGTTGGTTGTTTGGTTGGTTGGGACTTCTTTTGTACTGTTATTGTTGCTGTTGCTTTCAGGATTTTGTTGTTAGTGCTATAATTGTTTTTAACTCAGTACAGATGTCTGAAAATTTTTTGAGCTTTCATACAGCTGGTTCAAATGTAACTTTAGTATTCACTCAACCACATTGCATATCAACTGGCGAAGGCATTTTATAATTATTCTGACTGCATCATTAGTCAGATTCCTTAACTTATACCCTCAGAAGTCCCTTTGTTAGGAAGGGACCACTATCGCCAGCCTCTTTGCATTTTCCCAGTAACAGTAATAGACTTTTATAGAGGATTGTTTTTTTAAACTGCCTCCGGTTGCAGCTGAGTGATTGATAAGTGGGGAAGTTCACTTCATTGTTCTATTTTTATGTATATTTGAAAATATCCAATTAAAAAAAAAAAAACTTTAAAAGAAAACCCTGATTATTGGATGTAGTTGTTTCCATTATGCATAGACAGCCACCCTGTACCCCATGGTCTCCGTGAACTGGAGCTTACAAACGTGGTTGACAATCATTAGCAGAGTGCTGGCAGTGCGTGGAAAATGAAGGCACTGAGGAGAGAGGTCAACATTGCTCTCCAGTGCTTCAGCGTAGATAATGCCTGTGAGAGGCACAGCCAAGCATTCAGGTTAAAATGAGAAAACGTTTTAGGCAGAACGAATGTACTAGTTGCCTTACATAATTATATCTTTTCTTTAAAAAAGCTACTTATAAAATATGCTTTTTTAAAAGTATACTTTATTGATTATGTTATTACAGTAGGCTCAATTTTTTACCCTTTGCTCCCCTCTGCCCAGTACCCTCCTTTCCTCCAGCATCCCACCCCTCTTAGTTCATGTCCATGGGTCTTGCATATAAGTTCTTTGGCTTCACCCTTTCCTATGTTATTCTTAACTTCCCCCTGTCTATTTTGTACCAACCGATTATGCTTCTTAGTCCTGCACCATTTCCCCATTTTCCCCCTTCCCCCTCCCAGCTGATAACCCTCCAAATGATCCCCATACCTATGATTCTGTTCCTATTCTGGTTTGCTTAGTTGGATTTTGTTTTTATTTTTTAGATTCAGTTGTTGATAGTTGTGACTTTGTTGTCATTTTAATGTTCATAGTTTTGATCTTTTTCTTAAATAAGTCCCTTTAACATTTCATATAATAAGGGCTTGGTGATGATGAACTCCTTTAGCTCTACCTTGTCTAGGAAGCACTTTATCTGCCCTTCAATTCTAAATGATAGTTTTGCTGGATAGAGTAATCTTTGTTGTAAGTCCTTGCTTTTCATCACTTTAAATACTTCTTGCCAGTCCCTTCTTGCCTGCAAAGTTTCTTTTGAGAAATCAGCTTATAGTCTTATAGGCACCCCTTTGTATGTAACTCTCTGCTTTTCTCTTGCTGCTTTTATGATTCTCTCTTTATCTTTAACCTTTGGCATTTTAATTATGATGTGTCTTGGTGTGGTCCTCTTTGGGTCAAGTTTGTTTGGGACTTTATGTGCTTCCTGGACTTGTATGTTTATTTCCTTTGCCAAATTTGGGAAGTTTTCCTTCATTATTTTTTCACATAACCTTTCAATTTCTTGCTCTTCCTCTTCTCCTTCTGGCACTCCTATGATTCGGATGTTTGCATGTTTAAAGTTGTTCCAATGGCTCCTAAGCTTCTCCTCATTTTTTTCAATTCGTTTTTCCTCATTCTTTACTAGTTGACTGTTCTTTTCTTCCTTATGTTCCAAATCATTGATTTGAACCTTGGTTTCCTTCCCTTCACCATTGGTTTTGTGTGGATTTTTCTTTGCTTCATTTCACGTAGCCTTCACTTCTTCCCTGATGCATTTGCTGTACTTAAGCATACCTGTCAAGCCTGTCAGTATCTTTATCACCAGTGTTTTGAACTCTTCATCTGTTAGGTTGGCTATCTCCTCATCGCTTAGTTCTCCCACTGGAACCTTGATCCATTCCCTCTTTTGGGCCACACTTCCCTGTCTTCTTATCTTGAAAAGCTCCCTTTTTAGTTTGCCTCTGTGTCTTAGGTAGAGCTGTCTCACCTGTTACATTTAGGGGGCAGAGCCTTAGGTATTCATCAATATGGGTGACCTGTTTCCCCACGTTGTGGCACTGTATGTGGGGGAGGGGTCTGAGAGGGAACAATGCTGCTTGCTCAGCACTCACCCCTTTTCCAGGCACCACTTCCACTTCTGTATGGGACTTGTGCCTCTCTAGCTGTTGCCCTGGCTTTTGTTCCCAGAGTGTGTGGGTCTACAGATGTTCTAAGACTGTGAGGACCCTTTAAATAAGCAGACTCTACTGAGAGATGAGCAGTTTCTTCCGCCGCCCCAACCCCCACTGGTTTGCACAGTCAGAAGCAATGAGGCTTTATTTTCCTTGGCACTGGAACTGTGAGCTATGCAGTCTGGTCTGGAGCAGGAAGAGCTCCCCAGGTGTCCCTCCCTACTTTTAAAATGTGTGACTGCACTTTCCACCAGCCTGCCACTGCTGCTGCCACCACACCACATCCTTTCTGCCCCGGCTCTGCCCCTCCTACCTTTCTGGGTGAGTATTTCTTCTTTATATCTTTGTTTGTTGGTCTTCCATGCAGCTCAATTTTCTGGAATTTCTGGTTGTCTCTACTTTTGAGGTAGTTGTATTCCTTCTTATTTGTGGAGGGACATGCAGCATGTCTGTCTAGGTCTCCATCTTGGCTGGAAGTCCCTAAATTATGCACTTATCAGTAAGCTGCTCCTCCTTCAATAACCACATTTATTAAGCTCCTACATGAAACACCCATGCTAGACAAGGAGACACAAATGCAACATTTGCTTTTGACAAACAGGACAGGGAAAATCTAAAATGGGTCACAGTATGAGAAGTATATGCCTTCTAGTGCCTGCGACCTAGTACTACCCAGAGTCTAAGACCTGTACTTCAGTGACAAGAAATCAGCTTCACTCAACCCACTTCAGGCCTAAAACCATTCATAGAGCCCCTAGGTGCAAGGTTTTGGACTAGATACTAAAAATATGGGGGAAAGAAATAAGGTATACTTCCCATCCTTGGACTAATGAAAAAGAACTATAACAAAATCCTCTCTTTAATACTGGAATGCACAGGGTACTATGAGATCACAGAGAAGACTTCAGGGCAGGTTTCATGAGTTAAATCTTGAGAGTGGTTAAGATTAGCAAGTGAGAAAGATGAGAAGAAACAAAGAGATATAAAATAGCATGGGTATGTGTCAGGAATTGTTCGATGATAATATAACAATAATATGAAATTACTAAATGATCACTAGAATATGAGCTTCATGAGAAGATTTTGTCTGGTTTTTCTGGCTCATAATAGTACTGATTAAGTATTTGTTAAATGAATTCATCTAGAGAAGTGTTGCTAGAGTTCAGAGTTTATGGTAAGGAGCGGCGTAGATGTATTCAGGACAAAATCAAGGACTCCATGTAAGAAGCTTGGATTTGATGATGATGAAGAAATACTGAAAAATTTTACAAAGAAGATAGCATGACTTGGAATTGTTTTTTGAGCTTCAAGAGTTAGAAGGGAACAAATGGGGCATAAGACTGGAGACAGAGGAACAAATTAGAAGCTGTTGCTTAAGTCCAGGTGAAAGTTGATGAGTTCAGTGACAAATTTAATCCCACCTAAAGCTACCAGAATGGCTCACATGAAAAAGACTGTCAGAACCAAGTGTGATCAAGTATGGGGAGCAGCCAGGACAATTGTCCTCTGCTGGCAAAGTGTAAATTGATACAATCACTTTGAAAACTTGTTGGCTATCTCCTACTAAAGCTGAATTCAGTAATTCTACCTACAGGGACACAACAGAGCCCAATAGAAATGAGTTTTCATATGTCCTCAAAGATGTTTCCACAGAGATGTGGCAAAGAAATGTCCCTGGCAGCACTCTTGTTCTTAGCCTAAATGGATAAATTGTGTAAGAGTTATGCAAGAAAATAATTGTTTTTAAACACGAAAAATGAATGTACTGCCACTCATACAGATAAATATCATCATGTTGCATGAAAGAAGCCAGGTACAGAAGAATACCTACTGTAGAATTTCATTTATAAAAGTTTAAAAACAGACTGATCTAATTGATGATGATAAATGTGGACTAGTGGCTGTCTTTGGGCACAGGGTAATGATTGGGAGGGAGGTGTCTGGGTACTGCTGAAGTTCTGTATCTTGATCTGGACATGGTTGTGCAGACATACTCTCTCATAATAAGTTTCCAAACTGTATGCTTACAGTTTGTGCAATTTTCTGAGTGTATATGAATTTCTCTCTAATGTGGCCTTGGTTTCCAGGTAACAGGGTGGGTGATGGTGCCTATACTAGGTTCAATGTATCTAAAAGGAAGAGAAGTCAAATTCCATAGTAACTAAGGCTCTTATTGTGCTGGTGGCTTCTGGCTGCCCTTGGTGGCATAGGCCTGTCATAACTCCATGGTCACAGAAATCACCCCTTTCTAGAAATCTGCCTCAGGGCTGCGCCCTCTTATTTCTCATTCCCCTCCCTGCCCCCCGACCAGCCTGTGCCATCCCTGTATGAGGAGCAGTCTCCTCCAAGAAGCAAATCACCTCATTTAGGGACCCCCAAACTCTCTCTGGCTCCACAATGCCTTTGGTGGTAAGAGAGGTCCTAAAATAAACAGGAATTATCAGATTCACTAAGTTATTCCCATAAAGATATACAAAATATCTTCTTTTTTAAGTATATTTTATTGATTATGCTATTACAGTTGTCTCAATTTTTCCCTCTTTGCCCCCTTCCACCCTGTACTCCCCTACCCTCCAGCAATCCCCCCCCCCCCCACTGCTGGTTCATGTCCATGGGTTGTGTGTGTAAGGTCTTTGGCTTCTCCCTTTCCTGTACTATTCTTAACATCCCCCATGTCTATTTTGTACCTACTGATTATGCTTCTTAATCTCTGTACCTCTTCTCCATTCTCCCCTTTCCCCCTCCCCAGTGATAAACTTCCAAATAATAAAGTACTTCCCAGACAAGGACTTATTTAAGGAAAAGAAGATGATCAAAACTATGAACATTAAAATGAAAACAAAGTCACAATTATGAACAACTAGATCTAATAAAAACAAAAGCAGACTAAGCAAACAACTAGAACAGGAACAGAATCATACATATGGAGATCATTTGGAGGGTTATCAAAATATCTTCTTAGTGACCACAGGGGTCCAGGGGACTGTCTAGAATTACATAGCGGTGGTCATGGGGAACAGGCACACCTTGGGAACTTCCCATTGCTTCCTCGCCAGTGTCTCTCTTCTGCTCAGCTGTTACATGTTCCTTCACTTGAGTCAAGATATTCCTGAAGCAGAGGAGTAGAGGATAGGAATCTAAGACAGACATCACAAGAGGACTGCAGACATAGTGCCACTGCAGACATAGGGACACCTGCCTTCCAGCTCCCATGGGAAGACAGAATGGGACCGTGGCGGAACCCTAAAATCTCTCAAACCCTGCATTTCACTTCAGCGTTGGTGAGAGAGGATAAAGCCCCTTTAAGTCCAGATTGAGCTGTCTAGGAAGTCCTGCTACCTCCAAGTGAAAAGAAATTTAAAAAGCATTCCCCTCTCACTCAACTTCTAGCTTATGGGACATGCTGCCTCACTGTGGTCCCCAGCTTCCTGGCAATAGACTTATTAGCACTAGCTAAGCTTAGTATCTTTTCTCTGCTCCCTGACAAGTTAAGTCATTCAGGCAGCCAAGTCCTGCCTATGTCCTTGCCAGGACTCCTTTTCTTGGTACCTGCTCTGGTCTCAGAGGATTATGAAAGTCCCATCATGCCTAGAGCCACCATCCAGTTGCCATCTGACTCTTAGTCAAGAAAGACTGTCACAGGCCCTTCCTGACACCCTCTTCCCCAGGTGGTCAAGGCCAAGGCTGAGATAACTTTTTATAGAGGAAATGGCTATAAACCGGACAGCCCAGGTAAAGCATGAAATTCTGCACCCACACTTAGGTCACCCTATTCTCAAGATTCAAAAGAGCAATTTGCTGCTATAGAAGTGGATTCGTGAGCAAGCCGGTAAGTGAAATGGGATCAAGACAGAGTCAGAAGACAGGGGTTTATGTTAAAGGAATAGAATGAACCATGGTGCTCACAGGCAGCACCCAGACTGGATGCTGGGGAAGCAGAATCAGTAGATGTGGGGATAGTTCCTTCTCTGCTGCACACTGAGCATGGAACTCAGTTCTAAACTTTTCCAACCCCTGCCCCAAAGCCCAAACACTATTTTTTGGCTGCTGAAATCTCCCTCAGTGGAAACTCAAGCCTTCAGCCTGTCCCACCCTCAGTTTCCCTACACTGTTCCTTCTTTCCAACTGCCTCAGACAATTGGTACTAAAGTGATAAGAATGGTAAGGTCTTTAACTTTCCTTTTTCATCAAATATAAGGTGCTCATTGACAGATGCAGCACATTACTTTATATACTACTGAAAAGTGTTCCAAATAAAATATTCCACCTGCTATGAAATGCATCCTGACTCAGAGATGTGAAATTTTGAAAAGTAAATGTGCTGCTTAGAAGCAATTGATTGCAATGCTCTTACCTGGACAAAAGTCAGGGAATGAATAATCACAAGCCATTTGACTTCAGCAGCTCATGTCTGTGAGATAACAAGCCCTCAATATCGATGGATGAAAGCTCAGGTGTTTCAATGACTGGGTTTCCGTGTCTTCAACAACATTATATGTTTTAGATCTTAGTATAGAGGAATATTATGGAGAATTGTATAAACCTGGAAAAACACGAGCATAAACAGTTATGAAAAGGTACCAAACAACTCAAACATCATAAATTTAATGTGTTTAATGCATACGTATATTTAAAATATCTTGTAGATGTTGAAAATGAGCAGAGGATAATTGTACAAGCAGGAACAAAACTCCTAAAAGCTTTACGGTCCTGGCAATATTTAAACCAATAAATATTTCACCCTTGTTGTATTTGTGAACAGATTTTTGAATTTTGTGGAGCTGATGCCAAGAAATTAGAAGGGAAGATTCGAGAACTCATGTAAGCTGATCTCCAAGACAAAATACACGGGCAGCATTCTAGACACCCACAGCAAAGTGTTCTTGTTTTCATTTCCAGCAAGCATCGTCTTGTTGTACTGGCCTCTTTCCTAATGCTTTACGGGTCAAATTTCATATTTCCATCTCACTGCAAAACTCCCCGAAAGCCTTGAGCTCCCGGGGGTGGTGTAGTTCCCATTCTTGAAGGTGCCCCTTCCACTTACCCTGAGCATGTTCCTTCGGCAATATTTCTACAGCCTTCACAATGAGACCCTGAACAGCTAAATCATAGCAGGTCGTGGAGACGGTCTTTCAGAGATCACCAGATGGGATTTCTCACAGTGATCTAGAAACCAATAAACGTCGCATTGCCGTGGTGCACTCCAAGTATATAGAGGCCTCTTCCCAGTGAAGCCACTGTTTGTGGTACAAAACTTATTTTCCAGTGTATTACCTAGAAGTGTGTCATTTTTCTCTCCCGCATTGACTTTCTAAATGTTTTTTTGATAAATTTTTAAAATCCCACAAAAACAAAAGCCAGAAAGTCATTTTACTACCAATGTACAGTATTCCCTCACTTATCACGGGTATTACATTCTAGACCTCCCCGCCCCCCACGATGTAGGAACCTTAAACATATTCTACACTCTTAAACCTACGTAAGTTTAACAACATATGTATACAGTGCCGCAAAATCCCGCGATATAGTGAAAAATCCGCGATAAACAGTTGAATACAATATTTTTAAAAATCCCACGATAGAGTGAGGCTGCAATAAGTGAACCGCAATATAGAGAGGGACTACTATATTTTTTTAAACTGAGATAGCTCAGGCATTTAGAGCTCAGAGAAAATGGCTTCTTCTCCTTTTAACTGTGCCCACCATGGGGCTGCCATCAGATGACCTGTAAGGCTTTTAAGTCATAGAGTCAGCGCTCCCTGACCATTAATGATGGAGATTTTGTCAGAGCCTAGGATCCAAGTGCCTTGTTAGAATTCTTTGGAATATAGAATAGAGGAAACAAGCACATGCTAGCTTAAGCAAAAAGTAACATCTATTAATCATTCAACAAATATTTATGGAGCACCTACTCAGAGCCAAGTAATGTTACAGTCACTTCAAATGGGCATGTGGACCCCAGGCTATTTCTGAGTATTTCTGACTTCTACCTTTCTCTTTTCATCTGAATCATCAATCCTGTTGTTTTCATAGGTGTTTTTTACTTCCCTGTCCACATGTTGGAAAGGAGCCCCTTAGAATAACTCCCAAGTTATCTCCCCATTGAAGAAACCAGCCAGACCAGTCAGAAAGACAAGCCAGTGGGCAGGATCACAGAATAAAAATAGTTTTTCTCATACTATAGGGGTATGGCTGGGGGTGGCAGGAATCCCAAACAAGCAAGCCGGGAAGACCTAAAATACTGCGTCCCCTACGAAATATGAATTTTTGAAATAAACTAACAATTTAAAGGAAAAATTATTGAATGAAAGTATAAATATGCAGCTGTGTTTATACATATAAATACTTATATTTATGTGCTAGGCGATATGCTAAGCCCTTTGCATCCATCCCTGCTGAACCGTTGCAACAATCCCATAAGTAGCTGTGTTCTGGTAAATGTTTAACAACTGACCCTATGGGGGGAAAGAAGTCCTGGTCTGTAGTGATTACCAATTCCTATGGTGTAAACACTTAGTAGATTTCAAGCTACCGACATGACCTCATGGAACATGGAGCTGGAAAAGATGTACAGTAAAGGCTCTTGTGAACTGGTTGAGATTTCTCTCCAGGACACCACTACATATAAATGAGATACTACTGTTATCCCTACTTTCTTAAAGAGGAGAAAAGAGACAGAACATAGTCAAGTGGCTTGCCCAAGTTTTCCCAGATGAATCTGTATTAGACCCCAGGCTATCTGGTTCCAAAACTGATATCAAGGATTTAAGAAAAACAGTACATCAAAGAACATGTATAAATGACACATGGACAAAGGGGTGGGGAATGACTGTGGGAGAAGGGGTGGGCTGGGGGGGGGCAGTGGGGGAGAAATGGGACAACTTTAATTGAAAAAAAGAAAAGAAAAATAATATAGTCGGGCATATAATGATGCCATGTTTATCTTAAATTTCACCACTCACTCTCACTGCTTAACAAAATATAGTGTCAAAAAACTTCACATCATCTTGTCTCTCTGGTGCCTTCATTTCGCACAAGAGCCATTTGGAGAGGTTTAGAATAAAATATCTCAAGTTGCACTTCCCTCGTTTCGCACAAGAGCCATTTGGAGAGGTTTAGAGTAAAATATCTCAGGTCGCGCTTCTAGGACTCTATACCGTAACTTCAGTTCTTTGCACCAGATGCTACGTGCATCATTTCAGGCACTCACAACATCCCTAAAGGATTCTTAGCATTGTTGATTTACAGACAAGGAAACAGACTCAGAGTGTGACCTGCCCAAGGCCACAAAGGAGGTGGAGTCATCAGGATTCACACCCAGGTGGATCAATTGCCAAGATCCACAATGAAATGCTAGTTAAAGTTCTTTGAAGCCTTTTTACCACCTCAGGACTACTGTGGTTCTGTAGTCAAAATGCCTTGGCCCCTCAAGTCAGCAGTCTGCTTGACAGCTGCTTGCTCCCTGAAGCAAGCCCCAGTCCTGCCTGAGAGCCCCTGCCTCCTTCCTTGTGCACTGGTCCAACTGAGCGTATCTGTGCCCAGCCTCCTGGCTCCCAAGCACAGTTCTCTCATCTCTCAAAGTTTGCATTAAAGAATGTTTTTAAGAAATACATTCGGCCCTGGATGAATGGCTCAGTTGGTTGGAGCATCGTCCTGTGCACCAAAAGGTTGCAGGTTCGATCCCCTGTTGGAGCTTGTGCAGGAGACAACCAACTGATGTTCCTCTCTGTCTCTCTCTCTGTCTCTCTCTTTCTGTCTCTCTCCTTCTCAAATCAATAAACATATCCTTAGGGTGAGGACTACCATGCAGCCACACTCACTGCATCATTTCCTTCCAGTGAAGAAAATAACTTATTTCACCATAACATCTTTTACCTAGCCCTTTCACCTACAATGAACACACCTTTAACATGCTAAGAAAGGTCCGGCTTATTGTCCACATTTTACTCACCAAGAATTACAAACTGCAGTCTAAATTTAATGTCCTACTCCCCTGTCATTTCCTATGGGGCACAATCAAAAAGAGTCCTGGCAAAATTAGGAGGTAGGTCAAGACCAAGTTGAGACCTTCCCCACTCTTGGTTCTAGTACCTCCACCCAGCTTTTCTTCCTCCTCCCTCCCACTCACCACCCAGGACACATTTTACATCTGATTTCCCAGAGCCTTTCCTGCTCTCAACTGATTTTGTAATTATTCCTTCACTCATTCGTCCCACAATCATTAAGGGGCTTTTTATACTAACACCAGGCCTATCCTATGGATACATAGAGTATGAATACTACTTCATCAGCAAAAAGCCATGTACAAATGAAGCTAAAGAAATTTCAGTGAGAGGCTCCCATTAATATTTGTGCAAATGCAAAATGATGTAGTAAAAGAGGGGTGAGAGTGAATGATGCTCCTAGAGGGTGGGCAAGGGATATGGTTGATCTCTGTTTAACTTTGACTTGCATATCTCTACATTTAGGATGTCTGGACTGGGTCACTCCCAGCAGATGGGAGCATGTTCTTACTCATTTCTAATCCCCTGATATCCAGCCCAAAGCACAGACCAGAGAACATCAAGGAGACATGATAAGTAAATGCAGTGTGGGGCCCTGAATTGGAGCCTGGAACAGGAAGAAGAATGTAAATGGAAAAATTAGTGAAATGCAAATAAAATCTGGAGTTTAGTCCATAGTAACACACCAGTGCCGGTCTTGATAAATAACGAGGCTCAAGAATTCCATACATTATATCACTTAATCCTCAAGCAACCCTGTGAAAATACAGTTCTCATTTTATAAACACACAAGTTCTGAGCGATGAAGTGCCTTGCCCAAGGTCACAGAGCTAGTAAATGACTGAGCCCAAATGTGACCCCAGGTGCGCTAGAGGAAATGAGAGGAATGGTGAACTAAAATGAAAAGACTTCCTCATAGCAAATCTACTGCCTCCATCCGTCTTTTATTGGTGCCATACTTCGACCCTTACACCCTTGTCCAGGAAATGGATTTCAGAGAAATTTCCAAGCTGATACATTCTGCTCCCCCTGGAAAGTTCCTGAAAGTCTGTGCATGACGCCAAGTAATTTTTAGATGTGTCATGGGTACTCAGTATTTAAAATATCTTGAGCCTTTTTTATTTCATCAAGGTCAAAGGCAAAACCTTGGTATTTTCGCATTAGATATCTTGTCCAAGGGAAGCATTCCTTTGATTCTTTCTTGTCTGGACTTTTCAGAAAAGCAACATGTAACGAGATGAGAAAGAGACATCAAAGCAAAGCCGTGAAGGAAGCATTTAAGCAACACATGGGATTTCACTGCACTCATGTGATCCTTACTCATTCTCCCAACAGAGACAGGCTTTTCTCTAGAAACTCCTCCTCAGCCCTGAAAAGGCCAGGAGGGAACTTCCCACCAGGTAAGGAAGTGACCTCGGCCGGCACGTCCCGGAGTTTCCGAAGCTTCGGTCTTTCTCGTGCCACTTTCATTATCATTTCCTCAGTCTGTTCTCTTTTGGTGTATGAACAAATCTTTTTGCAACAAATCTTCTTGTCCCCACACGTGAAACAGAAAATGAGTATTGTTCTCAGAACAAAACTTCATAAACAAAGACACTGAAAACAAAATGATTTTTGTTTTCGAGTAACTTCGTACATGGATAGTCAGAGACTCAAATGCAGAGTGCTCTCTCTCCTCTGTCCTCCCCTCCCCCTCCCTCTTCTTTTTTTCTCCTCCTTCTCCTCCTCCTTTTAATTCTTCTCAGTCTCTCTCTCTCTCCAGCCCAACAGGATATAGAGGTTTTAAAGCTAGAATAGCACCAAATTAAGACTTTCTTGAGTAACCAGTGTTGAAAGAGAGGAAACTAGGAATCAAGAAGGGGTGTAGGAGAACTCTCTGTATTTCTGCTCAATGTCTTCCGATCCTAAAACAGCTCTAAGAAAAGTCTATTAATCTTTTAAGTGTACACATAAAAAATAAAATTATTTTAAATTAAAAAGAAAAAAGAAATGAACCTTCCTCTGCATGAGTCCAAGTTATTTAATCTGCATTCCCCATACTATCCCCAATCATCAGAATTATTACCTGAAGTTACCTCTCACAGTAACATTGGTTCAGGGTCCACATTTGTGAAACACTACTTAGCCAAACTCTGATTATGTGAACAAATAAGAAAAAGTATAGATAGAGTAGGTGGTTTCCTATTGATGGCAGAATGTAGTGACTCATTTACCTTTCTGCTAAAGCGCCATCCACCCCTTTTTAAAATTTATTTTAGAGAGAGGGGAAGGCAGGGAGAGAGAGAAGGAGAGAAACATGGGTGTGAGAGTGAAGCATTGACCGGTTGCCTTTCATATGCACCCTGATCGGGGACCAAACCCACAACTGAGGCATGTGCCCTGACCAGGAATCAAACTGGCAGCCTTTCAGTTCACAGGATAATGCCCAACCACCTGAGCCACACTGGCCAGGGCTCTGCCAGAGCCCTTTATTATCTGACCCTCATGTTTCGTTTTGCCTTTCTCTCATTGCCCATGTACCCCAGACATGATCTCAAACTCTGTGCTCTTCCCTGTATCTGGAGTCTCCTCCCCTCATCTCTGCCTCTCAAATTCAGGATCACCCAGCAAACGCATCATTTCTTCAAGTCAGCCCAACCAGACGCGTGAAGCCCTCTTGGCTGTCCCAGACGGGGGGAGCATTCCTCCCCTGTGTGTCTGGGGCACTGTGTGTGCACAACTATTAGCATCGCCTTTTCTTTGTAGGGTGTGGTGGATTTTTATGTCTGCTGAGGGTTACCAGATGAAATGCATGGGAGCTGATTAAATTTGAATTTCAGATGAAGGATAATTTTTTTAGTGTAAATATGTCTCGTGCAATATATAACTGGGTGTCCTTTACTTTTTATTTGCTGAGTTTGAGTGTCTCCAAAGAGACTCAGCTTCTTAAGAATAAAAGCTACGGCTTGCCATCCTTGTGTGGGCAGTACAGGGGGCATTACCAGGCGCTTCACGGGGTCTTGGTAATGATTGAATCACTGCTGTTCAAACTCAGCCTGGAAACCATAAGATTTTAACTTATAGCAGTATTCTCTTCTACTTCTACCTAGAAAGGCAGGTTTGGAATGGGGAAAGATAATGTGTTCAAATTTAATACATTTAAAATCTCTAACCTACACTGGTAAGAAGGAGCAAAGGTATCTCCACTATATAATAACAAGTGACACGTAACACAGCTTCTATATACTTTCCAGTCCAGAATCAACTCCCGCACAAATCACACATGAAAGTGAGAACTTAGTATATTGAATCCAAAGGCTGGCAGAATGAAGAGCAGCAGCAGCCAAGAATAGGTCTCCTCCATGTTGGGGCCCGTTCTGTCTTGACGAATCAGGTTGGCAATTAATCACGTCTTGCTTCCAAGCTTCCTGTGGGGAGAGTGTGTCGTGATGGAAAAATCACAGGCTGGAAAGTCAGAGAAACCTGGGATTGCGCAGCTGCTGTCAGGAGGGAGGCCTCACGGGGGCTCAGTCTGCTCGTCTGTAAGCCAGGTTACAGTGGCTACCTCCGAAAGGTCCGTGTGAGTATGAAATGAAATAACATACATGAAGTGTTTTGCATGGCACCTGTCCATAGCACGTGCTCAAGGGTAGTAACTGTGATGGTGGTGAGACTGACTTTGTTTTCATTTCTACTGTTCCAGCCCGATTAGAATCTCTTTGAACATATGGACTGCTTTATTCACTCATTCAATATTTACTTATTTTTACTTCTTTTGTACCCTCCAGTAGCCTCTAGTATAATGTGCAATAAAGCATAGTTATCACCTAGACATCCAAAGAGACTGAAGTTTTTAAAAAATGTTCAGTGCTTTATTGCCTTTTAATATTTAACCACAGTCGGGAAGGTAGGACCAGAAATTAACCTTTGTCAGCACGCCACTGGTGGACTGCGCACTGTCTCCCATAAGCCGTTGGCAGACTACGTTTCGGTAGTAAGAAACACTAGAGAAATAAGGACATAGTCACTTTCTTCTTAAAGTAGTAATGAACCGTTTTAATGGAAAAACTGTCCTTCCCACATTTCCCATCAGGAGACACACACCATTGGGAACACACCTCAGTGTGTGTGCCCTGCTCACCAGCCATTCAAGGAAAGAGTTTAGAATGATGGATAATCTGCTCTCAGCAAATGGATAGGAACCACATAGATGTCATTCTCCAGCTTTTGTCTTTATTCGTTCCTAGTTAAGTTTAACTGCACCTATCATTACACCTGTAATTTCATATTAAAATGTGACAAATTAGCAAATTCTTCATTGGCACTTGCCTTTATAAACACCTCACCCTCCTTTCCCTCAGACTCTGTGGCTTTGAACAATTTCCTTTACCTGGGATGTGATTTTTTCCCCTGTACAATGAGAACATTGGAATTGTGTGGGGTCTAAGCTCCCCTTCAGCTCTGTAGCCTCAGCACTTCTTCTCTCTGTTTGTCTCTGCATCTCTTTTAACTGAGCCAGTGCTATGTCTAAGTCGATGAAAGACTGCATCGATCATCGATCAAACTGTTTTTTCTTATAATTTTAGCATTCATTTCCAAGCCAGCTCAAATGTGTATTCAAGATAAGCCAGGTAAAAAAGGACCCAAAGATTGGGGTTTAACTCTTGTTAACCAGAAAGTTCACTGATAACTTCTTTTACAAGGCTTGGAAATTGAAAGGATAGAAAACAGCCAGTAATTGTTGGCTGTGCTATTATTGTTACTGTTGTTATCACTGCAATGGGGAAAATTACTACATTGAAATCATTCAATCCTTGTCTATGCTTTTATGAAAAGAGATCCCAGAGAGCTCTCCAGTCCCTTCTGCCACGTGAGGACACAAGAAGTCTGCAACCTAGAAGAGGACCCTCATTCTTCACCTTGTACTTTGATCCTGGACTTCCAGCCCCTGGTACTGTAAGAAACAAATTTCTATTGTTTCATCATATTTTGAGCCAGAGCAAGCAAAGAGAACTTTTCTGAACAGCAGGGAAAATAATCATACCTTATCCATGTAAAACTGCTTATCAAAGGGCTTTCAGAAAAATCATTCCTGTCCACAGAGAGTGAATCAGTCTTTGGGACAGTTTCAGATTTACTGAAATAGAAATAGAGCTAAGGAACAATAAATGGGACAAGGAAACTTTTGGGGAATCTCATTGCTTTCAGAATGAAGATTTAAATCCTTAACATGGCTACAAGGCCATGTGTGATCTTACCCCGACCTCGTTTGTATCTTCATCTCATAACACTCTAGCCGCCACCTACAGTCTCTCTCTCTCTCACACACACACACACACACACACACATTCTACAGCCACTCTGGCTTCTTTCCAGTTTGGAAAGGTGCTAACCTCTATCCCACTTAGAGGCATTTTTTTACATGTTGTTTTCTTTTTCTGGGATGCTCCTCCTTCCACCATCTTTGTCTCTTTGCCTTTAACTCAAAGGACTCTTCTTCCAGGAAGCCTTCTCTGATTTCCAGAATTATAAAAGGGCCCCTCATTTTACATTTTAATAGCACTGTTTAGGTCTACTTCCTGTTACTGCACAGTTGCAACTTTACATTTATTCCTGTTGCGTCATTAAGGCCTGTTTCCTTAGTAAGCTATATGCTTTTTGAAGATAGCTCCAAGCTTTTGCTCACCACTGGACCTTTCCCCAATATATGCCAATATCTGGCACATAGTAGGCACCTGATGAATCAGTTGGTTAACTAATTGAGTAAATGAGGCTACAATAACCTTCCTCAACCAGCTTCATGAATGTTGAGGAACAGTATGCACAATGGTTAACTGAGTGTTTAGACTCTAAATCAGCCACAATAAGATCCTGGTTCTGCCACCTACTAGCTGTGGGGTTTGGGGCCAGTTAATTACATTGCTGTGTCTCTGCTTCCTTATTTGTGAAATGGGTGTAATAAGTCTGCATTTTATTGATTCCTAGATGCCTTGGATTATAAGACACACCATGTGCCGTTAAGGAAAAAACAAACTTACCACTTCACTAGAACACAGTGTTTTCTTATCACTGAGGCTTTTTTTCATACAAAACTGCCCTCTGTTCCACCAATAGGATTAGCCAGGCTGCACGTCTGAAAGAAGCACTCAGTCACAGAGGCTTCAGCTGCCCCCAGCCTTATCTGGGGGACTTTCTTCCATGCCACTGCATCCGTTCTCCAGGATGATCTTACTGGCAGGTGCCAACAGAGGTTTTAGACAAGAGCCAGGAAGACATTATGATGAATGAATAACAACACATCCAGTAGCAACAATGCTTGTAATTTAATTGAAATGCTGAAATGTGATCATTGTTTTTAATACTGTGCCCAAGTGTGATATTGTAAGCAATGTCCCATCACTACCACTGCCCTGCTGACAGCAGCTATGAGGGGCCATGGCTTCTAAGACACCCCTCGATTTCAGAAAACGTGAGTCGAAATAGGTGCATTGGCAAATTTTATTGATTGATTGATTGATTGTATTCTGTGTTGCTTTTATTTTATAAAACTGCCCATTTCAAATCTACATTAAACTAAGCTGAATACAAAGACTTAGTGAAGGAGGCCTAGTGGTCTTGCTTGCAAAAGCATATGACCCACTGGCCTTTGGCCTTTAAATTTCAGGAAGGGCACTTAAAATAGCTTCGTGTTTGTATGTTTCAGCACCAGAGCACAGAACAGACTCTGGCATCCATTGTCAGGTGTTCTTTAGCCACCAGAGTGTCAAGTCCCTACAGCAGGTGATTCTTTGGTGAAGAAATTACTTCCACAAATTCTTCATCCTCTGGCTTTGGCTTAGGTCTGACATTTTCAGCCTTAGCTCCACGAACAATAACTGTCAAGATGTACATTCAGCCACATCACCTTGATAGCTGGTTTCTCCCAGCACCTCCCAAAGAGCAGCTGCTTCTGGGCTTTTGTTATCACCTGTGGCACCTGCGGGGCAGTCTAGATGGTGGCCTGCCACTGGTGGTCAGAAGTGTTTCACCAGAAGGATGCATTCCCAGGGCCAGGTTCTTTGTCACTGGGATAACCCTCACACCATCAGCCGACTGTCCTTCTCTGGTGAAGCGCGTCAGTTTCCCAAGGTCTTGTTTTCCAGTAGGATCCATGGAAGTTGTTTTTACAGGCTTGACCCATTTCCCTATACCCTCTGGAATAACAGATTGTTTGGTATTTTGAGAGGAATCCCTTGATTCTTGGTTTTCCATTTTTGAAGTGTTTTATAGTCCTCAAGCAAGAAGTTCATGTCCAAGGTGGGGCGGGACGGGGATGGGTACTCCTTTGGGAAGGGGGGTGAAAATAGAAAGACAAGTCCAAGGCAGCAGTCTCAGGAGATACAGTGCTACTGCTGTTAGATCTTAGGTGATTGTGACAATTAAGTGTGTTAGAATATATGAAGTGCATGGTTTATACGTGTAAAATCCTGGGCACATAATGAATTTTCATTACCTCCCAGCAGATATCACTGCCTCTGCCAGGCATTCTGTAGCCACAGTGTCCTTGCCTTGGACACCCCTGGTGGGACCAGGCCAGCTGATATTGCCCAGATGCACAGACTCAGCATAGCCCTCAGATGAACTAATTCTTTCATTTATTATTGTAATGAAAATGATCAGGAGGCAGAGATCCAGACCTTTGCAATTATTATGTGCCTGTGGAATCACAATTCCTCACTAGAACACCAGGGCCATGAGAGCAAGAATTGTCATCTGCTTGTTCACCGTCGTAACCCAGTGCCCAGGACAGTGCTGGACACATAGCAGGTACTCGATACATTTTGTTGAATGAATGGATGAATAACTCCATAGATATTTACTAGAGTTAATAATGGTGAGATGAGAGAATTCTCACTGTGGAGGAAATATATGGCTCCTAGCTGAGTCAACTGTAAGAAATGCTTTGGGCCTTGATTAGTGTGATTTAGTTGGTTGGGCATTGTCCCGCAAAGCAAAAAGTTGCTGGTTTGATTCCTGGTCAGGGCACATGCCTAGGTTGCAGGTTCATCCCTGGTCAGGGCACATAAAAAAGGGAACCTATTGATTTTTTTCTTCCCCTTTCTCCCTCCCTTCCCCTCTAAATAAATAAATAAATAAATGATTAATTAATGAAAATTTAAGGGAAAGAAGAAAGACTTTGGTCCTCAAATCTCTCTTTTTCTATGACAGCCTTTAAAATATTCCAGTCCTATGGGGCATTTTAATGAAAATAAACCTAATTAGTTAAAGTTATATAATTAATTTTATCATTTTACTTCCATTGTAATTACTTATTGATCTAAGGCTACTCATGGAGCACCTGGCAACAGTAAATGAAAAACAGTAGCACGTGTTTGGACTTAGATCATGTTTGCTAACTCATTAGGTGAGGATTTTTGTGCTTGGAAAGCCTAAGCAGTTTTCATTTGGCTCAAAGTTGAAACTAGGAGCCCAGGGGCTTCAGCTAACTCTGTTTATCTTTCTTGCTTCTTGATGGGAAGATATTCTATCACTAAGACATTTTTGTACGTCTTATTCATTAGAAGTCAATTTCGTAGTTTAAGTCTCAGTACTCTGATGATGCCAGACTTTACATGGTGGATAAGAGCGTGGACTGCGGTCAGACTGTCATGGTTTGAATTGTAAGTTCACCATTTACTAGCTGTGTACACTAGTTACTATGTTACTTACCTCTCTGTGCTCCAGTTTCAAAATCTATCAAATGGGGATAATGATAGTATTTACAGCACTAGATTATAACGACAATTAAGCAAATAATGCCTTGGATACAGTAAGTGCTATATAAGTAGAGTTTTAATCTTAAAAATACACTTTAATTTCCAATGCTTTTGTTCCCTATAAAGTTTTTGTTAGTAATTGATTATGCAGTAATTTAGGCACACGATAGAAGTTATAAACAGGCTTGTATCAGGCTTAGAGTTACACATGCCTACTAAAAATTTAAAAAGCAACTCCTGGGTGTGGCTCAACTGGCTGGGCATCATCCTGCAAAGCACAGTGTTGCCGGTTTGATTTTTGGTCCGGGCACATGCCTGGGCTGCAGGTATGTTTCCCAATCAGGGTGTGTGCGAGGAGCAACCGATCAAGGTTTCCCTCTCACATTGATGTTTCTCTCCCTCTCTTTCTCCCTTCCTTCCCCGCTCTCTAAAAATAAATAAAATCGTAAAAAAACAATTCCTAGATAAAGGCTTGATTGTGCTTGAGATTGTTGGGTAGAGAGTATCAGCTAAGGTTTGGGCAGCATGCAAGAGAAAGTCACTCAAAGCCACTGGGGAGTGTGGGGTGGGGCAGTAGCAGAATCAAACCTTGGAAAAAGGCAAAAACCAGCCCCTTTAGGAAGGACATGAGTGATTTTTCCCTCTTGCATCGCTCTCCTAGAGAGCTGAATCCGTGTGAGTTTGCCCCGAAGTCACATGGTCACCGTTGGGCTTAGTGGTAAGGAGCAGCTGTGGGGCCAGGATGGCTGGTCCCAACAGGATCATGGGGGATGGAGGAGAGAGAGTTACCCAAAGGAAAAGCAGGCTGTTATTAACCAAAGAAGTGGGGAGGATCACAAGGCAGGCAGAAGCCATAGCTCTCCCCCAGTGAAGGAGGGAGGGTAAAGTTTTCTAAAATGCTATTTATGTTTGTCATGTAGGCCTTTCCAGGAATTTAAATATGTTTCTCTTCTCAGAGGGCATTCCCCGAGAGGCTGGCTCATCCCCGGGGCATTCATGCAAAAGAGCAAGAAGCTGGCAGTAATCATAAACTGGTTCTTTAGCCTAATGAAGCAAATCTCCAGCTGTTTGTGTTGCATTCATTTGAATGCTAATCTTTGCCTCCCAATTTCATAATAGCAATAATTTCTAGTTCAATCAAAACACATTATGCTGAACTTTCAGAATTCCACAGATGATAAGCTTACAAGAATGGCTTACCCATTCATGGGTTCTCTTTTCAGTTGGGCTGTTTTGGCTGTGAGTACAGGAACGCCCCATTGAAATTGCTTAAACAGAAATGGATTGGTGCACATAACTGAGCGTTCAGGTGTGTGGCCTTGGGGATCTTAATGCAGTGGTTCTGGTTCTACTTCTCTGCAATTACCATGATGCTTTCTGCCTTCATGTTCCCTCTGTTTTTCATCTCAGCCTGGAGACAAAATGGATGCAAAATTTCCAGGCCTCACAACCCCACAAAATAGTATCTGAAGGAATAGGAGAGCAATTTTTTTTAATGCCAGTCTCAGGAGTAAGTTAAGTTCCTCTAGAATCCTGTAGCAAACTTTTCTCTCATCTCCTTGGCCCAGATCAGGTCACGTACCCAATCCTAAAATAGTCCCTTGTGGTCAAGGAGATGCCATGTGCTAACAGGCTGAGATCTGGGCTCTTGAACCAGTCATGGCAAACCCCCAACTCACAGGCCACTAGATAATGAGAAGGAACATATGTTCAAGAGAAAATAGGTAGGCATTTTGCTTTTTTCTCCTTCAATATTTCAAACTCACTACTGTCCCATCCCTGGGCCTGAGAAATTGAAGACATAGTGGAAGGCAGAGGCCACTTCCCATTGACAATAGAGATACCATCAGCTCTCTGACCTCCGTCGCAGCTAGAGCAGGGGCAAGTAACAGAGACTCCACTGAGCACACGGAACTGTCTCAATCAGGTTCTTCTCAGAACACAGGATGCAAAAAGCCAGAGCCTCCTTAAAAATCCACTTGGGTGGCAGGTAGGAAATCCATGGCAATAGCAATGGCACATTCAGTATAACGTTGCCAAATTTAGCAAATGAAAACACAAAAGACCCAGTTAAATTTCAGATAAAAATATAGTAATAATGTTTTAGTATTTGTTTAGTATAAGTAGGTCCCAAATATTGCATGGGACCTACTTATACTTTAAAAAAATATGCATTGTTTATTTATAGTTTAAATTTAAGTAGACATCCTATATTTTATTTGACAGTCCTAATCCAATGGCAACCTGTTTTCAGCGGCAGCAAGATGTTCGGTGGCGATGACAAAAGCCACTAGACTGGGCTTGCGGCTTGTTTTTGGTTGTGGTACATCCTGCTACCTCCACTCCTTGTTCCTGCTCTGTTTCAAGTCTAGTTCTACGTGATTACCAGGAACTCTGTGAGAATGAATCATACAATACAAGCTTTGGTTGCTTGCAACTATGAACCCTGGTCATACAAATCTTAACATCTACTACAAAAGTTTAAACCTGTCTGAAGCATTGATATCAGCATGAAGCACAAAGGAGGAAAGGCACATTTTTAAAGCAGAAGTAGCCTGGTACTGTTAGCAGTGAAACGGCACCAGAATGTTACCATATTTAGGTTCAGCAAGCTCTGTACTTGAGTTCAGCAAAGAAAGAACTCAGAACCAAGAAACTCAAATTGAAGGAGACAGTAATAAGGTAATTGAATGTAGAAAGAAGTGAGTCACCTAGGCTGCACAGGCTTAGAAAACAAGTTAAAGAGGCAAAAGAAAGTCCCTTGGAGCTTAGGAAAAAGAAAGGTACAGAGAACACACCTGGTGGAAGGAGAAGGGGAAAGACTGGGCATGCTCCAGAGAGAGAACATGCCCTGGGGAAAGAAGGGAATGGGGAAAGACACAGGTGTGCACTCAAGAGAAAGAGAAAGCGTGCCCTAGGCCCTCTGTCCTGAGGGTTTGTATCCACTCTCTCTAAAGGCAAGAATCTTAGTGCCACTGAATGATCTGGCACACCAATGCCCACGTAGATAAGGAGCAGATAATCAAAAATGCATACTTTATGGTTGATTGGTTTGTATAAGTAAGTCATCTTCTCCACAAGAGTAAGCGTGATTCCTGTCTCTAGACCAGTAGTTAATGGCATTAGGAAAAGATCTATCTACCATTAACTCACACCTTTGGGAAAGATAAGGTTTCCAATATATATAAACACACCTGGCATATATATTTACACTATATGATCTGGAAGGAAGAATAAATATCCTCATCCCATTTTTGTTGTACACTCAAGTGTTCTTTAGTATATTTACAAGTTGTATAATTATCAGCATTATCAAATTCGAGAACTCTCTAAAGGCCTCAAAAAGAACCTCTAGGGGGGTGGGGGGAGGGAGAGAAGGGGGAAAGTAGGGGAAAGGTCTAGTCAAGGAACTAGTATAAATGACCCATGGACATGGACAATGGGGTGGGGATTGACTGTGGGAGAAGGGGTGGAATGGGGGGGGAGCAATAGGGGAAAAAGTGGGACAACTGTAATAGAAAAATAATAAATAAACAAACAAAAAACAAGCAAATCTATAAGAGATAAATTATAGTATATGAGTAAAAAAATAAATAAATAAATAAACTCTATACCCATTAATAGTCACTCTCCATTCCCAGCCTTCCCCAAGCCTCTGGAAACCACTAATGTACTTAATGATTCTATGGATTTGTCTAGTCTGAAGTTTTCAAATAAATGGGGTCATACAACATGTGGCCTTTTTTGTCTGGCTTCTGTTGCATGGAATATTTTCAAGGTTCACCTTCATTGTATCATAACTTCATTTCATGGCCAAATAATATTCCATTATATGGATATACCACATTTTGTTGTTCATTCATCAGTTGATGGACATTTGAGTTGTTTCTACATTTTGGCTATTAAAAATAATGCTGCTTGTGATCATTTTGCTATGTATACAAATATCTAATCATTATGTTGTACACCTGAAACTAATATGTTATATGTCAATTATATTTTAATTAAAAATGCTGCTCTGAACATTCATGTGCAAGTGTTTGTGTGTACATATATTATCAGCTCTGTTGGGTATATACCTAGAAGTAGAACTGCTAGGTCATACAGTAATGCTATGTTTTTTATATTGAGGAATTGCTAAACTGTTTTTTACAGCAGTTGTACCATTTTTTATTCCCACCAGTAATGTTTGAGTGTTCCGATTTCTCCACATCCTCACCAACACTTGTTATTGTCTGTCTCTTATTACAGCTAACTTAGTGAGTATAAAGTTGTATCTCATTGTGGTTTTGGTTTACATTTCCCTAGTAATTAATAATGTTGAACATATTTTCATGTGCTTATTGGCCATTTGTATGTCTTCTTTCAAGAAATATCTATTCAAATCCTTTGCCCATGTTTTAATTAAGTTGTAAGTGTTCTTTATGTATTCTAGATACAAGTCCCTTATCAAGCATATGATTTCCAAATGCTTCCTCCTACTCTATGGGTTGTCTGATGGTACTCTTTGTAGCACAAAACTTTTTAACTTTCAAGAAGTTCAAATTATCTATTTTCCATTTGGTTGTTTGTTGTTCCTTTGATGTCATATCTAAGAAATTATTGCCTAGTCCAAGGTCATAGAAATTTACAGCTGTTTCCTTCCAAAAGTTTTAGTTTTAGCTCTTAGACTTATGTCTTTAATCCATTTTGAGTTAATTTTTGTAAATGGTAGGAGATAAGGGTCCAACCTTTTTTTTTGTTTGTTTTGCTTTTATATTTTTAATATCTTTTTTAATTGTTGTTCTATTATAGTTGTCCCAGCACCATTTATTAAAGATACTATCCTTTCCCTGTTGAGTTGTCTTGCATACTTTTGAAAATAAATTGACCATAGATTTATGAGTTTATTTCTGAATTCTCAATTTTATCCCATAGATCTATTGGTGTATCCTTATGCCAGTACTATACTGTTTTGATTACTGTAGCTTTGCGGTAAGTTTTAAAATTAGGAGGTGAGTCTTCCAACTTTGTTCTTCTTTTTCAAGATTGTTTTGGCTATTCTGAATGCTTTGCATTTCAATATAAATTTTAGGCTCAACTTGTCAATTTCAGCAAAAAAAAAAAAAAAAAAAAAAAAAAACAAGCACCTGGGGTTTAATAGGAATTGTGTTGAATCTATAGGTCCTTTTGGGGTATTGCCATATTGTCTTCTAATCCATGAATATAAATTTCTTTCCATTTATTTTACGCTTACTTACACAAAACAAGTCTTATACTTCTTTTATTAAATTTATATCCATGTAATTCATTCTTTTTCAACTTCTTATAATAATCTTATATCCTGCATCTTTACTGAACTTGCTTATTAGTTCTAATAGTTTTTAGGATCTTTAGGATTATCTATATACTAGGTCATTTCATCTACAAATAGTGAGTTTTGCTTCTTCCTTTCCAATCGGGGTACCTTTTATTTCTTCTTCTTGCCTAATTTTACACTCATACCAACAATGTAAGGAAGTCATTTCTAGTTAATCCACAGTATCACCAATATTTGGCATTACCAGTCTTTTAAATGTTATTAGTCTAGTGGATGTAACATAGTATCTCATTGTGATTTTAATTTCAATATTCCTGTTGACAAATTATGTTGACCATATATCTGTTCATGTGTTTATAGATCATTCATATATCTTCTTTTGAGATGTGTGTGTTTATATACATTGCCATGTTTTTACCAGTTGTTCGTCTTATAAATGAGTTGCAAGAGTTCTTAGTGAAATAAATCAGTCAGAGAAAGACAATTACCATATGATTTCACTCATATGTGGAATCTAATGAGCCAAATGAACTAACAAGCAAAATGGAGACAGACTCATAGACAGAGAGCAGGTGGACAGCTTTGGGGGTGAGGGGGGGCAGTTTGCGGGGTTAAGGGATTGAGCAGAGAAAAAAGAGAAAGAACCATGGACCCGGACAACAGTGTGGCGATTTCAGGGAAGGAGTGGGTGGGAGGTTGGGGGTGGAAGAGAGTATATAGAGGTGGGATAAATGGTAATGGAAAAATGCAATAAAAATAATGCAATAAATAATATATTCTGGATATAAGTTTTGTCTTAGATATGTGTATTGAGCATGTTTCCCCCTCCCCCATCTGTGACTTACTTGCTTAACAATGTTTTTCAAAGAACAGAGGTTCTTAATTTTAATGAAGTCTAATGTATTACCTTCTTCTTTTATAGTTAGTGATTTCTGTGTCCTACCTAAGAAGTCTTAGCTTACCCCAAGGTTGCAAAGATTATCTCCAACATCTTCCAGTATAATCAATTTTGAATGATTTTGTTGTGTGGTGTGAGATAAGGCTCAAGTTTCTCTCTCTCTCTCTCTCTCTCTCTCTCTCTCTCTCTCTCTCTCTTTTCTTTTTGTTTTGTTTTGTTTTTTTCAGAGGCATCAATGGGATTTTTAAAGGAGGGGCAGGAGTCCTGAAGCAGCAATGCCGAGCATTTGCCTGACCTCTCAGCCAGCAGCTCTGTCAAACCTGAAGCCTGCCCTTGAGAAGCGCAGAAGCTTCAGTTAAGACAACAGAAACGTAGAGAAGAGGTTAAGACCGGAGTGGTGCTTGCTGAATCCAGCTGGTTCCAGCAGGGTTTGAGAGGCAGAGAAGGGGATGATCGCACCAGATCAGGGGGTGTAAAGAACAGCAGGGTGCAGGGTACTTATTCACAGGGGTTTGAAATTTGCTTTAAAATACTTAGCAGTGAAAGTGTGATATACATGTACATGTATATTAGGTTTTTTTAATCTAAACAGTTAACATCTGAAGTACCCTAATCAGGAGTCCACTCCTGGGGTGTTTAAATTAGCATTTGAAAATCCCCCAGTAGGAACTGATATTCCAGAGGGAGTTTCTGCCAATGAGTCAAACATCCTTCTAGAGTTGTAAATTAACACAAGAAGTGCCATTTTTCACTGTTGAAATGAGAGGTGTTCATCATATGTAAATGAGCTAGCTTGAAAACTGCCACCACTTCCTCCCATCATGAACAGAGTATAAGAGTCAGTGCCCATGTGACCAGGTGGCCTCCTGAACTTCAATTATTTTTCCTTTAAAATAGAACGATATCTATCTCCTGGCAGATGTTGAGAAGAATGATATAATACACTCAGCTCTAGGCCTGACACTTAATTATTAAACATGTGTATTTGTTTCTTTTCCTCTAACCATCTTCTTTACTGTAGTATTTTGAGCTTCTAATTTTATATCACCATGTTTTCTTTCATGTCTCCATCTCTACTCTCCAGCTAGACATGCTTCAGTTGTAACTAAAGATCCCAGGATAGTCCATCTTATCTCAGTGTGCCCAACACCCGCATACTTCTTTAAAATGTAGATGTCGGGGTCTACTTCAGAAGACTGTGATTCCCTGTGTCTGACAGGCTGTGGCCCAGGAATCTGCAGTGTCATCAAGGACCCCCAGCTGTGCTGAATGAGGTGGTCCAAGGCCACACTGAGCAAAGCTTGCTTCAGATGTCCTAGAGCTGAATTTTCTTCAAATTCGGACCTGAACAAAGACAGCAAACCTACTTTTGCAGCCCTCCTTGGAGCCTCAGGCTGAGCTGACCCAGAAACCTGAAGCAAGCTTGTATATCACCCATACTACCTGTTTCTTCTCTTCTTGATGATGAGGAAATATCCTTTTTGCCTGTCTAGCACCCCGTTACCCTCTCTCTGGTAGCCTTCTAGATGTTTCTCTCTCCTAAGAGAAATGGTTCAAGTAAAGCTCATGCCCTCCTTCCCCCCCTCCCCCACCCCCAACTCAAGTCGGTGAAGCTCAGCCTCTGAGACATTTACTACAGTACACGGGAAAGGAATGTTCTCCCTTCGGGGATACTGAACTGCTGGGAACCTGCGCCTGGAGCTGCCAGGACTTGTCTTACATAAATAAGATAGAGAGCCTGCTGAGAATGACACAATAGAGATGGTGCCCCGGTGACATCTTTTGGCCCCTGGAGTTCCTGCTGGAATTTCTCCTAAGAGTGCTAACTAATACCTAGAACCCCCACCCCCTCCCCCCCCACACACACACACAGATAAAGGCCTTTACAACAGCCCTCCCTCCACCTCTCACCCCTGCCTCTCTGCAGAAAAGGATCCTCCCTCACTGGGCACCACCCTCTCCTCACAGAACGTCACCTCCTTGCCACACTGAAATCATAAGGGCGCAAGTTTCCTGTGTTGTGTAGTCAGGGACCTTCTTTAGGCAGGGTCAGGTCTAGTCCACTTTTCTTTTACTCTTTAAGAAGAAAAAAATCCTTTTCCTTTGAGACACATGTTTGCAGCCTCACTGTTCACTACTGATTTCCTGATTGCGTAATGCACTTGGGACTTTAACACTTGTTTTACAATCTCTCCTTCTGTCCCTGCCTGCCGTCATTCCGGAGGGATTTCAGCATTCCATTTAGTTGCCTGTAATCAAAGTTTATATGGGCTTAAGCATTTTATGCATATTTTAGCTCACTCAACTCTTAGAATAGCATGAGGTATGATTATCCCCATTTTATGGGTGAGGAAACTGAGACACAGAAAGGCTTTTTAGACTTGTCTAGTGTTACCCAGCTACTCGGTGGAGATGAGAACAAGAGAATATAATTGCAGAGTCTGGGCTTTTAATATACACGCTAGCCTCCAGTTCCCTATAATTGTAGCATTCCCCCATATCCATTCTATATTGGTCCTGTGACGGTAGGAGGAGGGTCAGTATCTCCTCCAACTGAGTCACTGGACATTTGGAAGGTCTTTGGAGAGGAAGGAATGTCAGCTGAGAATGGTTTGTACCTCCTCTTCCTGCAACTCAATTATTTATTGTCATCTCCCATGTAAATGTGCCAACTAATAGATAGATTCAGAAGTTGGGGTGCAAGTGGGGCTTGAAGGCACAGCAGCAGAAAAGCAGGTTATATATTCTGCTCCAGGTACCCCATAAGGCCTCTTCTCTGTCAGTTGTCTTTACTCTCTGAGAAGGTAGCTGCATTCAGGCCAGTCTGTCCTCCCTCTGTCTAGGACTGTCTTGAGAATATGTTCCTTGCTTATATCCTTGCCTGTGGTCCAAAGTTTCTACCTTCTAGAAACTTTGCACAGTGGGTTCAAAACTTCTGGTTTTCTTCCTGCCTCCATTTGAAAGAATGAGGAGCCAGGAGCTCTGAGGAGAAGCCAGGAAGCAGTTTCACCGTCCCAGGCAATCACACTTACGTGTAGCTTCATTCAAAGCCGCTTCACTCTGAAAATCCATGCTCAGACCCTGCACCTCAACATCATCCCACCTCCTTTCCAGCCTTCTGGCTTTTATTCCTCTCTCCAGCTCAACACCTTCTCCACCTCCACTTTCACCTGCTGAGAGACCCTCCTGGCTTCACAATGTCCCCCAACATATCTTTCACAATCCCCAGTCTTGCCAGGCTGAAACATGTATCCTACAACAACAAAGAGCCCACTTCTCTGTTCCTTGCTCTACTATTGCTAGGAAAAAACTCACACAGATGTGCGTATGGGTGTCATTATACATATAAGGTCTTCAAGCTCATCATGACTCCCCTATGACCCCAAACAAGCCTAATTAGCACTTACAACAGCTATAATTATAACTGTTTATTGAGTGCTTACTATGTGCCAAGCTCTGCCCTAATCGTTTTACAGGCACTTTAAAGCAAAACGCAACCACCATGAGTTAGAGACCATTGTGGATGACAAGCTCAGGGGAGGTCCGCATGGCCTTACAAAACCAGAGACTGAAGTAACCGCACAAGGTGGTCTGGACGTAAAAATTCCTAAGTAAAAAGTGGGTTATGGTGAGCAGTCATGTCTTAGGCATATCGCTTTCTCGATAAACATCAATCTTTAACTTTGAAATTATCTGTTGTTTTTATGCATCTAAGATTGTTGGCGGCAGCAAAAATGACACCAGGTTGGGTCAAACCAGACCTCGGCTCGGTTCAGCAACCTCGGTACCTGAGTTCTGGCTAAGAAAGAATTCCGAGATAAGACTCAGATTATAAGACAAAGTTTATTTAGAAAGTCACAGTTAAAAGAAGTGAGCAGTCGAAGAAATGGGCTCAGAAAACAAGTTACAGAGATAAAAGAAGGGCCCTTAAAGGTTAGGAAAGGAAAAAGTGAAGGTAACATGCCTAGGGGGGAAGAGAGGGGGAGGGCAAAGGTGAAGGTGTTCTCCTGGGAGGGAGAGGCCCCTGGGTCCTCCATCATAAGGGCTGGGATTTTAGGGGAGGTCCCAGGGGAGGATCTCAATAGAATATTCATCAGCTTTCTAAGTGTCTCTTTTGAGGGTTGTGGTCTCCACTAAATTGGTCCGTTCCAGGGCAAGGGGTCATTGGTCAATGCAGCTGGTCCTGATGTCAGCCATGACATCGCCTGCCTGGTTTTGCTGCTTTTCTGGGCCTGGAGCTGAAACACAACGGACGCCCGCTTAAGGGAGTGGTAGTGCAAGTGCCCCACATGGGCATCACAGGAGACCACTCTTCCACCCCTTGTTCCTCCTCTAAGGGGGTCTACCAGGTGACCAGACATATGCTAGGGGAGGAAAGGCCACCCTGGGGGCAAGGTCCTTGTTTTCCCAGTTTTGCCCATTGCTAGGCACCCGAGGCTTCTGTACCTGGCCTATGATTCTTGCACTACTCAAGTCTATCTAACTGCCTGCTACAAAATAACACACCTTTTAAATGTCAGAGTAATCTTATCCAGTCCCATCAAGGCACAACTACCAGCACCAGAGTACATACCATTGTTATCTTGTTCCCACATACCAGCTCTCTGAGCAGTAAATGTTAACTACCCTGCACCCACCAACGTAAAAGTATGTCTCTCCATTTTGCTTTTTATCCAGTCTCAAAAGATTTCCACACTTTGTTTCTCTCACCTCCCTAATCTACCACCGGTAAATTTCAAGTAACGCCTCTAGGTCTCCTCCTTTGATTCTAATGTATGAAATAAGCTGCAAAAACTGACATTCTCAGGAGCAATATCCCAATCTGTCGAGATTTTGCTTCCCAGCAATTGTCGTAAGTTTGGCACAAATAAATTCTTAATAAGGCTCTCTCTTAGGCTGGCCATTCTTTCGTTGGAGACCATCATAATTTCCATTTTACAGAATTTACAGAACGTGAAACTGAGGCACAGCAAGTCGGGACCTGCTATCACAACCCCACACAGGACCTGTCTGCCCTTCCAGAGCTGGACCAGTTCTTTGTCTGTCCACACCACATTGCTGTGTCACTGGGGCAGAGGAATCATCAATGAAAGTGAAAGAACAGGAAGGAGAGAAGAGGAAAACTGTCACTTTAAATTCCAGCAAGAAGGTGGGGGCGCACCGCAGATGCACTTCCTAGTCATGGTTACTCAGCACTTTGTAGGGCTCTGGGTCTGGGAGGGCTAGGGAGTAAGGGCGGCGGGCCTTTTTTGATGAATCCAGCCGTGCCTAAGCGGCCCCTTCCCGAGGCTACTCGGATTCGATTAAGGCCCGGCTGATCCCTTCCCAGGTGAACCTGTCTGGGGCTCTGGATGAGGCCATCTGACGCCCCGCCTCCTCACGCCATTCACAGTGCATGCTCCCTTTAAGTTGCTCTGCGGTTCCCGCAGACCCGCCCTCCCCGATAGGGTGCGGCGACGGAGGTTGTGGGGTTTAGGTTAGGAGGCCACCTGATGTTTTCAGGGTGGGGGAGGGTGTCCCTGGAAACCCGCCCCACGCAGACCAGGCCCACGGACAGCGGCCCCGCCCCGATCCGGCGGTTAGGCAGCTCCAGGAGGCGGGACCTCGCCGCGGCGCCAGGCGGGCCCGGAGACCCGAGCGGGCGCGCCCCCGCCACACGCACGCCGCGCGCCCGCCCGCCTGGCCGCCCGATTTCCCCGTGGCTATAAAGGCGGGCTCCGCACTCTCCAAGTTGAGTCCGTTGCTTTGCATCCATTTCCATCGCTTTCTCCGGTCGCTTATCAGACCTCAGCCGCCAAAATGGTGAAGCAGATTGAGAGCAAGGTATGCGCTCCCGGGGAAGGCTAGGGCGCGGCGCGCAGCCTCCGTAGCTCGGGGAGGAGACGGGCTGGAGGTGGGTAGGCCGCCGCTTGTCATTCCTGGAGGAAGGGGACGCGGCGGCTCGGCCTGAGACTGCAAGAAACCTGGGTCTTGGCGCGCCCTAGGAGTAAGGGAGGAGAGGGACGAGAGCCCCTTGGAGGGCGGGGGCGGGGTGTCCCGTGCGCGGGGGACTGCAAGCGAGCGTGGAGTGTGCGGGCGTCCGCTCACGGCGCTTCGTGCACCACCGCTCTCCCGGAAACCTCGCTTGGGTGAGGGGATGCAGGGAGTCTGCCTTTGGCCCCGCATTTATTCGGATAGGCGTCCGGACAAGGAGGTGGCGGGCCCTTTGAAGAATACACTGGGTTAGTGGCCGCCACTCCCCGGTGAGTGGCGTGATCCACTCGCGCTGGGTGGGGTGAGCTCCCGTGAAGCAGGTCTGTGCCGGGGACCCCCGGTTGCCTCCATCACGGCCAGGCCCCAGGGATGATGCGTGCTGTACCTTCGCAAAGGGGGCGGTTCAGAACCCCACTACCCCACTTCCTTCCCTCGCGTGTACCAGTCCGGCGCGGAGGCCCGACGGACCCAGACGGACCCAGGTGTCTGCGAGGAAGTGAGGTCCCGGCCGCGCCCTCGGGACTCCTCCTCCTGCGGCGCGGGGCGTTTCCGGCAGCGCTGGCGTTGGAATGACTCAGTCTCCAAGGCTAGGCCGTAGGGCCTCCGCTGCCCTACCCATCTGTGTGATTTCACCCACTGTCGGTGACTGTTCCAGAAGCCAGGAATGCCCCTGGGAGAGGCCGCGCCCTACCTCGTTGGCCTTCGGGCACTCAGATGGTACCCAAAGGAATGCGCAAGGCAAAACGTGTTCATCCAGAGTTATTGCGAGCCTAATACCCTCCTGCACGGAAAACTGAGAGCCTAACATAGTGTATGGTATACTGTAGCCACTCCAGAAATGTTTGTTAGATTTGGGAGAGAATTGGTGTTGCTCGAACCGTGGAAGACCGACCCCCCCCCCCCCCAAGAGCATATACCCCGCGATAGTTAATCCCCTCCACCCCCCACCCAGTAAAGCAGGCCAAAGGCAGGTCCTTAGCCTGCCTTGAGTGCTGGGGCAGGCTTCGAAAACCTGTTTCTTCGTAATTAATGATCCCTTTGTCTTTTCATTGCTTTTAGAACCAGAAAAAATATATGATCCTTGTAGAAAATTTGGGAAGGGAGAGATGTTTCCTACAAGCAGCTGCAAAGTAGTTGAAATTACGTTGTGTATACTGTTTTGTTTCTGAGCTTTTATTTCCCTAATTTAGCCTGAACGCTTTACACGTCCTCAGAGGCTTTTTGTAATAATCATATCAGTATCTGAACACATTGCTGGTGTTTAGGTAGCTTTGTTGCTTCAGTGAATACTTTGTTCATAACGCATTGTAGAGAGTTCAGGCTGTTTCCTCAGGTTAGAGGCTGGAATGCGTCGATTGAGTCAAGGGCTGTGACCCTTTTAAGGCTTGTAAATGCCCAGAGAAACATGTGAGTTCTCCTTTCTTTCCCTTCATTGCAGGGTTTCCCCCATAACTTTGGCAAGATCATTAGAAAGAAAAATTCTCATTTGAATAACTTTGATTATTAGGGACTGAATTTTTCTTCTCCCACACGTGGTGATTGGCTAATTGTAGTCTTACCTGCTTGTCTTTAATGATTTTTTTTTCCTATTGGTATTCTTTTTTTAAGTACTGAGCATTTATATTAAAGTTAGCAGCCCTCTAGCCCTGACCTGGTGTGGCTCGGTTGGGTGGCCTTCTGCAAAGCGAAAACTGGAAAGTTCGCCAGTTCAATTCCTGGTCGGGACATATGCCTGGGTTGCAGGTTTCTGTCCGTCTGTCTCTCCTGCCACACCCCACGCCCCCCCACCCCCGCGACTAGGCGAGGCAATGAATCCATGTTTCCCTCGCACATCGATTTTTCCCTCCCTCTTCCTTCCTTCCCCTTTCTCTAAAAATAAATAAAATCTTTAAAAAATAAAATGAAATTAGTAGCCCTCTCATTTGTTGAGAACAGGAGTCATTAATACTAAATTTTACTCTACATACTTTTATTTAATACCTACTGAGTGACAAATACCAGTTTATGGGGTGCGGTGGGGTGGAGGTTCCTCCAGGGTCTGACAACCTCCTCGATTTAACCTAACAGGTGAGAACCCATGAAAGAAGTGAAAAGGCCTTTGAGGGGGCCTGTATGAATTGTCTCAGAATCCACACGATACGAACAGAAAATTGATCCCTGAGGCACACCTTTCAGTCTTTCCCTGTCATCCTTGTCATAGCGAAGGCATCCTCCTGCCCTAATCACTAAGATTTATCAAGGTGATAAAGAAATTCCTTTCTCAAAACAGCACTACAGCCTGGGGCCCAAAGGCCAGTCAGTTGATCTTCAAAGTTATACAGTCATTAATCAAAAATTGAACTGGAGTAATTTGAATGTTACTTATAAATATTGAATACATGTAAGGTCTTCCCCTTGATGAACTTGGTGCTGTTTCCCATCCAAGACAACTCTCTCTCAGCTGTTAGTAGTTTGGAGCCATGGGGATCAATTTCAGATACAATTGGGATCATGTGATAAAGGAAGAAATAAGCACACAGGTTTTTGTTTTTTTAATAACATCTGCCATTCATTGAACACAGGCACTTTGCTAAATGCTATACAGGCCACTTCTGTGTTTGTTAATTACCTTTGGTATGGTTATGTTTAGGAAAAAAGATGCCAGATTCTATTTATGTACCCCACTTACATAGTTTTTTTGTTTTTGGTTTTTTATATTTGTGTCAGTGAAGAGGACCTTTGTTAAGCTTCCTTTTTTGTTTCTGGGGGCTGGAGATCTTGGTTTACTAAGAAGTAGGATAATTGTGAATTATTTTCAAACTGATGTTTGTTTAGATGAACGTTAAGTATCAGGAGAAGAGAATTGGTTGTGAAGTCCACACATCCGGGCTCTTATTTCATGTTCAATTGAGCCCAAAGTTCGTGTTGCTGTTACCTTTTTCCTTTTCAGAATTTTAGGTAGTTTTGCGGGGATTTGATTCAGAATTGTTTTGGGGATTCCTTGAGAGTTTTTGAAATAACATTCGATGTTGAAAGTAATCTTACCAAGTATTTACTGAGAGCCAACCATATTCACAAAAAAATATTCAGTTGACCCTTGTACAACTTGGGGTTTAGGGACACCGATCTCTGCACCGTCGAAAACCGAATAGAACTTTTGACTCCCCCCAAATAACCTGTTGACCAGAAACATTACAGGTAACATTGATGGTTAATTAACACATTTTTATGTTATTCGTATTATATACTATATTCTTACCATAAAGTTAGAGAAAAGTAAATGTTTTAAAAAATCATAAGGAAGAAAGAATACATTTACAGTGTTGTACATATTTATTGGAGGGGAAAAAAGTCTGTGTACAAATGGACCCACGCAGTTCAAACCTGTGGTTCAAGGGTCAGTTGTATTCATCTTACCAGAGACAATGTCATTCTTTGACTTTCCTGTCTTAGCTGGATCTTGCTTGTGTGCAATGGCTTGTTTAACCTTCTAAAAATTTGCATTACGGAGGAGACTTTGAAGTTTATCTGAGAAAATCAGTGATGATTTGGAAATACTGCAATTCTATAATTCTAACTTGACTCCCCACACACACCCAGAGGTGGGGTGGGAGACTGAAAGGGTTATAGGAGCTATGATATGCCACTCTCATAACACCATTTGTGAATTGTTTCCAAAAAAGACATGTAGAAATTAGAATCTAGAGAAGTAACTGTACTTCAGGGAAATTCACTTTAGATTTTAATGGTGCTTTATTTATTTACTTTACTTTCTACTGGATCAGATCTGATAGGAGTTTTAGCTCTCAAAAGAGGAGAACATTAGTTTTTAATTAAACCCATGTGACCAGCATTTTCCCCTTGAAGAAAACCTAGACTTCAGATAGAGATGTTTGTGTTTTGATTTCCCTTTTGTTGCCCCGGTTTTGGTCAGCACTATTGTGGTTAAAATGTGTTTCTCAACTGAAAGATTAGGTTGCTTGGGTTACAGTATCAAGACCATTAGTAAATTATTCAGGGAGGTTGGTGGTAAGGGGTTTCTTGTTCATTTCTGCTTGAGGAATTTTATTTAACATGCATTCCTTAAGAGGAACTAAAACTTTCATTTGGTCAACAATGAGGGCAGAGTTTTGAGAAAAAGGGTAGAAATCAACCATCAACAGTATGACCTCAACTCGGGAAACTCCATTAAAAAGAATACAAGGAAATATGCTTACTGTCAACAGTGATTGCATGTGAGGGTTTAAAGGAGGTTCTTTTATTTTTTTTTCTTTTGACTGTTCCACCATAGAAAATATTAGTTTAATCAAAAAAGTGTTAGCTTTCAAAAAAAAAACTAATTTGCCATGTTGTAGATGGCAAGATTCTGTGCCTTTGTGACTTCAAGTGACCCCTTTCATCAATTGATAGCATTCCGTTAAGGTCTCCAAAATACCTAGATTTGATATGGAAACCTTTTTAATACAAATGTCTGTTATTTTCCTTTTGTTTGCTTAGTTTGGATATAGATTAATATTTTGTAAAATATTTATGGAGACATGAATATTGATGCACTATACACCTACTTGTTTTATCAAGTAATACTACAAACAACACTGAAGTTTTGTTTGTTTTTTTCAAACAGTTTATTATTAAAAGATAGGTCTTTGCTTTCAGAACCTCAGAATTGAGCTTTGTGTCACATTTTATCAGGGTTTACTTGGGCTTTTTAACACATGCTTTTCTTTTTCCCTTCTTAGGATGCTTTTCAGGAAGCCTTGACCAGTGCCGGAGATAAACTTGTGGTAGTTGACTTCTCAGCCACGTGGTGTGGGCCTTGCAAAATGATCAAGCCTTTCTTTCATGTGAGTATTAAACAACCGCTCTGTGTTTTAAGAAATTTCTGTTCTTTGGGTTTGGTGGTCACAACGCTGGGGGGGAAAGGACACTTAAAGTTCGAAGTTGTTGTTGGCTCTTCGGTCTAAAAGTAATAATGTAACTCCCTCCCCCCTTTTTTTTAATTGTTGTTCTATTAAATTGTCCCAGTTTTTCCCGTGTTGATCTCCACTGCCTCACCCATCCACACCCCCACCCCTCCCACAGTTAATCCCTGCCCTGTAGTCTAGGTCCAGGGTTCATTTATACTCGTTCCTAGACTAGACCGTTTCCCTTCTCCTCCTCCCCCTCCCCCCTGGTCACTTTCAGTCTGTTCCTTGTTTCCATGCCTCTGGTTCCATTTTGCTGACAAGTTAGCTTTGACACACGGAGCCCACTGAAGACCACTTTCAGAAGCTAATTTGCTTGTCTTAAATGGTTTTGCTTTTGTTCATTTTGAAACACGGGCCCTGCCCTATTTGAAATTCGGGCCTCAAAGGTTGCTGTGCCAACTTCTTTTATACTAGGAGGAACCTGATTCAGAGACAGTGTACATTGTCTTTATGCTTACCTGGTCCCTAGTCTTAACTTTTGCATCTTTAATTAGTCTCTACTTTTATTACATTTCCATTTAAGAACGTTGCGTATTGACTGCCATTAAGGAGTTCTGATTCTTTTGTGTCTCTTTCATTTTAAATGTTCCAGTCCCTCTCTGAGAAGTACACCAATGTGCTGTTCCTTGAGGTCGACGTGGATGACTGTCAGGTACGTTCCCAGATACTGGGGGCATGGCTGAGCATTCACACCAGCCTTTTCCTCAGCATTGCAAGTGATTGTTTCCATATGCATGTCAGATAACACCACAACTACCCCACGAGCAAACAAGGTACATTTTGGAAGAATGGGTAGTTGTGCCAATTATGAACTTCATCCTAGATATCAGGAGGTATGTATATCACATCCTAAAATACGCATTAAAATAGATGGTTGAAGCTTTGCTACCTTATTTCCCAGTTACTTATCTTCCTAAAAAACCTACATAGTCTACCTGACATTATGAGATGCCCAATAAGTAGAAGTTGGAGTTCACTATGATAATGAAATCCATGGAGTCGATGGTATCACCAAATGTGGAGACCACTTTTAAGGTTCTTGTAAAGTAATGACATGAGAGAGTGTATTCACAAACTTATTCTGATCTTAGTGGACTCAGGTCAATTAGAAAACCCAGATGTTTTCAAGGAGAAACACCAAGGTGCCTCTTAAGAGAGCTGAAAGACTAACTGGGGGGAATTCCAGGGTTGGCTTAATTAACAAATGCTTGTTTCGCACTTTAGGCACCAGGCTCTGTTCTCTTTTATGGGTGAGAGAAACACAGGGAAGGTGGTCCAGGGGGGCACAGTGGCAGAGCCCGGGTTTAAAAGGAGGTCGTCTGGCTTCCCAGCCCGGGCTCCTCACCACACTTTAGAGGAGGCTCTGTTGTGTGGCAGGTGCTGCTCACCGCACTGAACTAGGGGGGCCTGCTCAAGGCAAACCACGCTGGGGTTCTTCACAGGCACGCGGGCGTTCCCCCTGGCCCCAGTGGGGAGGAGTGGTGCTCGACCTTGGCTCCAGTCCTGGCTCAGTGACCTCGGCCGTAGGCTCATCTCCCTTCCTCCTTGAGCCTTGGTTTTTCTGTATGATCAGATCTCAATACCCACCCCCATCCACTTGCCAAGGTTGCTTACTCGTATTAAAAACATCCTGTGGTTGCTCAATAAGTGCTTAAGGGATCATAAAAGCAGGAATATGGTTGTACTTTCTACCTGTGGGGACCTACCCACGCCCCCTTGCTTATTCTCAGCACGTTCTCTGATCCCATACTCACCCCTTGGCTTGCACGGTCTTGTCTGCCAGGCACAGCCTTTCCTTTCCTCCCTGATGAACTCATAGTCGTCAGCTTCACATCTTCTCCAGGAACTCTTCTCCAGTTACCCCCGTTACGTCCCACACTAGGTCAGTGTCTCCTCCTCAGGGATGTCCTCTGCTGCTTTTCCTCTGGCGTTTCTGGTAGGGGGACGGGTGGATCCTGTACCTAGACTGCTTGCTTTATTTCCCAGCTATGTCCCTTGTTAGCAGGGCAGGCTTGGTTAAGTGATCTTTTCTGTGCTCAGTTTGATCCTCATAAAATGGCAATGTTAATCCAACATCATGGGGTAGGCATCAGGATTATATGAGGTGATACCTATGACGTGCTTAGAACAGCACCTGGCACATGTTAAGTACTCATTGAATTCTAACTATTATTGGGTTGGCCAGAAAGTCTGTTTCATTTTTTTTCCATAAAATAAACATTTTTTATTTTCACCAATAACTTTATTGATTTGGATATTTTGAGTATGTCAGGTATCTCCCACATGGTATAATGTTGATTGTTCTTGATTAATGTCTCTGTTTGATCGCTATCAACTTCAACTAGTCTACCTGACCATGGAGCATCGTCCAGCAAGAAACCTTTTACCACAAACTTCACAAACCACTTTTGAGACGTTTGATCAGTCACGGCACCTTCACCATACACTGCACAAAACTTTTTTGCATTTCTGTTGTGGTCTTACCTTGAAATAATGAAGAATAGTATCCTAAAAATGTTGTGTATTTTCTTCCATCTTCCATATTAAAATGGCTACACAAAAATTCACCAATTTTGATTTTTTTTTTTTTTTTAATGCGTGCTGATATAACAGCTGTCACAATCTTAACAAAATTGTTTCAATTGACAAAGACAACTAAGTGCTACCAGAGCTATCTTAATGGGGAAAAAACAAACAAACTTTTTGGCCAACCCAATTGATCTCTGTCCTTTACTATTAGTCCCTGTAAGTTTCTTGGGGGTTGGGAACCCTATCTTATTCATGTTTGTTTCTTCACTAAGCACACCTGCCTGGCATGTAGTAGGTGTGGAATGAATGAATGTTACATGGTTATTAAGTAAGGCTATTGTTCTGATGTTTCCCAGAATTTTAGAAAAAAAGGACTGAGAATAGCCACTGTGTGTTTGAAAAAAAACCTTGCTCCCTGTTTTAACCTAACTTAGTCTTTAGAGAAACTGCTGGTTCTGACCCTCTCAGATAACAACTAAATACGTTTTTATTTGAAATAATAATATGTGCTAGGTGTTGTGGGACACTGTGCATGCATTCGGTCATTTAGTCCTGAGAGTAACCATGAGAACCATTTCTTAGCACCGCCCCCCACATTGAAGAGGTCGTGGGACTAGAGCACAGAAAAAGCAGGTCGTTCAAGGCAGGGCCAGTGGGTTTGAGCCCCACACCGTGTGGCCCGGGGACAGGCGCTCTTGCTGCCTCTGTGCAGAACCTTTGGGAGGTAGATGTCAGAGCAGCCAAGGACTTCCGTGGGCCAGAGCTCCTTCTCTGTGTCATAATCTCCCTGAAAGTTTCCAAACCTTCAAATGACCGTCACTTACAAATTGGGGACCTTTCACTTTGCCTCCATATTCTGAACAACTATGGTATTTTCGTCTTTGAATACCTTTAATGACTACTGTTATAACCATCTAAACAGCCTTATCAATCTATTGCAGAGTTAAAAATTGAACTAATTCCAGAACCCTTTGGTCACCGCATATACATAGTTGCAATGTCTGTCAGCTCCTACTCACCAGGTCATTCAGCAGAATTAGCAAGGCAGGTAATTCGAACAAAAAGCAGTTCATTAAACAACCCGTGAGTGGTTTCCCCCATGGAATTTTATGAATTATGCGAGTGGATCTTCTGGTTGCTTGGGAGCTCTAGGTAAAACCAATCTCCTCGTTTCGACTCTAAAAGAACAGAGATAAGGGGCAAGAATTACATCAGTCTCATTTCTGAATATTAATCATATCATTAAATAGCTGAATGGCTGTGACCGGTGTGGCTTGGTTGGGCATTGTCCTGCAAAACAAAAGGTCAGCATTTCGATTCCCAATCAGGGCACATGCCTGGGTTGCAGGTTTAGTCCCCAGTCAGGCACATACAAGAGTCAGCCGATAGATGTTTCTCTCCCTCTCTCCTTCCCTTCCCCTCTCTAAATAAGTAAATATATTTTTTAAAGTAGCTGGAATGTTTAATGACTGAATTAGTTTTTAAGTACTGTACGTACACACACACACACACACACACACACACACACACACACACACACACCGCCGCCGCCGCCGCCACACCCCCCCCCCCCCCCCCGACCATGAACTTCAGATCCAGGGTAATTTATACATTTATGTCTTTGGAGCAAGCAACATTGACTTTTAAAAGAAGACTCTATAAACACTTGTGTAGGAAGAAGTTACCTTTTGGATGTATCAAATGGACAGTTTGTCTCGAGACAGAGACGGTCAGGCAGCCTTGCTCTGAGGAGTCATCCAGAGAACAGTATAGGATTTTAACACCAGGTTTATTGAGGGAAGAGGGGGAAGGGAGTTGAAGGGAAGAGGAGACTCCAGACCAACTCAAGGGCCCATAGGAGCAAAGGAAAAGGGGAAAGGGAGAAGAAAGGAGAGGGAGTGGAGACTGCCTGTCACCCATGCTGGTGTAGGAATCACCTGCTTCTGTGTCTGCAGGCGCTGTCTCCACACTTTCCCAAACATACATTTCGGTTAGGGTGAGTTTACCCATCAACACATCCAGCGGTCCATCTACATCTCCCTGCTTTTCCCCCACCAGGCCAGTCAACATATCGGGCTAGGTCCATCAGCATTTCTTCTAGGAGGGAGCAATGTCCATTTTCATTTCCTATGGGAGGGGCTAGGACCAGGTTAATTTGTATATGGTTCATTTGCATACGTCCGAAGTCTGGGTGGGCAGTCCAGCTGCCGCCATGTTCCAACAGGGACATATACTGTAGTTCACAAAGAAATTTTTGTATTCATAGAGAAGAATGAGTACTACTGGTTTCTTTTGAAAATGGTAAAGAGTCCCCATTCTCTGCAGGACATGATACTTTGTAAATTAAAACCCGAAACAAGTAATTTAGACCTGATAGTTTTGCATCATTTTAGAAGGCTATGTTTTCATTTTAATTAGAACAGCCAAGAATGAGTTAATAATAGAAGTGACAAAAACAGGTTTATTGCCTATATGGAGTGCAAAGCCAGAAACCAATGACACCAACAAGGTAAAATGTAGTCTTGTTACACTTACTAATAAAAACTATTACAAATCTGAGATCGGGCAAAACTGTAGGGATGGAGAACAGGTCATTGGTTGCTAGGGGTTGGGTAGGGGAAGGGTTCGACTACACAGGAGCTGTTGAAGGAAGTTTTAGGGGAGGGAGGAATCAGTTTTGTGTCCAGGTTTTGGTGGTGTTTATATGACCGCATTTGTCAGAACTTACAGAACTTGTCCAAACCACCCTCCCAAAAGAGAATTTTACTGCATGTAAGTTTACAATTCCAGATTGTTCCAAAAAACAGGAAGTGGGGTGTTTTAGTGATTGGGCTAGCTTTCTAAGTGAGGGAAGTGATAAGTGGTTTTAAAACCTCAAAGGTAAATAACTTAACTTTTCAGTGTATAACATTAAGATCACTACAGAAATAGCAAACAAGTCCATAGAACAAGAAGTGGAAAACCAAAGTAAAGCATTAGATTTGGAGAGCAAAGATCAAATCCATAGAGTCTTTACCAGACAGGTATGCTGTGTTCAGTATTATTGAAATGTCAGCCTCCCCAATTTATCTAACTTGAACTCAGTCTGACATTTTAGGGAAATTGAGCCACGATATTCTGAAATAATGTAGTCTGGGGAAAATCCTATGAAAGTCCCTCTGGTGTCCCATGATCTGGTTTCGGGCCAGTTTTGCTGCTTAGGGGCTACGAGGTTCTCCCTTTCATGCCTGATCCTCTCCAGGGCCAAGCTGGCATTGTCAGTCCCTCAGCAGACCTCCACCCAAAACACTTGTCCAGACAAAACCATTTTCATGCTATGTCCCTCGAAACCTGTGTGAACATAGTATTGTGTTAAAAGTTCTCACTTTGTGGTCCTGTACCAAAATTGAAGAATGCTTGATATTGATGTATCCATGACCTTTGAGCTGTAGAAGAATCTTCAGATGTGGTAAGAGCCACTTTCAGGAGAAGAGAAGAAGATACGCACCCACCAGCCCAATGTACAGTCTTCGGAGTTTGCCCCTTTTTCTCAGTTGGGTGGCCACACAGGTCAGAGCATTCGAGTCAGCTAGGACTCAGCCTCATCCCACTTGATGACGGGGCTGTAGGGGAACCTTGTAGGGCTCCTCCTGTGATCCTGATTAATGCAGCCAGGTGTGAGAGCGGACAGGTACATTTTTAATTTAAAAAATAAAATACAAAATCCGCGTGCCCCTTTTTAGATTACTATGACGTTATTCTTGAACAATTCTTTCGCAAGTAACTTGCTCTTCTGACACCTTGGACTTTAGCCTTTATGGTCACCATCTCTACCTCATTCCCATAATCAAACTGGAAAAACTAGGAGCAAAGAGGTGCTAATTCTGAGGAATAGTTGGGGTTACAGTCCAGGGTGCAGTTAAAGACTGTTGCTGCTTTTTTATGATTCTTGGAATAGCCCGGGTATAATTGAGTCACTATGATTGTAGCATCTGATGCTTAGTAGCGTTCCACGCCTTGGTGCGCCCCTCCCCCTAAGGAGAATACATATTAGTAAGAATTTTAATTGAGAAGATAGCCATTTAGGCTTTGGTGCTGCCATTATATATTGTCAGTTTGTATATGCTAAGAAAAAAAAAGCCCTAATGCTGAGATATGGCATGTGTAACAGAAAAAATCTAGTTTTGTATTCCTTCTGTCAAAGCTCAATACTTGTTTTTATTCTCTCTCTCACACTCTTACCCCTCTCCCTGCAGGATGTTGCTGCAGAGTGTGAAGTCAAATGCATGCCAACCTTCCAGTTTTTTAAAAAAGGAAAAAAGGTAGGTACATCTGATCTTGAGGAAAACTAACTGAATAATAGGAAAACATGGTATACCGGGAAGCATGTCCCCATTATCTATTTTTCAGACTCTTTAAAATGTCACTTTTCATTGATTTAGGTATATAATGGTGCATCTAATTGAAAATGGATCTTTTCTAGAACTAGTCAGTAGGTCTGTGATTGGTACTTCATACTTTAATATAATAAAGTACATTCGTCTTTGTTAAGAGGTATTTGTGTGTGTGTGTCCCCCGACCCCAGAATTGTATTTGAGTCTTGAGGGGCTATTTTTCCTTCGTTTTTGTTTTTGTTGACTTAAAACTGTATTATCCAGGGTGTTCATTTTAATTATACTTCTCCCTTTCCCTTGCCTTCAGTTTTCCCCGGCCTGTTCTGTCTTAAGCACAAATAGAGGTAATGTGCTACCATCTAATGTCAGTTTAATGTTCTCTTAACAGGTGGGTGAGTTTTCCGGAGCGAACAAGGAGAAACTTGAAGCCACCATCAATGAATTAGTTTAATCATGTTTTCTGAAAAGATAACCAGCCATTGATTGGCTCTTGTAATTTTTTTTATTTACAAAAAAAGAAAAATCAAGTATAGATACTATAATGCCCAACTGCCATCTGATAAAATGACAATAAAATATTAATTCTACCCTTTTTAAAACTGTCTGGTGTCTTAAATAGCTTTCAAAATAAATAAAAAGTGGCCAATTAGAAGATATTTAGTGTCCTAATTATTTTCATGTTTTTGATCACTTTAGTAACCTTGTAGGTTACTGATTGCTTTAAGATTTTTTTTTTTTCTATTATTACCACCTTAGTGTATTTCTAGGAAAATCTTGTTGGGGGGGCATGTAGATAATACATTAGTATGTTTAAATTGTTATTTTTTGACCCTTATGAACAAAGAAAATGATATCCTCTGTTCCTGCAGGCAAATCCCCTATGCCCTCTGAGTGGTCAGTGTGGCCAAAGCTGATGTCCACCCATGAAGGAATTATTTCTCTAGTTTGAGATTTTGTCCCAAAGGTTTCCATGAGCTTCTGATTTTGTTTCTGATTTGATATTACTCCTGTTATGTCCATGAGGAATTCTTCATGTTTTGCTCACAACTGAGTGAATTCCTGTAATTCCTGAATTACCATGGAAATTTTGATTCCCTCAAAGTACCTAAGAAACTGGTTTTATAGGCCAGATAGAAGTTCCAAACTGAGAGGTTACTAGTTACTTCATTCAAAGAACAGCCTGAGAAGTTACTAGTTATTTCACATTCAAAGAACATTAAGCGTTTCTTGTGTTTTAGATGGAGCAAAGTGCTGGGAGAGTGAAGTTTTTAAGGTTGTATAAAAATAGAATTAATCGTATGCTCCATATCAATTAATCTTTGCCCCCCATAAAGGTAGGTATATAAACCCTACTTCTCAGTGAGAAAACAGGCAAAGAGGGTAAGCAATTTCCCCGGCATCACACTAGTCGGAGGGTCTGAGATTCTAGCCAGGGGAGTCTGGAGCCCAGTTCTTGGCTCTGCTGTGCTACCTCTCACTGCAGCAGTCTGAATAAACAGTAAAATGTTGGCCTCTTTCCTGGGTTCCTTATCTAAAATTAGGGTGCTGAACCTGTCTTAAAAAATATTAATTGAAAGCTTATTCTATGTGAGACTAGGGATACCGCTGTAAGACACCCTTCTCAGAGATTACATGGGAGACAGGGAGGCGAGTGATAGGAAGAGCCTGAGACCAGAACAAACACAGGGACACCGTAATGGAGAATAACAGAGATAGCTCTGGGTGGAGTGGTTGGGTTGGGGGCTGTGAGGTGTGACTGAGACCTGATGAGTGAAAAAGACTGAGCTGCAAAGTCCCAGCGGAGAGAACGTCATGCACAAAGGCTCTGAGTCAAGGAAGAGCTTGGTACAGTCTAGCAGAAGCAGGAGCTAACGCTGGTTAGAGTGGCAGGGACCAGTCATCAAAGGCCTTCCTTGTTCTCGGTGCAAATGTAAGCTGTTGAAGGGTGAGCCAGAGGTGAAGGGCTTCAACAGGTTTATTTTGGCAGCTGTGGGTTGGGGAAGGACAAGCATCGGGCTTTTGCAGTTACCGAAGCCAGAGAGAACGGCAGCTGTGATTGAGGAGCGGCAGGGAGGTGGCATGTAGGACAGAGCATTCAACAACTTCTGGGAGTGGAATTCTAAGTTCCAGGCTTTGGATTTGAGCACCTTGGTAGTTAGGGTGCTGAGTAACAGAGGAGGATTGAAGGAAGCAGGTCAGGTTCTCAGGACCTGTGAGGACAGGCTTCAGTGAAGTGAAGTCAAATCACGACCTGCTCATTGGGTGCTGGTCTCGAACTCGGGGCAGGACTTGACTTGGCTAGGAGTATGGAACACATTGGCATGTAGGTGGCCCTTAAACACGGATGTATGAGGTCACCGATGATAGAATTCAGAGTGAAGAGCACTGCAGACAGTCTGATGAACCTCAATATTTAGAGTACAGCAGGAACCAACAGAGAAAACAAGGGAAGCCCAAGGAGGAAGACCAGAAAAGGGTTTTATCCCAGAAGGAGGGTCAATCGTCAAACATCAAGAGGCTAAGAAAGAACAGGAACTCAAAGTGGTGGTGGTGGCCACTGTGACCAAAGTTACATGAAACAGTCGTAATGGAACCAGACTGTTGGGAACTGAGAAGACTGGTAGGAAATGACTTGGTAATGACACTTCCCATCTATCCTAAAGGAAGTAAAATTGGTAAAGAAAAATGTCCAAGGATAAGTTGCAGCATTGTTTACAACAGCACAAAAATTGAATCTCCCATCAGTAAAAGGATGAGTAAATTCAATATGATAAATCTCTTCTAGGTAGTACAGAATAAGGAGCTCTTACTACTGAAATAGGAAAAGGTCACTGTGAAATAAAGCAAACTGCAGAACAATAGTAATGATATGGAACAGTATGATTCCATTTGTGCAAACCACAAGGGTTGCTGTGCATTGCTACAGGTAAATCTGCACGTAAGTTAAAGGAAAATATCTCCAATTAAGTATTTCTAACATCACAGTAGTGACTTCAGGAGAAGAGAATATGTAGAGATTGGTGGTTTTTAGTTTTAATCTGTAAATGTTTGGATGTTTCATAAGAAGAATGCACTCATACATTACTTACAAATAAAAGAATTTTTTTTTAAGTGATAGGATGTACGTAAAGAGGGACAAACAGGGCCTGTAGCATTCATGAGAAATTTTGCTCTCAAATGGAGCTGAGAGATGGGGTTGTACATTCTGTGTATAAGATGGGTGTGCTTGCTAGCAGGCACATGGAACTGATACAGAGGTAGCCATTGATTCTGAAGGAAAACGATACCTGAAAGGGGAAATTCCTTGTGTAGTCAAGAAAAAAATGGGACTCAGAGCTCAATGGGAGAAACTGGTTATTTTCTCCATCACAGCCAGTGAGTAAAGATGTGTGCGTGAGCACCCGAATACAGAAATCACATATTAACAGACGTAAGGGGAAAACAAGATAGCAACAATAATAGTAGGGAACTTTAATGTCCCACTAACATCAATGGATAGAGCATCCAGATAGGAAACCAATAAGGAAACATCAGACTTAACACATTAGTGGACTAGACGCAGGAGAGTCTGGGGTTGTTGGCTCTGGGGAGGGAGCTAAAGGGACAGCCACCAGGAACCTGTGCTGAGTCATCCCCATACTGCAGAGGCCATCTCTCTTGGACAGAGCATTCTCCTCCATGTGGCATCAGCCTGAGTGGAAGCAATAGCCCTACCTGCAGAAATCCCTCTTACTCCACCCTGTAGAGCTTAAGCCAGGCTTCTGAGTATAGCTTAAGGCTATTCAGTGAAGCCTAATGGTGAAGGTGGATCTCTGGGAGTTCTGAGACTTTAGCTGACTCTCCCCCAGGCTGGGTGTTGGCAAAATACAGCCTTGGTGTGCAGCTTCATTCTTTCTGCATGTACCCTGGCCAGGAGAGGGAGCCATAGCTATGGATTGGTAATAGTTCTACACAGGTCACCCAGGGCAGGTCACAGGCAGTGTCTGATGTGGGTCTGCACCAGAGTCTTTGCAGGTCTACCTAATACATAGAAACAAATACAAAGAAGCAGCCAAAATGGGAAGACAAAGAAACAGGCCCCAAATGAAAAAACAAGAGAATTCTTCAGAAGAACTCAAAGAAATGAAGGCAAGCAATTTATCAGATACAGAGTTTAGAGTGATGATTATAAGGATACTCAACAGCATGAAAAAAGACATAGAAACCGTAAAAAAGGATCAGTCAGAAAAAAAGAATGTACTATCTGAAATAATACACTGGAAGGAATAAACAACGGGTTAGATGAAGCAGAGAATCAAATCAGTGATTTGGAAGACAAGGTAGAAAAACACCCAAGAAGAGCAGCACAGAGTAAGAAGAATTTTTAAAAATGGGGAGAGCTTAAGAAACCTTTGGGACAAGATGAACTGTAACATCTGCATCATGGCAATACCAAAAGGAACAGAGAGTAAGCAAGGGATCAAGAACCTAAATGGCAAAGCTTAAAGACAAGGAGAGAATTCTGAAAGCTACAAGAGGAAAGCAGTTAGTTACCTATAAGGGAGCTTCAGTTAGACTGTTATCTGATTACACAATGGAAACATTTCAGGCCAGAAGGGATTGGCATGAAATATTCAAGGTGATGAAAAGCAAGGACTTATAACCAAGGCTATTCTACCCAGCAAGGCTATCATTTAAAATTGAAGGAGAAATAAAGACCTTCCAGAAAAGAGAAAACTAAATGAGATTGTTGACACCAAATCAGTACTGCAACAAATGTTAAAGGCTTGCTTTAAGAAGAAGAAAGGAGAAAAGAAATAGAGGAAAATAGTTTAAAAATAAAATGGCAATAAATATATATATCAATAATCAACTTAAATGTAAATGGCTTAAATGTTCCAATCAAAAGACATAGGGTAGCTGAATGGATAAGAAAATGAGACCCATATATATGCTGTCTTCAAGAGACCCACCTCAGAACAAAAGATACACACAGACTAAAAGTAAAAGGATAGAAAAATATATTTCATGCAAATGGAAAAAAAAAAAAAGTTAGGGTAGCAATACTTATATCTGACAAAATAGACTTTAAAACCAAGAAGGGCACTACATAATGATAAAGGGAACAATCCAACAAAAGGATATACCCTACTTAACATTTATGCACTAAACATAGGAGCACCTAAATATATAAAGCAAATATTGATGGACATAAAGAGAAAAATTGACAGAAATGCAGTCATAGTAGGGGATTTTAACACCCCATTGACTTCAATGGACAGATCTTCCAGACAGAATATCAACAAGGAAACAGGGGCCTTAACTGACCCATTAGATCAGAAGGATTTAATTGATATCTTTAGAGCCTTTCACACCAAAGCAGCAGAATATACATACTTTTCAAGTGCACATGGAATGTTTTCTAGGATAGACCACATATTAGGACACAAAACAAGTCTCAATAAATTTAAGAAGGTTGAAATCATATCAAGCATTTTCTCTGACCACAATGCCATGAAACATAAAAATCAATACAAGAGAACTAAAAATATATACTAAAAAATATATTAAATATATTTATTTAATTATTTAATTAAATATATTAAATATAAATGTAAAAATATATACTAAAAATATACTAAAAAATAAAAGACATGAAAGCTAAATAACATATTAAACAGTGAATGGGTCAACAATGAGATCAATGAAAAAATCAAAAGATACCTTGAAACAAGTGAAAATGAGTAGACAATCCAAAATCTATGGGACAGAAGAGAAAACAATCCTAAGAGGAAAGTTCATAGCTTTACAGGCCTTTCTCAAGAAAAAAGAAAAAGCTCAGATAAACAATCTAACTTTACACTTAAAAGAACTTGAAAAAGAACCACAAACAAAGCCCAAAGTGAGTAGAAGGAAGGAAATAATAAAGATGAGAGCAGAAATAAAACAAACTAGAGTCTAAAAAACCAATACAAAAGATCAATGAATCCAAGAGCTGGTTCTTTGAAAAGGTAAACAAGATTGACAAACCTTTAACCAGACTCATCAAGAAAAAAGAGAGAGAGAGGATCCAAATAAAATCAGAAATGAAGAGGAGAAATAACAACTGACATAAAACAAATACAAAAGGTTGTAAGAAAATATTGTGAACAACTATATGCCAACAAATTGGAAAACCAGGATGAAATGGATAATTTCCTAGAAACTCGGGCTTCCAAAACTAAATCAGGACAAATCAGAGAATCTGAACAGACAGATTGCACCCAGTAAAATTGAAGCAGTGATCAAAAATCTTCCAACAAACAAAAACCCTGGACCAGATGGCTTCACAGGTGAATTTTACCAAACATTCCAAGGACTAATATCTCTCCTTCTCAACTATTTCAAAAAATTCTAGAGGAGGGAAGACTCCCAAGCTCATTTTATGAGGCCAGCATTATACTAATTCTAAAACCAGATAAAGATGCTACAAAAAAAAAAAAAAAAGAAAGAAAGAAAGAAAGAAACTATAGGCCAATATCCCTGATGAACATAGATACTAAAATCCTCAACAAAATATTAGTAAACAGAATACAGCAATACATCAAAAATATCATACACCATGATCAAGTGGGATTTATTCTGGAAATGCAAGGTTGGTACATTTTCAAATCAATAAATGTGATCACCACAGAAAAAAAATGAAGAATAAAAACCACACAGTCATATCGACAGATGCAGAAAAAAACATTTGATAAAATCCTGCACCCATTTACGATAAAAACTCTCAGCAAAGTGGGAATAGAGGAAACATACCTAAACATAATAAAGGCCATATGTGACAAATCCACTGCCAGCATCAACAAGTGTTCTCCTTAAGATTGGGAGCAAGACAGGGATGTCCACTTTCACCTCTTTTATTCAACATGGTACTAGAAGTCCTAGCCACAGCAATCAGACAAGAAGAAATAAAAGGCATCCAAATTAGAAAGGAAGCACTAAAACTGTCATTATTTGCTGATGACATGATACTGTACATAGAATACCCTAAAGATTCCACCAAGAAACCACTAGAACTGATAAATGAATTCAGTAAAGTAGCAGAGTACAAAGTTAATATCCAGTAATCAGTTGCTTTTTGTATGCTAATAATGAACTAACAGAAAGGGAAATCAAGAAAATAATCCCATTCACGATTGCTTCAAAAACAGTGAAATACCTGCCTGGGTATTACCAAGGTTGTAAAAGACCAGCACTCAGAAAATCATAAGACACTGAAGAAACAAATTGAAGATACAAATAAGTGGAAGCACAAACTGTGCTCATGAATAGGAAGAATTAACATCATTAAAATGTCCATGCTACCTGAAGCAATCTATAGATTCAACGCAATTCCTATCAAGATTCCAACAGTATATTTCAGAAAACTAGATCAAACGTTTCAAACATTTATATGGAACGACACAAGGCCCCACATAGCAACAGCAATCCTGAAAAAGAAGAACAAAGTTGGAGGAATCGTGCTGCCTAATATCAAACTATACTACAAGGCCATAGTAATCAAAACAGCCTGGTACTGGCATAAAAACAGACACATAGATCAGTGGACCAGAACAGGGGCCCAGAATTAAACCCACACATAAAGATGTATGCAGATTGAAACAGGATTGTGGCTTTGGAGGTAGGAAGATGGAATTTCCATCTGATGGTTTCTATTTTCCCAGGTTGAAATGGGAGGAAAGCAAGTAGGCAATTTTGAGGGAAAGATATGGTAAAACAGTCATCTTCAAAATGTGGGCGCAGAGCCTGGTTTCTGGGCAGGGTTGAATGCCCAATGAGAAGTGTGTTAGGGCTGCAAAGCCCCGTTCTGTGCATTTCCCGCCACACTCAGCTGCTTCGATGCAAGCAATCAAAGGTGGGGAGTCAGAGTGCAGGCAGGATTGGGTCTTAGCAGGTAAGCCCCATGGAGTGAGGGTATAAAAAGAATCAGGAGCATTTTCAAAGGATTGCTTATACTGATGCAGCAGAGAATCAAGGCTGGGTAGGCAGAGAAGCAAAGCCAGCAGGAAAAGGCTGGCAGAGACAAAGGGAGGTGATGGAGTCTGGGGATCATAGGTCTTGACAAGGTCAAAGAAAGGTGGCAGTGGGAGTGATTGAGCAAGACTGGAGATGGTGGAAACGTGGGATTTAAACACAAGTTTTAGAGGTAATGCCGTTTCCTGGGAAGACAAGGATTCGGGTTACCTTGAAAAGGCAGTGAGGTGGGGTAGAGAAAGATGGTCGTAACTCAGCAGGTCAAGGATCTGAGACCAGGGGTTGGAAGGGTCGCTGAAAAAGAAAATGGAATAGGGATGGAGGGAATCTTTGATGTGAACCACGGTCAGTGATTAAGGGGTTTGGAAGACAGCAGATGGTTGCAATCAGGAGGGGGGAGAAGTTGGTGTAAGGGCATAAATGAATTTCAAAAGGGTAGGAGATTTTGCAGGAAGGAGAAGTAGTTTGTAAGGGGCATTGGAGGTCTAGCAAAAATCCACTCACCTCCTGACTCTGGGGTATGTGGCGTATAAAAGTTTGGGAAGGGGAACCCCTGGGAGATTGCTGCTAAGAAAGGAGAGAATGTTTCTAGAACACATTGAACATATAGAGAGGGCTCCTGATATAGGTTCCAGCAGGCACCATGAAAGGGACTGGGAGGGAGGGAGAAAAGGTGGGGCACAGATTGATTAGACTCAGGGTTTGGCAGCATGTTGGAATCAGAGTTTTTTAATTTTAAAAAGTGATGCTAGGAAGCCCTGGTCCGGGGTGTTGCCTGGGTTCCAGATGATTGGATAAGCAACCCAGGTTGAGAACCATTGATTTAGGGGATGAAAATATGGCCAGGGCATGGTGGGTGACCTGCTGAGGCTTGGCCTTCTGGCAGAGAATGTGGCCAACCCGGCACTGAGTCATGACAGCAGGCATTCTGACAGCCTCTTAGAATGAGACAGGAAAACATATCAATTGTTGCAGAAGTCAGTTAACACTTTTTTTTTCCCTTGAGCATTTTCAGATGAACATAAGTATCATGGTTTTTCCTCTTCCCATTCACGTAAGTTTTATAGCTCTTTCCTGCCAACCTCCATCAAAGAAAACTTCAAATTGCTAAGCTTGGTTGCTTTACTAGGGACCAAGTGTTTAGAATAGATGCTTCAAAGCTTGAGGAATACATCGTTAGCTATTTAAAATATTAAATATGTTAGCATCAATTCAAGATTCAGTAACTGAACAGTATAATTGAATGTCACATAGGATTCTGGTTGTCCCCAAAGTGGATTACTAATAAGTCTAGAAATAATGGTGAGTATTTTTTACTTGTTACCAAATTCATAAAAATGAAGGTGAATCCAGGATTTACAATTCCATAAATTATAAAATAACTGGAGCTATGGAAAGGCAAAAATATATATCACATAGATGTACTATGTAGTATAACGTACTGCTTTAGGGCTGGTCATGGTCTAGCAGGGGAGAAAGATACCAAAACAACTAAACATGATTTGATCAGGTCTTTAAGGTCTCTGGGAAGGAAAGGGCGATTATTCTGTCCAGGAATTCAGAGCCGCCTTTACAAAGGTGAAGGTATTTGAGCAAAGCCTAAAGGAAAAAAAGAGCAACCGGGAGTTCCAAAAGTGGGCTTAGTAGCATTGAGGTATCTTTGGAGAAAGGCAAGGAACACACAACAGCGAGAATCTGGAGCCCAGCGACACAGGAAGCTGCAAGGCTGGGACCTTGAAGGCCTTTGAGAAGATTTGGCCTATAGATCCCTGCTTTGCCAGGTTTTAGGTCATGGTACACAAAGGAAATATTTGAGCAGCCCACTGGGTTCATGTGGAAAGGATTTGGGGACATCGATATGTGGTTTAGTATTTCACTAACATTTTTGTTTTAAAATATTTTAATACAAAAAAAAAAAAAAAAAAAACAAATAAAACCAGTAGGGAGAATATTATAGAATTTGTATGAAATTTCTACAAAAACATCTTAATGTTTTAGTGTGAAACTTTCAACTTGTTTCCATGAACAGAACTTCTTTTAAAAGTTTAACTGTGAAACACAGAAGAATGTATTAATATAAAACACGTCTGCAAATAAATATAAGTGGGATAATAATAAATGTATTCTTCTGTGATCTGCTTCTCGCCCTCATCTTCATGCTTGTGAATGTCATCTATGTGAATGCATGCAGTTGTGGTTCATTTGTTTTCCTGACTGTATAGTATTCCCTTATATGGCTACTCCATACTATGTTCATTCCACTGTTATTAAACTGGGGTTAGTCTCTGTTTTTATTCACAAACAATGTTGCTGTGAACATTGTGCTGTGAAAGTGGTTCTTTAAGGTAGAAGCTTGGAGTGAAATCACTGCGTCATAAAGCCGAGCTTCTCAAACATTAAGCAGACATGAAATCACCTGGAGATCTTGTTAAAACACCAAATCTGCTTCAGGTTTGAGATCCTGCCGTTTGAAGCTCTCAAGTGATGCCAATGCTGCTGGTCACATTAAGTAGGGTACAAATTTTCTCTGTCTTAATAGAAAATGCCAGTTTTACCAAGTACTTATAAAAGTTCCTATTACTCCACAAACTCAGCAATACTTAATTATCAGACTTTTAGGTGTAAATGAAATAAAATTCAACTTAGTGGGTATATAACCATATTTTCTTTTCAATTTCTGTGATCACTAACGATGTTGGGCAATTTTAATGTGCTTTTGGCTACTGAGATTTGTCTTTTGTGAAAAGCACCTGTTCATCTTTTCTCTTTTTCTATTGATTGTTCATTCTTTTCTTATTGATTTTTCAGCATTCTTAATCCATACTGGGTGCTAGCTGTTTATTGATTTTATGTTGCAGACATTTTCTAGCATGTGGCCTATCTTTTCACCCACTTTGTGGAGTTCTGGGGTAAACAGAATTTCACAATTTTGATATCACTGAAACCTTGGAAGTCAGGTAGATGAGTGGCCTTCGGCACCTGGGAACTTGATGGGTTATCTACACACAGCAATTCCTAATCAAGTCTTTTAAACTTTTCTCTTTGTATTATAGCTAGCAACCATCAATAAAACCCCAAACTTTAATACCACAAGTAAGTGATAAACCTATAAGCAACTTAACCACCAGCAGTGAAATTATATTTCAGAAACACCAAGTTCTTCCCTTTCTTTCATTGTCCAATACCGTGTTAAAATGCATTGTGATTTCAAATCCAGTTTCGTGCCTTTAAATCAAATCTTTTAAAATGATAAAATGCAAGTAGCTTTCAGAATGCACATGCGCTGTTGGAGTAGTCACCCTGTCCATGCAGCGGGCACACCCACGACAATCGGGCTACTGCTTGCAGCTGGTCCTTCCACCTGCCCCAGCCCGCATTATCCCCCCTTCCCCAACAAGCCCTACCTTGGCGTTGGGCTTCCAGGGCACCTGGGCCCCATTCTTTTTCTGCATCTCAATGGGCATCTTGTCTGCAGTTGGCACCGGAGAACACAAGGTCCCGGAGGGGAGAGGAGAGCAAACGCCGCTCAGCTTGAGCTATCTACCATCCAGGCAGCTGCAGGTGCGGCTATCAGAGTGGAGCCCACGGGCCCAGGACTGGGCTGGTGACTGGCAGATGGATGTTTCGTGCTGCACCTGCAGTCCGCCTGCCTTCTCGGGAATACAGGCTGGGAAGCTCTGCTCCAGGAAAGAAGAAATCTTAGAATGCTTTAAGGCAGGGTAAGAAAGACCAGGCGAGGCAGTGAGAGGATGGATTGGAACAGTCATCCACCCTGGATGCACAGTCAGATCTACTGGGTTTGCTCTAAAATTACATTGAGCGCTGGAGCCCAACTCCCAGAGGGCCGGATTTAATTGGTTGTGGGTGAGGCACAGGCATCAGTAAGTAATTAAAGGCTCTCCAGGTGATTTAAATGTATAGCTGGTGACGGGAAGCACACTACGTATTAGTAGGGCCCGGGGTCCGGATGTCAGTGGGGCGTCTATGCAGCGGGAACCTGGCAGACCTGAACTGGTACTGAGGAGTCGAAGAGGAAGCGCTGGTGTAGACCAGTATTTCTTAGTGTGGTCCTGAAAACGTCTAACAAATGCAGATTCCTGGGTCTCTTGATTATTAGGAGTTCTAAGGGTGAGACCCAGTGATCTGCATTTTAAATAAGCTCTCTCTACGTGATTGTTAAAACACTAAAATTTGAAAAGTGAGAGGTATTTTGGAGGTTGAACCTACTGAATATGATCATTACCTACAGGTATTAGTATCAAGATTTTTTTTTTAATGACTTTAAGAATTCACCAGAGTGAATACCCTGAAAGAAGTACTGCGTATAGTCACCAAAAGGGACGCCACAGAATGAGCATTGGTAAAACCTGTAAAGAACATACCCAGCGACCTTCAGAGAATTCAGACACTGCTGCTCTTGTAAACCTCAGCTTTGAGCTTGCTTGTGTCTCAGCGATCAATAACCGGTACAGCTGCGTCATAGCTGGCTGGCTGCTGATGGGGGAGGTTATGTTCGGACGCAGGGAGTAACTGGATGGAGAAGCAATAGGTGAGGGAAAGAACGTGGCAAATCTCCGTCTGGAGGCAATTGATTTTTGAATGACAAAGTACCCTTTTTGGTCAACCAGAGACTCCTTCTTGCCTCCCTCTCTGTTTCAATTCTCAGCTCTGATGTAGGACTCGCTAATGAGTGTAGTGTTGGCAACAGCTGCTCAGGGCAACCCAGGAACCATTCTGCAGTATTACAGAGTTCATCTCACTCTTGAATTTGTATATAAATATATGGGCCTAGATGTAACACATGAAACATGATACTAAATTATAATTATATTTTTAAGATTTTTTTTTTTTTTTTTTTTTTTTTTTTTTTAGAGAGAGGGGAGGGGAGGGAGAAAGAGAGGGAAACCTGGATCCGTTGCCTGCACCTGGGACCTGCTCCGAAACCCAGGCATGCACCCTGACCAGGGATCATACCAGCGACCTTTTGGTTCTCAGGCCAGTGCTCAATCCACTGAGCCACACCAGCCAGGGCTAAATTGTAATTCTTTACATTGACAAGTAGATGAACATTGGATACTAGAAATGGGTAGTTCAATGCCTTATAAAAATGTGTAATAAGATTTAATTTTCACAAAAGTGTTGGCTCTATTGAATAATCTTTGGGTTTGTCCCTTTACTTTCAAAGCAGTTTTGAATATCTAAAAGAGAAAAATCATTTTGAAAACATGAAACTGTTACGATATTTTTATTTTCTAACTTCTAATTTACATTTTAAATTAAAATATATTCAACTTTTGAATATTTGGAAACAACTACACATCATTTTTTAATCCTTTGGATCGCTGCAATGAATACAAGTCAAGATCATAATAGAAATAGATACTAATGACAAAGAAGAAAAACTGAAAGAGACTAATAGAAAAATTCCAAATAAGAAGGCTGCTTAGATTTTTTAAAAGCAAGAAACCATGAAAATTAAGACTTTCTTGAGCATCATCCCTGTAAAAATCAGAAATAAGGCATTATAAATTATTTATTAATGAAGATTTAATTACTTATGAAAATGAACGATTATTCTTATCAAATGCACACCTCAAACTCTTCAAGTCAGATTACATGCTTTCAACTTTCTATTGCTTGCTAAGTGATTCTTTAGATATTAATGAAAACATTGAGATGGAAGAGAGATTTATGTCAAATACATAATTCAGAGGTAACAAATGTAACTCCGGGCTGCACCTGGCCAGATAAAGAAACGCATATCCAGAAAACCGGCTAATTAATCAAAAGGACAAAACTTCTGGAATGTTACTATATTTGTTAGATAATGATACTGAAAAGAGACAAACCCATTCAATAGCATGAATTATTTCCAGCAAACACAAATGTGCTTCCAATTAATGGTGTGGGTGGATAAGGGGCTGTATAATAAACCTGAGGAGCTGTAGGGAGGGGGAAGGGGGGACTCACGGCAGGCCTGACAGGCTCAGTGACCGAGAGTAACTGCACAGGGCGGTCTGATCATAAATTCCTAACTGGGCAGATCATGTGGGGAGTCACGGCTGTAGCTTCCTTAGCAAAGGTCAGTCCTTATCTTCAGTGAGCCTTGTCCACAGTTCTTATGCATCTAGGATAACATACCTTTGAAACATCAGAGTAATGTTCTTTTCTAAATCCCTTCAAGGCACGGCCACAGGCATCAGAGCACAAGACCAGAGAAGCCCTCATGTTACCTTGATCCTTACATACCATCTTCCTGGGCTGTAAATGTTAATTATTACCTATCCAGCACCCACCCGTATAAAAGAAGTATGTGTTTGTTTCTCCTTTTGCCTTTTATCTAATCCTATAGATTTTCCCGCTTTGCTTTCTTCAGCCTCTAAGCTACCACTACAAGACTTCACGTAACCCTCCTTCCGTCTCCTCCTTTGATTCTAATGTATTAAATAAGCTGCAGAACTGCCATTTTCAGGAGCATCTTCTCAATCCATTGAGTTCTTGCTTCCAGGCACATCCCCAAAATTTGACTCAAACTCATAAAATTTTCTCTAGGTTTGGACGTTCTTTCGTCAACAGTTGGTAATGGTTTTTCATTGGTTAAGCATGGGATAAAATACAGTATTGCATCTAATGCCATCTTTCAAACAAAATATATTAAGCACGTCTTTTTATTCTGATGTTTTAACATCTGGGGCCTTGCTGATCCTGGAGGGGTCACGCTCACCCAAACCCCAAAATAGTTCATTAGAATATCAGAAAGGGCCAAATTAAATGTGAAAACCCAACAAGAAAATTATGCCGAATGGAACAACTCTCACCTGGCTAGTTTGTGTCAGGTGATTTCTGTAAGCCCAGGCAGGGGTCATGAGCAAAACCTCCTGGGCTCCAAAAGTTCTTTTCCAAAAGGCATAGATGCAGTGGAAATCTTTGATAGAGAGAGAAGCAGAGAACCGTGGGACTTTCAGCAAATTTCCCTGGAATTTAGTGCACATACCTAGGTCTATGCACAAATGAGCTTGCTATCTGATGCCCACAGGGCAGACGAACAACAGAGCAGAGGCCGGTACCTTGGATAACAACAGTCTAAGCAGAAACTCATTGCCTGGGTAACAAGCCAAGGCAACATGTTCAGGTTGGACAGCTGTAGGTAAGTCCATCTGAAAGTCTGTGAAATTAGGCTCTCTCTTCTTCCCTGAATGTGTCTCAGTGCAGAGAGCCCAGGCCACACCTGTGTTAAGATGAGTCAGAGAACCCAGAGCAGAGGAACCTGAGAGAGACCTGAAGTGGATCCCTTCTTCCACTCTCCCCCTACTGCTACTCTCTCATAAATGCATCTCTGCAAACAGACCTGCCAGGACTGTGAGCAGAAAATAGTCTCCCCCGAACTAGGAAGCTTGACAAGCAACCATTTAAATAGTTCCGTGTTTCTCGGTCTAGGCTGCACCCTGGCAAGTGCAGATACCCAGACCCCTCCTTCCATGGTTTGGATGCCAAAGGCCCAGCATAAGTAACTTGACAAAGTTACTCACGTGCTTCTGAGTAAACAGTCAGGATTAAGAACCCCTGATGAGTTTACACACCTTAGGACTGCAGTCATCTGACTTGGAAACAATCTCCAAGAATGTGGGCCCAGATGTGGGAAGGCTTTTCAACCCATGGTCAGATTCACAATGAGTTGATTAAAGGAAAAGTTAAGGAGGATGGAGCTATGGTCACATTGTTCCTAGAGGTTAACTGATTTTGAAAGCTCCATACAAAGCCTTGTCTGAAAACCTGATTAAAGTTGTTTAACCTAGTTATTTTTAAAAGA